>NC_069499.1:851736637-852078151 GCF_027579735.1 Bombina bombina | reverse complement strand
GCAATCGCTTTACGTTTGTTGCCCCATAAAAATTTTAAACAGTCCCGTTTAAATGATACTAAATCCTTACGATTGATAAATATAGGTAAATTTTGTAGTAAGTACAGAATTTTAGGAAATAGGACCATTTTAATTAAATTTATTTTACCTGACAAAGTCAATGGAAAATTAGCCCATCTGGCCATATCCTTAGACAATTTTGCCCAGATTTGAGGGTAATTTAATGCATACCAATTTTCAGGGTCTCTAGACAGTACGATGCCTAGATATTTTAATTTTCCATTTGCGTTCTTAAATGGCGCATTCTTATAGCTATCTCTTTTTTCTTTTAACCAAAAAATCTCTGATTTGTTAATATTTACTTTATAGCCTGCAAACTTACCGAATTCACCTAGAATTTGAATTAATAGAGGAATATTTTTTTTCGTATCTCTTAAGAAGACCAGTAAATCATCAGCGTATAATAAAAGCGTAGGTCTTCTATTCCCTAGCCAAATCCCATCTATTTCCTTTCTCAGGAATATCGCTAGAGGTTCGATCGCTAAATTGAACAAATAAGGGGATAACGGGCACCCTTGTCTGGTTCCTTTCTGTAGAGTAAAGTTTTGTGATATATTACCATTTATCAAGATGTTTGCCTGTGGCTCGTTATATATCAATTGTATCAATCTGAGGAAAGAACCTGTGATTCCAAAGTTACTAATTGTTGTAAATAGATGATCCCATGTAATCATATCAAAAGCTTTTTCAGCATCTATATATGTGATAGCCATATCTGTTTGAATCCCCGTTCCCTTTTTTTTAATCTGGTTCCAATAGTAATCTATTATCAATTGAACTTTCCTCAGATTGGTTGTAGAAGTCCTATTAGGCATAAAGCCAACTTGATCTTTATGTATTAATGGGGCCATCATTTTCTTTAATCTTTGGGCAATTATGCTCATGAGCAGTTTATAGTCGCTATTTAACAGTGAGATGGGTCTGTAAGAACCCATCTCTTCCGGGTTCTTACCTTTTTTCAAAACTAATGAAATTGTTGAAGTTGTAAAGTATTTGGACTGCATTTTATTATTAATATATATTTTATTGAAAAGGCCTTCTAACGTGGGGATTATTTCTTCCTGCAAGATTTTATATAGTTCTATCGGAATCTGATCTGGGCCGGGGGCCTTGTTACTCGCCGTTTTATTAATTACTTTTCTTATTTCTTCTTGTGATATAGGTCTATTTAACTCGTCTAGATCTTTTTTATCTAGCTTTGGTAACCTAATTTTATCCCAGAAATTTGTTTTAGCTTCCAAATTAATCTTATCCTTTGTATATAAATTTTGATAGTATTTATATATATACTCGTTTATTTCTTTAATATTGGTCAATCTCTCTGATCCCTTTCTAATCGTCTCTATAGCCCGCTTCTTCTTCCTGGCCTTTACTAGATTTGCCAGAAATTTACCAGCCCTACCACTATGTCTGTAAAAAAACGCCCTTGTCCTAAGATCTTCTTGTCTTAATTTTTGCATAAGAAAAGTGTCTCTTCCTAGTTTGGCCCTTATATATTTGTCCCAACGTGTCCCTGATCTATCACTTAGAAACGCATTATAGCAATTACGTACTTGTCCTGCTAGCTGTAGCTCTTTCTGTTGTGCTATCCGCTTATTTTTTACTAAATACGCCTTGATTTCCCCTCTAATGAACGCTTTACAGGCCTCCCAGAAAATGTCATAGTTATTTTCATATTCCTTATTGTAGTAAAAATATTCCTGCCATTTTCTCTTTAACCAGTCCTTGAATTGTACATTTGTACTTAAGTATGTTGGGAAAAAAAACTTTGCTGGGTCTCTTTTGACCCCTTTAAACTTAAAATTTAGTATGACAATCGCATGGTCTGATATTACCACTTCTTTGATATCTGTTGATATTTCTGTACCTAATAAGTTTTCCGAGATCAAGAAAGCATCTATCCTAGACATAGTTTTATGACTATGGGATATACAAGAAAAACATTTTAGATCTGGGTTCTGAATTCTCCAGATATCTTTAAGTCTTAAATTTTTACACAAATTCTTAAGTAGTTTAGTTTCTGCTCGGCTATTGCTATTCATAGAGGGTTTTAGCCTGTCTAGTGTTGGATACATCACCATATTTAGATCGCCTCCCAGTATTATGTTCTGCGTACCATATTTCATTAGTTTGACTTGAATCTTGTTCCAGAAAGTTTTGTCTAGGCTATTTGGGCCATAAATATTACATAAAATCAGAGGTCTTTCATATACTATAATATGTAAGATTGCAAACCTTCCTTCTATATCTAATTCTTTCTCCATAATTTTGTACTCTAATTTTTTATTTAATATAATTGCTACACCTCTTTTTCTTGTCGTGCAGGGCGTTGCAATCACCTCCTCTACCCACCCTACTTTAAGTTTGTCTAATTCCTGTTTTTTTAAATGTGTCTCTTGTAGCATAATTATATCTGCATTATTTTTTTTTACATTGTTTCAAAATATTTTTCCGCTTCCATAATGAGGAAATCCCTCCCACATTCCATGATATTACTTTTACCTGTTCAGCCATCAAATATTAATCAAATATTATAGTATACCCTATAGCGCATTGCTAGAGAGGGAAGAAAAAAAAAAAAAAAAAAAAAAGGGGAGAGGGGAGCCCCATGGGTAAGGAAAGAGAGGGATGGGAAAATTAACGCACAACACAGAACATAATAAACAATAATCAATGCATAATATAAAAACCAGATACAGAGAAAACCTTCTCCGTATCGCCCAAAAGTGCTGAGAACATCTTGCTCAGCTAAAACTATAACCATAACTTCTCTTGGAGGCTCTAGCCTATTAACCATAGCATTAACACTATTGATCATCTCCAACTTTATTCTTTCTTAGAACCTGGTTAATATCCTTTTTGGGGTACTTCCTTCTGTACTCTTGTTACTAAGAATTCTGTCTAGAATATAGGAAATCTTTCGCTTCTTCGTAATTATTCAGTAGAACGTTTCCTTGTTCATTAAAAATTTTAATTTTGGCTGGATATATAATTGAGGCTTTCAGACCTGTTTTGATTAAGCTTGTACAAATAGGTACCATTTCTTTTCGTTTTTTTGACGTTTCTACTGAAAAATCTTGGAAAAGCAAGATGTTATACTCTCCTATCTTTACTGGGAATTTTTTCCTATATTGACTCATAATCATGGCTTTGTCTTGAAAGTTCAAATACTTGACAATAACTGGTCTAATCTTAGTCTTACCATCCGTATAAGTTCTAGCGCTACCTACTCTGTGCGCTCTTTCAACCTGTATCCCTTGTGGGGGAATTTGCATACCCAATCCTAGAGGTAGCTGTATTGCCGTAAAGTGTATTAAATCCTGAAATTCCTCTATCTCTGGGAGTCCTATAATTCTGACATTGCTTCGTCTAGCTCGGTCCTCTAATTCTTCGACCTTATTTTGCAGCATATGTATTTGGCTAGATTGTTCCTTTAATTTAGTCTTGTGTCTGACATTCATATCTTCTATATCAGATATTCTGATTTCTACTTCTTGTAACCTCTCTGAAAACTGTTTAACTTCTGCCCTTAATTCTGAGATGTCCCTCTTTACCTGATCGAATTGGGGCAACATAATATCTGATAATTGTTTTACTAGGTCCTGAGACTCCATTGTATGTATATTTGATGTTTCTAACAAGATTCTATTCTCTGTATCTAAACTGTTTCTTTTTATCGTTTTTTTTTCTTTCCCTTTTGGTGGCATTGCCGGTGATTTATTTTTAATAGTGACAAATCTTTCCATATGTATGTGTATGGGTGATTAAACTAATAAGGGCCTGGTGGTGGCCTAAACAAGTCCAAATGGGTGGACAGGCAAGGGGTGAAAAAGAGGGGACAGAAAAAAGGGGGGGAGTGATTGACGTGTGAGGGGTAAATTCTAAGTGGTGTGTTAACACTCTATTCGTGTAAGGTGTGGCTGTCTGTGGTAGTGTCTGATTCTAAGTCGAGAAACAGTTGTCTGTATTTTTAGAAACAGTCAATTATCTATAGATATCAATATAGCTCTTTTTCCTTATATACCCAATGCCCAGCAAATTTCCAAACAAGCCTTTATAATCTGTTATTGTGTATATTCTTTCAGCAGCTTTATCTGACCACGGTTAAACATTTAACTTTCCTAGCATTTTCTTAAATTACTACAATTATTCAGTGTTAAAATCTTAGCCTATTACAATACTTTGGGAGCCTAGCGCTTCATATCATGCCACAGAAAAATTGGATATAGCTTAATATATAGCTCTTAAAGTTCTCTGAGTAGTCCAGTTCCTAAGAAACATTCTTATAATTGATTTTCAACTGTCTCTATAGATGTATCCTTCTATTGCTACTCAAGGCAGACTGCAGGTGTTTCTCTTTGTCCGTTATAATTGCCTTTTTTGCTATAGGCTCCTGAATGGACAGATAGCAAAATCTTAAACTGGCAGCATTCAGTAGCTTTTATAGGCTTATATAGCAACTCTTCCACTAGGCAGATAGCAAAATCTTAGACTGGTAGCATTCAGTAGCTTTTATAGGCTTATATAGCAACTCTTCCACTAGGCAGATAGCAAAATCTTAGACTGGTAGCATTCAGTAACCTTTATAGGCTTATATAGCAACTCTTCCACTAGCCAGTTATTTTTACTTCAGCAAAGTTTATAGTAGTCTTGGGTATAAGCCGAAATCAATGTAGACCTTATCAATTAGCCCAGAGAGACAAAGGGAATAAAAGAAAAGGAGTATATTCTTCACTTTCCTGTTCCACCAGGACTTCACCCACCTTGCGGTACCTGGCTAACAACAGCTGTAGTATAAAGGTTTCCTTACTCCATGAGATACTGCTACAGCACTTTCTTTCGCTTTAGGGATCTCAAACCTTGATACAGTATACAAACAGGATATCTGTTAAATCTCTCCTAGACCCCTTAGTTATATGTTTTTCTTCGTGGGGGGGACACTGCTTGCATCAGTATGTTGTTACATATTAAGGGGGCTTATTACACTGATCGCCCTTACACGAACAGGCCTTGTTTACTTGGGGACCTCCATCCTTAACCAATATTCCAGCAATTCTTTGCCTACTCCCCAATACGCATCATCACAAGTGCATACCTGGCCTTGTCTTGTCTCCCTTAATCTTCGTTCCCCCCACACAAGTTCTTCCAGATAATAAGCGGAAAAAGTACCTTACTTTGAGATTGTTTGCTGTCTCTCCGGCTTTGCAAGCGTACTTATCCCTTTGCCGTTTGTAGATGTCTCTCCGCTCCGAAGCTCTGTTCCTCCAAGAGGTGACCCAGGCAATGGGTCTGCTGTTACGCCTATTTCGTGGCGGCCGTTTTGCTCACCCTCCGTCGGGTTCCAAGCTTCCCGCTACTACTGCGGGCACCAGGCAGCTCGCCTAAAGGTCAGGCTTGTCGAGTCGAATCCTCGGAGCACTTGGGGCTTGTTGCGCGCTCTATCCCAACCAAAGCGCTACCACACGCAGCATCCGTGCAGCTCCGCCCCTTCCGGCCGTCAAAAACGCACAAGCTAAATCTTACAGTAACATCTACGAAGGCCACTCATTTTTATCAGTCACCAGCAAGATATTTATTCACAATTTTATCATCTCTTTCCTTAAAGTGATTGTCAAGTTGAATGACTTACAGCCCAGTATTTAAAAGAAAACTCCTAAAAACATGGGCACTTTAAGTCATTAAACTTAAAGGGCCACTAAATCCAAAATCCTTTTTTCATGATTCAGATAGAGAATACAAATTTAAACAACATTACAATTGACTTCTATTATTTATTTTGCTTCATTTTTTAGATATCCTTAGTTGAAGAAAAAGCAATGTACATGGTGAGCCAATCACACGAGGCTTCTATGTGCAGCAACCAATCAGCAGCTACTGAGCATATCTAGATATGCCTTTCAGCAAAGAATATCATAAGAATAAAACAAATTAGATAAAATAAGTAAATTAGAAAGATGTTTAAAATTGCATTCTCTTTCTAAATCATGAAAGAAAAAATGTGGGTTTCATGGCCCTTTAACAATTCCGTGCTAACATGAACTAGCACTCCCCTGTTGTGAAAATCTAATAAAAAAGCATGTGATAAAAGGCTCTCTGTAGTGGCTTAGAAACAGGCAGACATTTAGAGGTTTAAATGTTATAAAGTATATTAAAAAGGGACAGTCTACACTAAAATTGCTATTGTTTAAAAAGACAGACAACCCCTTTACTACCCATTCCCCAAGCTTTGCACAACCAACATTGATATATTAATATAATTATAACCTTTAAACCTATAAATTTCTGCCTGTTTCTAAGACACTACAGACAGCCTCTTATCACATGCTTTTTTAATTGCTTTTCACAACAGGAGACTGCTAGTTCATGTGTGCCATAGATAACATTGTGTTCACGCCCGAGGAGCTATTTAAGAGTAAGCACAACACTGTACTAAATGCAAGTCAATAGATAATAAATAAAAAGTCATGTGATCAGGGGGCTGTCAGAAGAGGCTTAGATACAAGGTAATCACAGAGGTAAAAAACAGAATTTATGTTTACCTGATAAATTACTTTCTCCAACGGTGTGTCCGGTCCACGGCGTCATCCTTACTTGTGGGATATTCTCCTCCCCAACAGGAAATGGCAAAGAGCCCAGCAAAGCTGGTCACATGATCCCTCCTAGGCTCCGCCTACCCCAGTCATTCGACCGACGTAAAGGAGGAATATTTGCATAGGAGAAATCATATGATACCGTGGTGACTGTAGTTAAAGAAAATAAATTATCAGACCTGATTAAAAAACCAGGGCGGGCCGTGGACCGGACACACCGTTGGAGAAAGTAATTTATCAGGTAAACATAAATTCTGTTTTCTCCAACATAGGTGTGTCCGGTCCACGGCGTCATCCTTACTTGTGGGAACCAATACCAAAGCTTTAGGACACGGATGAAGGGAGGGAGCAAATCAGGTCACCTAGATGGAAGGCACCACGGCTTGCAAAACCTTTCTCCCAAAAATAGCCTCAGAAGAAGCAAAAGTATCAAATTTGTAAAATTTAGTAAAAGTTAGCAGTGAAGACCAAGTCGCTGCCTTACATATCTGATCAACAGAAGCCTCGTTCTTGAAGGCCCATGTGGAAGCCACAGCCCTAGTGGAATGAGCTGTGATTCTTTCAGGAGGCTGCCGTCCGGCAGTCTCGTAAGCCAATCTGATGATGCTTTTAATCCAAAAAGAGAGAGAGGTAGAGGTTGCTTTTTGACCTCTCCTTTTACCAGAATAAACAACAAACAAAGAAGATGTTTGTCTAAAATCCTTTGTAGCATCTAAATAGAATTTTAGAGCACGAACTACATCCAAATTGTGCAACAAACGTTCCTTCTTTGAAACTGGATTCGGACACAAAGAAGGCACGACTATCTCCTGGTTAATGTTTTTGTTAGAAACAACTTTCGGAAGAAAACCAGGTTTAGTACGTAAAACCACCTTATCTGCATGGAACACCAGATAAGGAGGAGAACACTGCAGAGCAGATAATTCTGAAACTCTTCTAGCAGAAGAAATTGCAACCAAAAACAAAACTTTCCAAGATAATAACTTAATATCAACGGAATGTAAGGGTTCAAACGGAACCCCCTGAAGAACTGAAAGAACTAAATTGAGACTCCAAGGAGGAGTCAAAGGTTTGTAAACAGGCTTGATTCTAACCAGAGCCTGAACAAAGGCTTGAACATCTGGCACAGCTGCCAGCTTTTTGTGAAGTAACACAGACAAGGCAGAAATCTGTCCCTTCAAAGAACTTGCAGATAATCCTTTCTCCAAACCTTCTTGAAGAAAGGATAGAATCTTAGGAATTTTTACCTTGTCCCAAGGGAATCCTTTAGATTCACACCAACAGATATATTTTTTCCATATTTTGTGGTAGATTTTTCTAGTTACAGGCTTTCTGGCCTGAACAAGAGTATCAATGACAGAATCTGAGAACCCTCGCTTTGATAAGATCAAGCGTTCAATCTCCAAGCAGTCAGTTGGAGTGAGACCAGATTCGGATGTTCGAACGGACCTTGAACAAGAAGGTCTCGTCTCAAAGGTAGCTTCCATGGTGGAGCCGATGACATATTCACCAGGTCTGCATACCAAGTCCTGCGTGGCCACGCAGGAGCTATCAAGATCACCGATGCCCTCTCCTGATTGATCCTGGCTACCAGCCTGGGGATGAGGGGAAACGGCGGGAATACATAAGCTAGTTTGAAGGTCCAAGGTGCTACTAGTGCATCTACTAGAGTCGCCTTGGGATCCCTGGATCTGGACCCGTAGCAAGGAACCTTGAAGTTCTGACGAGAGGCCATCAGATCCATGTCTGGAATGCCCCACAATTGAGTAATTTGGGCAAAGATTTCCGGATGGAGTTCCCACTCCCCCGGATGAAATGACTGACGACTCAGAAAATCCGCTTCCCAATTTTCCACTCCTGGGATGTGGATTGCAGACAAGTGGCAGGAGTGAGTCTCCGCCCATTGAATGATTTTGGTCACTTCTTCCATCGCCAGGGAACTCCTTGTTCCCCCCTGATGGTTGATGTACGCAACAGTCGTCATGTTGTCTGATTGAAACCGTATGAACTTGGCCTTTGCTAGCTGAGGCCAAGCCTTGAGAGCATTGAATATCGCTCTCAGTTCCAGAATATTTATCGGGAGAAGAGATTCTTCCCGAGACCAAAGACCCTGAGCTTTCAGGGGTCCCCAGACCGCGCCCCAGCCCACCAGACTGGCGTCGGTCGTGACAATGACCCACTCTGGTCTGCGGAAGCTCATCCCCTGTGACAGGTTGTCCAGGGACAGCCACCAACGGAGTGAATCTCTGGTCCTCTGATCTACTTGTATCGTCGGAGACAAGTCTGTATAGTCCCCATTCCACTGACTGAGCATGCACAGTTGTAATGGTCTTAGATGAATTCGCGCAAAAGGAACTATGTCCATTGCCGCTACCATCAAACCTATTACTTCCATGCACTGCGCTATGGAAGGAAGAGGAACAGAATAAAGTATTTGACAAGAGTTTAGAAGTTTTGATTTTCTGGCCTCTGTCAGAAAAATCCTCATTTCTAAGGAGTCTATTATTGTTCCCAAGAAGGGAACCCTTGTTGACGGAGATAGCGAACTTTTTTCTATGTTCACTTTCCACCCGTGAGATCTAAGAAAGGCCAGGACAATGTCCGTGTGAGCCTTTGCTTGTGGAAGGGACGACGCTTGAATCAGAATGTCGTCCAAGTAAGGTACTACTGCAATGCCCCTTGGTCTTAGCACCGCTAGAAGGGACCCTAGTACCTTTGTGAAAATTCTTGGAGCAGTGGCTAATCCGAACGGAAGTGCCACAAACTGGTAATGCTTGTCCAGGAATGCGAACCTTAGGAACAGATGATGTTCCTTGTGGATAGGAATATGTAGATACGCATCCTTTAAATCCACCGTGGTCATGAATTGACCTTCCTGGATGGAAGGAAGAATTGTTCGAATGGTTTCCATTTTGAACGATGGAACCTTGAGAAACTTGTTTAGGATCTTGAGATCTAAGATTGGTCTGAATGTTCCCTCTTTTTTGGGAACTACGAACAGATTGGAGTAGAACCCCATCCCTTGTTCTCCTAATGGAACAGGATGAATCACTCCCATTTTTAACAGGTCTTCTACACAATGTAAGAATGCCTGTTTTTTTATGTGGTCTGAAGACAATTGAGACCTGTGGAACCTCCCCCTTGGGGGAAGCCCCTTGAATTCCAGAAGATAACCTTGGGAGACTATTTCTAGTGCCCAAGGATCCAGAACATCTCTTGCCCAAGCCTGAGCGAAGAGAGAGAGTCTGCCCCCCCACCAGATCCGGTCCCGGATCGGGGGCCAACATCTCATGCTGTCTTGGTAGCAGTGGCAGGTTTCTTGGCCTGCTTTCCTTTGTTCCAGCCTTGCATTGGCCTCCAGGCTGGCTTGGCTTGAGAAGTATTACCCTCTTGCTTAGAGGACGTAGCACTTGGGGCTGGTCCGTTTCTGCGAAAGGGACGAAAATTAGGTTTATTTTTGGCTTTGAAAGACCTATCCTGAGGAAGGGCATGGCCCTTGCCCCCAGTGATATCAGAGATAATCTCTTTCAAGTCAGGGCCAAACAGCGTTTTCCCCTTGAAAGGAATGTTAAGCAATTTGTTCTTGGAAGACGCATCCGCTGACCAAGATTTTAGCCAAAGCGCTCTGCGCGCCACAATAGCAAAACCAGAATTTTTCGCCGCTAACCTAGCCAATTGCAAAGTGGCGTCTAGGGTGAAAGAATTAGCCAATTTGAGAGCATGAATTCTGTCCATAATCTCCTCATAAGAAGAAGAATTATTATAGAGCGCCTTTTCTAGTTCATCGAACCAGAAACACGCTGCTGTAGTGACAGGAACAATGCATGAAATTGGTTGTAGAAGGTAACCTTGCTGAACAAACATCTTTTTAAGCAAACCTTCTAATTTTTTATCCATAGGATCTTTGAAAGCACAACTATCTTCTATGGGTATAGTGGTGCGTTTGTTTAGAGTAGAAACCGCCCCCTCGACCTTGGGGACTGTCTGCCATAAGTCCTTTCTGGGGTCGACCATAGGAAACAATTTTTTAAATATGGGGGGACTTTATTTACAATGTCCGCCACCCGCTTGGGTATAGGAAAAGCTTCGGGGGGCCCCGGGACCTCTAGGAACTTGTCCATTTTACATAATTTCTCTGGAATGACCAAATTCTCACAATCATCCAGAGTAGATAACACCTCCTTAAGCAGAGCGCGGAGATGTTCCAATTTAAATTTAAATGTAATCACATCAGGTTCAGCTTGTTGAGAAATTTTCCCTGAATCTGAAATTTCTCCCTCAGACAAAACCTCCCTGGCCCCCTCAGACTGGTGTAGGGGCACTTCAGAACCAATATCATCAGCGTCCTCATGCTCTTCAGTATTTTCTAAAACAGAGCAGTCGCGCTTTCGCTGATAAGTGGGCATTTTGGCTAAAATGTTTTTGATAGAATTATCCATTACAGCCGTTAATTGTTGCATAGTAAGGAGTATTGGCGCACTAGATGTACTAGGGGCCTCCTGAGTGGGCAAGACTGGTGTAGACGAAGGAGGGGATGATGCAGTACCATGCTTACTCCCCTCACTTGAGGAATCATCTTGGGCATCATTTTCTCTAAATTTTGTGTCACATAAATCACACCTATTTAAATGAGAAGGAACCTTGGCTTCCCCACATACAGAACACAGTCTATCTGGTAGTTCAGACATGTTAAACAGGCATAAACTTGATAACAAAGTACAAAAAACGTTTTAAAATAAAACCGTTACTGTCACTTTAAATTTTAAACTGAACACACTTTTTTACTGCAAATGTGAAAAAGTATGAAGGAATTGTTCAAAATTCACCAAAATGTCACCACAGTGTCTTAAAGCCTTAAGAGTATTGCACACCAAATTTGGAAACTTTAACCCTTAAAATAACGGAACCGGAGCCGTTTTTATATTTAACCCCTTTACAGTCCCTGGTATCTGCTTTGCTGAGACCCAACCAAGCCCAAAGGGGAATACGATACCAAATGACGCCTTCAGAAAGTCTTTTCTATGTATCAGAGCTCCTCACACATGCATCTGCATGTCATGCTTCCCAAAAACAAGTGCGCAACAGAGGCGCGAAAATGAGACTCTGCCTATGATTAGGGAAAGCCCCTAGAGAATAAGGTGTCCAATACAGTGCCTGCCGGTTATTTTACATAGTTCCCAAGATTAAAATAATTCCTCAAGGCTATGGGGTATAAATATGCTTATATATAAATCGTTTTAGCCCAGAAAATGTCTACAGTCTTAAAAGCCCTTGTGAAGCCCTTTTTTCTTTATGTAATAAAAATGGCTTACCGGATCCCATAGGGAAAATGACAGCTTCCAGCATTACATGGTCTTGTTAGAATGTGTCATACCTCAAGCAGCAAAAGTCTGCTCACTGTTTCCCCCAACTGAAGTTAATTCCTCTCAACAGTCCTGTGTGGAAACAGCCATCGATTTTAGTAACGGTTGCTAAAATCATTTTCCTCTTACAAACAGAAATCTTCATCTCTTTTCTGTTTCAGAGTAAATAGTACATACCAGCACTATTTTAAAATAACAAACTCTTGATTGAATAATAAAAACTACAGTTAAACACTAAAAAACTCTAAGCCATCTCCGTGGAGATATTGCCTGTACAACGGCAAAGAGAATGACTGGGGTAGGCGGAGCCTAGGAGGGATCATGTGACCAGCTTTGCTGGGCTCTTTGCCATTTCCTGTTGGGGAGGAGAATATCCCACAAGTAAGGATGACGCCGTGGACCGGACACACCTATGTTGGAGAAAGTATATTAATATAACTGTGTTGGTTATGCAAAACTGGGGAATGGGTAATAAAGAGGTTATCTATCTTTTTAAACAATAACAATTTTGGTGTTGATTGTCCTTTTAAATCCCTACAACTGACTTTCTATTGTCTTATCAATTCGAGGGGGGTCGAGTATTTGGAGGGCAGCGGAAAGCGCTGGTCTCAGCAGATCCCTTGTCACTTTAAAAAGCGACAGCAGAAGAATTTTGTGCAAGGCAAGTCTGTCATTTAGTATTAACAAAAATCTTTCTCAATGATCCTTGACATTAATAGGGACTTTAAGCCCCTTTAAGTAACTAACTTATTTTCACTTTAAATCAGATGCTCTTCCTTCTCTCACAAGTGATGTACAGGTATATTATACTCAAAACAACTGGTATACTTTAAAGGTAATTTTTATATGACTTACCATTAACTACCCGTTTACACTGCAGCATCTTTATATCAACCAACTCCTACAAGAAATAAAACAATGGAAGACATAAGTTAGGCAATGCATGGTCCACGTTTGTATTAAAGGGCTAGTCTAGTCAAAATTCAAACTTTCATGATTCAGTTAGAGCATGCAATATTAAGCAATTTTCTAATTTACCCGCATTATGAATTTTTCAGCACCTGGGTAGCGCTTGCTGATTGGTGCCTAAATGTAGCTATCAATCAGCAAGTGCTACCCAGGTTCTGAACCAAAAATGGGCTGGCTCCCAAGCTTCCATTCTTGCTTTTTTTAAATAAAGAAACCAAGAGAACAAAGAAAAAAAATATAATAGGAGTAAATTAGAAAGTTGCTTAAAATTGCATGCTCTATCTGAATCATGAAAGTTTAATTTTAACTTTACTATCCCTTTAAGAGGCAGCAGTGCAACATTCTGCTTTACATAACGCTCTCAGAACATTAATCAATAAGTTAAATTACACCAGTAACATGGTTTAACCCTTGCTTCCCTGAACATGTAGGTCAATAGAGGAATTAAATCATGGCTGTGATTATAGTCTGCATCCTAAATATTTTGACTATTCCTATTCTTTAACATTAAAACTAAAACAAAAGATCATTATATTTTGGGTTGAAAAATTCAGAATTTTAAGTACCACATAACAGACAGCATAGTAGATTTGTAACAGCCAACCAGCAGAAACTGTGGGGACACATATTTTAGGGATTCAATATTTTAAATTAAAATGTTTAATTATATGTTTAAAAATTCTACTAAAAGGTGTTCATTACTTATTATATATTTTTTTCCATAAATTGTGGGCTTTTAATTCCTGTCATTGGTTGGGTTGCAAACTCTAGTGATCCATTTTAACTGTCCCTAATTTGTCTCCAAAAGGCAGAACTTGTTTCACTTTCTGCAATGAGATTTTTTGTTTTCCTGAAAAAATTTCTGCAGGTCTTTTTGAGATAAAATTACATTTTAAAATTAGAGAGTTATACTAAAGCACAATTGCAGAGTGTTAATTAACGGGAGAATAAAGCAATTTTCAAAGTTTAATGATATATTGCAGCAGCTGAAAACTACATTGCAAATTAGCTGCAGAGAAAAAAGGGAATTTTGTTAATGGGACAGTCTACTCCAGTTGTTACTGTTTTAAAAAGATAGATAATCCCTTTATTACCCATTACCCAGTTTTGCATAACCAACACTGTTATATTAATACACATTTTACCTCTGTAATTACCTTGTATCTAAGCCTCTTTTGACAGCCCCCTGATCACACAGCTATTTATTTATTTATTATCTATTGAGTTGCATTTTAGCCAAATAGTGCAGTGTCAGCCACAACTCCTTGGGCGTGAACACAATGTTGTCTCTGTGGCCCACATGAACTAGCAGTCTCCTGTTGTAAAAAGCAAATAAAAAAAGCATGTTATAAGAGGCTGTCTGTAGTGGCTTAGAAACAGGCAGAAATGTAGAGGTTTAAATGTTATAAAGTATATTAATATAACAATGTTGGTTGTGCAAAGCTGGGGAATGAGTAGTAAAGGCGTTGTCTATCTTTTTAAACATAACAATGTTGGCATTCACTGTCCCTTTTATGTTTTTTAAATGTCTCTTGAATAAATTTGTTTCCTTTGCTCTTGGTCTAACATCACTCACAAGAACGTCTTACATTCAGAAGTCACAGCTTTGCAGACCAGGAAAGGCTAAGGGGCGGATTAAAAAAAATCCTGAGATAATTAATGCGCTACCTCATTTTGATTGAGGTAGTTTTTTGTAAGTAGGAAGTTCATCTATCCTTATTGGTGATTTTGGGCACACCAACTTACCTGGAGCTTGTCTTATAGAAGAATTTCTTTCACGTGGCAACTTTTTTAGATTGTTTCTGGGACTATTATCACTGAACTGTTATATCAACTTTTATACACATATTTTAAGAGGATTTTTTTTTTATATAATATTTTACTGCATTGTATCACTTTTATTATATTGTATTGCTGATACAAACTGAATAACTTTCAGTTCTAAGCCTTGTTCTTGCTCCCATAACCAATCTTTTAATTTATATTTATATATACAGATACACATATATATATATATATATATATATATATATATATATATATATATATATATATATATATATATACATATACACACACACATATACACACACACACACACATATATATATATATATATATACAGGGAGTGCAGAATTATTAGGCAAATGAGTATTTTGACCACATCATCCTCTTTATGCATGTTGTCTTACTCCAAGCTGTATAGGCTCGAAAGCCTACTACCAATTAAGCATATTAGGTGATGTGCATCTCTGTAATGAGAAGGGGTGTGGTCTAATGACATCAACACCCTATATCAGGTGTGCATAATTATTAGGCAACTTCCTTTCCTTTGGCAAAATGGGTCAAAAGAAGGACTTGACAGGCTCAGAAAAGTAAAAAATAGTGAGATATCTTGCAGAGGGATGCAGCACTCTTAAAATTGCAAAGCTTCTGAAGCGTGATCATCGAACAATCAAGCGTTTCATTCAAAATAGTCAACAGGGTCGCAAGAAGCGTGTGGAAAAACCAAGGCGCAAAATAACTGCCCATGAACTGAGAAAAGTCAAGCGTGCAGCTGCCAAGATGCCACTTGCCACCAGTTTGGCCATATTTCAGAGCTGCAACATCACTGGAGTGCCCAAAAGCACAAGGTGTGCAATACTCAGAGACATGGCCAAGGTAAGAAAGGCTGAAAGACGACCACCACTGAACAAGACACACAAGCTGAAACGTCAAGACTGGGCCAAGAAATATCTCAAGACTGATTTTTCTAAGGTTTTATGGACTGATGAAATGAGAGTGAGTCTTGATGGGCCAGATGGATGGGCCCGTGGCTGGATTGGTAAAGGGCAGAGAGCTCCAGTCCGACTCAGACGCCAGCAAGGTGGAGGTGGAGTACTGGTTTGGGCTGGTATCATCAAAGATGAGCTTGTGGGGCCTTTTCGGGTTGAGGATGGAGTCAAGCTCAACTCCCAGTCCTACTGCCAGTTTCTGGAAGACACCTTCTTCAAGCAGTGGTACAGGAAGAAGTCTGCATCCTTCAAGAAAAACATGATTTTCATGCAGGACAATGCTCCATCACACGCGTCCAAGTACGCCACAGCGTGGCTGGCAAGAAAGGGTATAAAAGAAGAAAATCTAATGACATGGCCTCCTTGTTCACCTGATCTGAACCCCATTGAGAACCTGTGGTCCATCATCAAATGTGAGATTTACAAGGAGGGAAAACAGTACACCTCTCTGAACAGTGTCTGGGAGGCTGTGGTTGCTGCTGCACGCAATGTTGATGGTGAACAGATCAAAACACTGACAGAATCCATGGATGGCAGGCTTTTGAGTGTCCTTGCAAAGAAAGGTGGCTATATTGGTCACTGATTTGTTTTTGTTTTGTTTTTGAATGTCAGAAATGTATATTTGTGAATGTTGAGATGTTATATTGGTTTCACTGGTAAAAATAAATAATTGAAATGGGTATATATTTGTTTTTTGTTAAGTTGCCTAATAATTATGCACAGTAATAGTCACCTGCACACACAGATATCCCCCTAAAATAGCTAAAACTAAAAACAAACTAAAAACTACTTCCAAAAATATTCAGCTTTGATATTAATGAGTTTTTTGGGTTCATTGAGAACATGGTTGTTGTTCAATAATAAAATTAATCCTCAAAAATACAACTTGCCTAATAATTCTGCACTCCCTGTATACACATACACACATACATATATATATATATATATATATATATATATATATGTATATATACATACATATTTACAAGTAAAGGGAGATGGTAGAAGCACTCCTGGTTAAGTACAAGGCCCAAACCGGCCCATGGTGCCCCGGGTGCACTTCAAGGTAAATACAAACCAGCAAAGGAAGGGAGTCACTCACAGGGTCTTGCGGTAACAAATCATGTCTTTATTGACGTTTCAGGGTTACCCCCGTTTTCAAAATAGGCATATCAAAAACCAAATGCTTACCCCCTATATACCCCTACTAATCACCAAATGCCCGTCGGTAGATTGTGGCCGTGACCGGAAGTGACACCGCAGTCACAGTGTTACCATGGCAACCGGACACCGTACTGCAAACGGCCGAAGTGACAGCTACAAACAAAAACACAGCTGATACCAACAGAGCAGGGCTACATGTGAGATACAGAGTAAACACATCGGAAGACGGGTATTGACCAATATAAAATAGCAGGCATATTATTACATTGCAGTTCAATAGTAAAGATTATGCATAATGGAATACATAATAAAATACAGTCTAAACTAACCTGCTAGCCCTGGTACTATAAAGGCATATCAGTTATGCTAACCAGCAAGTATTGTCATAGAGATGTAATAACAGCAAGAGATAAGAAATAAACAGCAAGAGATAAGAAATAAACATATGCATGTGAGCATAAGTCAGCTACCCTAAGGGGGGGGGGGTACAAATCGTCAAGTCCTACATAGAGTCACTAGTAGATAAGGCATAGTGTCTGCAATCTAGCACCTGATATAAAAAAACGTATAGTATATACAAACTGAACCAAATTCAGGAATAGGTGTGTGTGGGAAGCCACAATAAGTGCAAAGTTGCATGTGTGCTAAGGAGCAGTGTAATACTTAGATATTGGGTTGCCAAGTTACTTGCTGATTGCCAGCAGAAATCCCCGGCTAAATATACTTGACAAACAGCACCGTCCTAGCAATGCATGATAAGCAAACATTCTGACCAAGCGTGTGCATCTAGGTAGCGGTATATTACTTTAAGTATGGGTTATAGGTCAAAACCCTAAATGTATACATGTATTACCTGACAAAATACATATCATATATAACATACTGCAGAAAAGATAAAAATGATGTACACAATACAAAATATGCGTTAAGTGCAAAGTTGCATGCACAATAAGGAGCACACTCTAATAATCAATTGCCAAGTTCCATGCCAATTACAAGCAACAATGCCAGTCCAGGTGTACATTAAGTCCCCTGGGTGTCATTGTTCTGAGATCAAAAATCCACCTCGACTCCCTTTGGAGGAGGATTTTGGCCCTATCCCCTCCTCTAGTGAGGGGGGGACATGGTCAATTATGATATACTTAAGGTCAGACACTTTGTGGCCTGCTTCCAAAAAATGCCTGGCTACAGGCTGGTCAGAGGACCCCTTCTTTATAGCTGTCTGTATGGCTGACCGGTGGTTGGCCATCCTAGTTCGTAGGTCGTCAACGGTTTTGCCTACATAGAACATCCCACAAACACAGTGGAGTAGGTAGACTATGAAACTTGTGGTACAAGTAACTCTGTGTCTAATTTTATATTTCCTCATTGAGTATGGATGGCTAAGGTGGTTGCCTGTGGTGAGTCCCCCACATGTGGTACAGCCAAGACAGCGGAAGCATCCCGGTCTGTTTTTTAGCCAAGTCTCACTGCTGTAGCATTTGATAGGATCCGTTTTAATAAGTTGATCCCTGAGGGACTTGGCCCTACGGTATCCAATCCTCGGTGGAGGCATGTTCTTAAAGGGTAAGTCCTTGTCCGTAGTAAGGAGGTTCCAGTTGTCACACAATGTCTTTGCGATGCCCTCTTTACCTGTGGTATATGTTAGTGAAGGTCAGTTTGTTTTCTCTCTGTTTTTCATCTTGTAGAGGAGTTCTAAAGAGGGCATCGCAAAGACATTGCGTGACAACTGGAACCTCCTTACTACGGACAAGGACTTACCCTTTAAGAACATGCCTCCACCGAGGACTGGATACCGTAGGGCCAAGTCCCTCAGGGATCAACTTATTAAAACGGATCCTATCAAATGCTACAGCAGTGAGACTTGGCTAAAAAACAGACCGGGATGCTTCCGCTGTCTTGGCTGTACCACATGTGGGGGACTCACCACAGGCAACCACTTTAGCCATCCATACTCAACGAGGAAATATAAAATTAGACACAGAGTTACTTGTACCACAAGTTTCATAGTCTACTTACTCCACTGTGTTTGTGGGATGTTCTATGTAGTCAAAACCGTAGACGACCTACGAACTAGGATGGCCAGCCACCGGTCAGCCATACGGACAGCTATAAAGAAGGGGTCCTCTGACCAGCCTGTAGCCAGGCATTTTTTGGAAGCAGGCCACAAAGTGTCTGACCTTAAGTATATCATCATCGACCATATCCCCCCCCCCTCACTAGAGGAGGGGATAGGGCCAAAATCCTCCTCCAAAGGGAGTCGAGGTGGATTTTTGATCTGGGAACAATGACACCCAGGGGACTTAATGTACATCTGGACTGGCATTGTTGCTTGTAATTGGCATGGAACTTGGCAATTGTTTATTGGAGTATAATCTTGCTCCTTATTGTGCATGCAACTTTGCACTTAACACATATTTTGTATTCTGTACATAATTTCTATCTTTTCTGCAGTATGTTATATATGATATGTATTTTGTCAGGTAATACATGTATAAATTTAGGGTTTTGACCTATAAAGTAATATACCGCTGCCTAGATGCACACGCTTGGTCAGAATGTTTGCTTATCATGCATTGCTAGGACGGTGCTGTTGGTCAAGTACATTTAGCCGGGGATTTCTGCTGGCGAACAGCAAGTAACTTGACAACCCAATATCTAAGTATTACACTGCTCCTTAGCACACATGCAACTTTCCACTTATTGTGGCTTCCCACACACACCTATTCCTGAATTTGGTTCAGTTTGTATATACTATACGTTTTTTTATATCAGGTGCTAGGTTGCAGACACTATGCCTTATCTACTAGTGACTATATGCAGGACTTGACCATTTGTACCCCCCCCCCCTTAGGGTAGCTGACTTATGCTCACATGTATATGTTTATTTCTTATCTCTTGCTGTTTATTTCTTATCTCTTGCTGTTATTACATCTCTAGGACAATACTTGCTGGTTAGCATAACTGATATGCCTTTATAGTACCAGGGCTAGCAGGTTAGTTGTTTAGATTGTATTTTATTATGTATTCCATTATGCATAATCTTTACTATTGAACTGTAATGTAATAATATGCCTGCTATCTTATATTGGTCAATACCCGTCTTCCGATGTGTTTACTCTGTATCTCACATGTAGCCCTGCTCTGTTGGTATCAGCTGTGTTTTTGTTTTTAGCTGTCACTTCGGCTGATTGCGGTACGGCGTCCAGTTGCCATGGTAACACTGACGTCTTTGTCACGTGATGCGGTGTCACTTCCGGTCACGGCCACAATCTACCGACGGGTGTTTGGTGATTAGTAGGGGTATATAGGGGTAAGTATTTGTTGTTTGATATGCCTATTTTGAAAACAGGGTAACCCCGAAACGTCAATAAAGACATGATTTGCTACCTCAAGACATATATATATATATATATATATATATACACAGCACAACATTCAATCACTTGTCACGGTGACTGATTCTGACAAAGGAGCAAATTCTGACAGAACACCGGTTTGGGGCACTTCTCCGTATTTGAGTGTTCTCTGGCTGCTCTGTGTTATGGAAAACTTATACAGTGCAGAGCAATGGGTCAATACAGTGTGCAACCAATGACTAAGTGGAATTTAGCAGAGTTAAGTCTGGAGTCTGCACTTCCACTTTTAACAGGAATTGGAAAGTCGACAATTTTAAAAAACATAAATTATGCTTACCAGATAATTTCCTTTCCTTCTGTACAGGGAGAGTCCACAGCTGCATTCATTACTTGTGGGAATACAGAACCTGGCCACCAGGAGGAGGCAAAGACAGCCCAGCCAAAGGCTTAAATACCTCCCCCACTTCCTTCATCGCTCCAGTCATTCTGCCGAGGGAACAAGGAACAGTAGGAGAAATATCAGGGTGAAAAAGGTGCCAGAAGAAACAAATTAAATTTAGGGCCGCCCATCGGAGAACACAGGTAGGAGCTGTGGACTCTCCCTGTACAGAAGGAAAGGAAATTATCTGGTAAGCATGATTTATGTTTTCCTTCTTAATACAGGGAGAGGCCACAGTTGCATTCATTACTTGTAGGAAATTATACCCAAGCTACATAGGACACTGAATGCAAACAGGAGGGCAAAAAAACATAATTTATGTAAGAACTTACCTGATAAATTCATTTCTTTCATATTAGCAAGAGTCCATGAGCTAGTGACGTATGGGATATACATTCCTACCAGGAGGGGCAAAGTTTCCCAAACCATAAAATGCCTATAAATACACCCCTCAACACACCCACAATTCAGTTTAACGAATAGCCAAGAAGTGGGGTGATAAGAAAGGAGCGAAAGCATCAAAACAAAGGAATTGGAATAATTGTGCTTTATACAAAAAAATCATAACCACCACAAAAAGGGTGGGCCTTATGGACTCTTGCTAATATGAAAGAAATGAATTTATCAGGTAAGTTCTTACATAAATTATGTTTTCTTTCATGTAATTAGCAAGCATCCATGAGCTAGTGACGTATGGGATAGCAGATAACCAAGATGTGGAACTTCCACGCAAGAGTCACTAGAGAGGGAGGTATAAAATAAACAGCCAATTCCGCTGAAAAAATAATCCACAACCCAAATCAAAAAGTTTTAATCTTATAATGAAAAAAACTGAAATTATAAGCAGAAGAATCAAACAGAAACAGCTGCCTGAAGGACTTTTCTACCAAAAACTGCTTCAGAAGAAGAAAAAACATCAAAATGGTAGAATTTAGTAAAAGTAAGCAAAGAAGACCAAGTTGCTGCTTTGCAAATCTGATCAACAGAAGCTTCATTCCTAAAAGCCCAGGAAGTAGATACTGACCTAGTAGAATGAGCCATAATCCTTTGATGCGGGGACTTAACCGACTCTACATAAGCATGATGAATCAAAGACTTTAACCAAAGAAATGGCAGAAGCCTTCTGACCTTTCCTGGAACCAGAAAAGATAACAAATAGACTAGAAGTGTTTCTAAAATCTTTAGTAGCTTCAACATAATATTTCAAAGCTCTTACTACATCCAATGAATGTAAAGATCTCTCCAGAGAATTCTTAGGATTAGGACACAATGAAGGGACAACAATTTCTCTACTAATGTTGTTAGAATTCACAACCTTAGATAAAAATTTAAATGAAGTCCGCAACACCGCCTTATCCTGATGAAAAATCAGAAAAGGAGATTTACAAGAAAGAGCAGATAACTCAGAAACTTGAAAAGGAACAACACTTTCCAAGAAAGTAATTTAATATCCAGAGAATGCATAGGTTCAAATGGAGGAGCCTGTAAAGCCCTCAGAACCAAATTAAGACTCCAAGGAGGAGAGATTGACTTAATGACAGGCTTGATACGAGCCAAAGCCTGTACAAAACAATGAATATCAGGATGATTAGCAATCTTTCTGTGAAAAAGAAAAGAAAGAGCAGAGATTTGACCTTTCAAAGAGCTTGCAGACAAACCCTTATCCAAACCATCCTGAAGAAACTGTAAAATTCTAGGAATTCTAAAAGAATGCCAAGAGAATTTATGAGAACACCAAGAAATATAAGTCTTCCAGACTCAGTAATAAATTTTTCTAGACACAGATTTACGAGCCTGTAACATAGTATTAATCACTGAGTCAGAGAAACCTCTATGACTAAGAATCAAGCGTTCAATCTCCATACCTTCAAATTTAATGATTTGAGATCCTGATGGAAAAATGGGCCTTGAGATAGAAGGTCTGGCCTTAACGGAAGTGTCCAAGGTTGGCAACTTGCCATCCGAACGAGATCCACATACCAAAACCTGTGAGGCCATGCTGGAGCCACCAGCAATACAAACGAACGTTCCATTAGAATTTTGGAAATCACTTTTGGAAGAAGAACTAGAGGTGGAAAGATATAAGCAGGTTGATAACTCCAAGGAAGCGACAACGCATCCACTGCTTCCGCCTGAGGATCCCTGGATCTGGACAGATACCTGGGAAGTTTCTTGTTTAGATGAGAGGCCATCAGATCTATTTCTGGAAGCCCCCAGATTTGAACAATCTGAAGAAATACTTCTGGGTGAAGAGACCATTCGCCCGGATGTAATGTCTGGCGACTGAGATAATCCGCTTCCCAATTGTCTATACCTGGGATGTGAACCGCAGAAATTAGACAGGAGCTGGATTCCGCCCATACAAGTATCCAAGATACTTCTTTCATAGCCTGAGGACTGTGAGTCCCACCTTGATGATTGACATATGCCACTGTTGTGACATTGTCTGTCTGAAAACAAATAAACGATTCTCTCTTCAGAAGAGGCCAGAACTAAAGAGCTCTGAAAATCGCACGGAGTTCCAAAATGTTGATTGGTAATTTCGCCTCCTGAAATTTCCAGACCCCCTGCGCTGTCAGAGATCCCCATACAGCTCCCCAACCTGAAAGACTCGCATCTGTTGAGATCACAGTCCAGGTTGGACGAACAAAAGAGGCCCCTTGAATTAGACGATGGTGATTCAACCACCAAGTCAGAGAAGATCGAACATTGGGATTTAAGGATATTAATTGTGATATCTTTGTATAATCCCTGCACCACTGGTTCAGCATACAAAGCTGGAGAGGTCTCATGTGAAAACGAGCAAAAGGGATTGCGTCCGATGCAGCAGTCATGAGACCTAGAATTTCCATGCACAAAGCTACCGAAGGGAACGATTGAGACTGAAGGTTTCGACAAGCTGAAACCAACTTCAGACGTCTCTTTTCTGTTAGAGACAAAGTCATGGTCACTGAATCTATTTGAAAACCCAAAAAGGTTACCTTTGTCTGAGGAATCAAGGAACTCTTTGGTAAATTGATCCTCCAACCATGTCTTTGAAGAAACAACACAAGTTGATTTGTATGAGATTATAAGGAAATACCGCAATACCCTGTTCTCTGATTACAGAGAGAAGGGCACCGAGAACCTTTGAAAAGATCCTTGGAGCTGTTGCTAGGCCAAACGGAAGGGCAATAAACTGGTAATGCTCGTCTAGAAAAGAGAATCTCAGGAACTGATAGTGATCTGGATGAATTGGAATATGAAGATATGCATCCTGTAAATCTATTGTAGACATATAATGCCCTTACTGAACAAAAGGCAGAAAAGTCCTTATAGTCACCATTTTGAATGTTGGTATTCTGACATAACGATTCAATATTTTCAGATCCAGAACTGGTCTGAAGGAATTCTCCTTCTTTGGTACAATGAATAGATTTGAGTAAAACCCCAGACCTCGTTCCAGAACTGGAACTGGCACAATTACCCCAGCCAACTCTAGCAGGCCCATTTATCAAAGGGCTTGCGGACCTGATCCGACACTGCGGATCAGGTCCGCAAGACCTCGCTAAATGCGGAGAGCAATACGCTCTCCGCATTTAACATTGCACCAGCAGCTCACAAGAGCTGCTGGTGCAACGCCGCCCCCTGCTGACTCGCGGCCAATCGGCCGCCAGCAGGGAGCTGTCAATCAACCCGATCGTATTCGATCGGGTTGATGTCCGGCGATTCCTGTCCGCCTGTTCAGAGCAGGCGGACAGGGTTATGAAGCAGCGGTCTTTAGACCGCTGCTTCATAAGTTGTGTTTCTGGCGAGACTGAAGACTCGCCAGCAACACGGCCCTTCAAGCTCCGTACGGAGCTTGATAAATGGGCCTGTAGGTCTGAAACACATTTCAGAAACGCCTGAGCCTTCACTGGGTTTACTGGAATGCGTGAGAGAAAAAGTCTTCTCACAGGTGGCCTTACCTTGAAACCTATTCTGTACCCTTGTGAAACAATGTTCTGAATCCAAAGACTGTGAATCGAATTGATCCAAATATCTTTGAAAAATCGTAACCTGCCCCCTACCAGCTGCGCTGGAATGAGGGCCGCACCTTCATGCGGATTTGGGAGCTGATTTTGACTTTCTAAAAGGCTTGGATTTATTCCAGACTGGAGAAGGTTTCCAAACGGAAACCGTTCCTTTAGAGGAAGGGTCAGGCTTCTGTTCCTTATTCTGACGAAAGGAACGAAAACTATTAGCAGCCCTATATTTACCTTTAGATTTTTTGTCCTGAGGCAAAAACGCTCCCTTTATTGAATCCAACTGTGAACCAAATAATTTATTACCTTGGAAAGAAAGAGAAAGCAATGTTGACTTAGAAGTCATATCTGCATTCCAAGATTTAAGCCATAAAGCTCTTCTAGCTAAAATAGCCAAAGACATATACCTGACATCAATTCTAATGATATCAAATATGGCATCACAAACAAAGTTATTAGCATGTTGAAGAAGTTTAACAATGCTATAAGCATTATGGTCTGACACTTGTTGCGCTGAAGCCTCCAACCAGAAAGTGGAAGCTGCAGCAACGTCAGCCAAAGAAATAGCAGGTCTAAGAAGATTACCTGAACATAAATAAGCTCTCCTTAGAAAGGATTCAAGCTTCCTATCTAAAGGATCCTTAAAAGAAGTACTATCCGCCGTAGGAATAGTAGTACGTTTAGCAAGAGTAGAAATAGCCCTATCAACTTTAGGGATTTTGTCCCAAAATTCTAATCTATCAGATGGCACAGGGTACAATTTCTTAAACCTTGGAGAAGGAGTAAATGAAGTACCCAGACTATTCCATTCCCTAGAAATTACTTCTGAAATAGAATCAGGAACTGGAAAAACTTCTGGAATAACTACATGAGGTTTAAAAACCGAATTTAAACGCTTAGTAGATTTAGTATCAAGAGGGCTAGACTCCTCCATATCTAATGCAATCAACACTTCTAAAAGTAAAGAACGAATAAACTCCATCTTAAATAAATATGAAGATTTATCAGTGTCAATATCTGAGGCAGAATCTTCTGAACCAGATAGATCCTCATCAGAAACAGATAAGTCAGAATGATGGCGGTCACTTAAAAATTCATCTGAAATATGAGAAGTTTTAAAAGACCTTTTACGTTTACAGGAAGGAGGAATAACAGACAGAGCCTTCCTAATAGAATTAGAAACAAATTCTTTTACATTTACAGGGACATCCTGAACTTTAGATGTTGAAGGAAAAACAACAGGTAAAGGATTATTACTAATGGAGACACTATCTGCGTTAGAAAGTTTATCATGACAACTAACACAAACTACAGCCGGAGGAACAACTACCAAAAGTTTACAACAAATGCACTTAACTTTGCTAGAACCAACATCAGGCAGCGTCTTCCCAGAAGTAGATTCTGATCCAGGGTCAGGTTGTGATATCTTGGAATATGTAATAGAAAAAACAACATATAAAGCAAATTTATCAAATTCCTTAAATGACAGTTTCAGGAATGGGAAAAAATGCAAAATAAACAAGCCTCTAGCAACCAGAAGCAACAAAAAAATGTGAGAAAAAGTGGAACAAGTATGACCCCCACATTTTTTGGCACCAAGTACAAGGCCCATATTTTTTGGCGCCAAGTATGATGCCACATCCTCTGACGTCGAAAATGACGCCCACATTTTTTGGCGCAAAAAAAGTCTGAAACACACATGCGTCAAAAAATGACGTAACTACTAACAAAGTTCCTGCGTCAACTACGATGCCGGAAATGACAAAATTTTGCGCCAAAAAAGTTCACACCAAGAATGACGCAATAAATTGAAGCATTTTCTGCCCCCGCGAGCCTAACAGCCCGCAGGGAAAAAAGTCAATTGAAAATTTTCAAGGTAAGAAAAAAATATTTATTCATATGCATTATCCCAAATAATGAAACTGACTGTCTGAATGAAGGAATACCGATTATCCTGAATCATGGCAAATATAAGTTTAAACACATATATTTCGAACTTTACATATAAAGTGCCCAACCATAGCTTAGAGTGTCTTACTTACCCCAAGACACTCATCTACATATAGTAGATAGCCAAACCAGTACTGAAACGAGAATCAGTAGAGGTAATGGTATATAAGAGTATATCGTCGATCTGAAAAGGGAGGTAGGAGAAGAAATCTCTACGACCGATAACAGAGAACCTACGAAATAGATCCCCTAGAGGAAGACCATTGTATTCAAATAGGCAATACTCTCTTCACATCCCTCTGACATTCACTGCACTCTGAGAGGAAAACCGGGCTTCAGCGTGCTGCAAAGCGCATATCAACGTAGAATCTAGCACAAACTTACTTCACCACCTCCATGGGAGGCAAAGTTTGTAAAACTGAATTGTGGGTGTGGTGAGGGGTGTATTTATAGGCATTTTGAGGTTTGGGAAACTTTGCCCCTCCTGGTAGGAATGTATATCCCATACGTCACTAGCTCATGGACTCTTGCCAATTACATGAAAGAAAGAAAGAGGCGGCCCAAATCTGAGGGCACCACAGCCTGCTACAAACCCATTCTCCCAAAGGCTGCTTCAAAAGAAGCAAAAAGGAAAGGAAAAAGAATGCTAGGAGGACCAAGCAGCCGCCCAACAATCAGAACCATAGAGATCTCATGCCAGAGACCTAAAAAGACGTCACTGCTCTCGAACTGAGCCATAACCTCCGAGGAGGCTAGTGTCCCACTGACTCCTAGGTCAAGCGAAAAACACACCTCCACTAACAATAAGGAAGTCAACGAAACCTCCAAACCCTTGCACTTCCCAGATACGAATATACAACAGGAAATAAACTATCTATTCTAATGTAGTCTGAAAGTAACATCAAGGCATGATTCCCCGCAAGGGAAAATACCCTTTCCCTTTCGAAAAGTAACATGACATATAAAAAATAATCTTAGGGAGAAAAAAAACCTAACAAATCTCTTAACACCGCCCTATTATAAAAGGAAACCCCTTTAAGGAGAACATATTGCAAGATGCATTACAGAGATTATGGCACATAGAAAAAAAAGAATCTACAAGCGAAATAGACCATAAAAAAAAAAAAAACTTTAAAGACCACCTCCTGCACAGGACCCGATGCAATCTCCCTAAAAATAAAGTCTAAACTCCAAGAAGGAGAGGTCCCCACTGGTATAATCGGAAGGAAACTCCTGATTCACAGACCCTCATAGGACACACTCTCCCCACTGACAGGGAAGTGACAAGTCAAATTCGCCCCGGCAGAGAAAGAGAAAAATCTCTCAGGACAGGGAGATCTGAACAGAACACTGGAGATTGATTCCCCAACCGGTATTACATGTAAATCTGCTAAGATAGAAAAAATGCCATGCCGAAGTCTCGACCTCGGCTGAATACCTCACTCTCCACCACAGCGCCAACGAAGGCCAGAAGGGGAACTGGAGGGCATAAACCGATGAGGTAAACTCTAACTTCGCAAGATCTAAGGAAAAACTTCCTGTCTGTAGGACCAAATCAGCAACCAAGGACCACCCTGGTTCCTCTACCAGAAACTCTGGTCTAGATTCAACTCTGAGGATCGAAAAAGACCAGAGAATTCCCTAAAAGTCTACTAGCAGACGATGGCAAAAACCAGAACCGCCAAGACCGGGAGCTACTGTAAAATCTGGAAACAGGATACTGCCACATTAAACCCCAGATCCCCCCAAAAAACTAGGATCAGAACGAGGTTAACTGGAAGATACGGTCCCTAAGATCCGGATTTGCTCAAAAGGATGAACAGTAAAGATATCCTTCTTCCTAAACAAGGGTAGAGAGAACCTATTAATCTCCCTCAAAAAGGAGATCTAAAAAGCTCTGCTCCCCTATTGGCCCATGCACCAACAGTAGAATGAAAATATTCCCACTCAAGGGAGTAAAAACTTGCCCAGAGAAACAGAATGTGAAGCCTAGATCCGGCCTATAGGGCCCCTGGATCCAATATGATACAACAACCAGTGCCTATTCAAGATAGTACCTAAAACAAGTCCTGCCTGTCATCTAGCATACAACATATCTGCCAGACCAACAATGCTAGAAAAAACTGAGAATAATCCAAATAAAGAAAAATAAGCTCAGAGGCTTTAATTTTGTCTCAAAGTTATCGGGGGAACCATCAACCTGAGCAGAGACTTAGAAGCTTCCACCGGAAGTCTTTAACAATCGCACCAAAAAAAAAAAAAAAAAAACATGTGACGAAACATCCCCCTAAGAAGAGTTTCTACAACAACAACCCAGAGCTCTAAAAACAAAAAACTATCAAAAAACGGAATAGCAAAAGAAATAGGCAAGTGCACAAAAGAGAAAGTCAAAGGAGTGTGCAAACAAAAACGGTCCAGCCTGTCATACGACCCAAACCCCCCATAGAGCTCGAAAATGGGATTCTAAATAAAAAATAAAATAAATTATATTATATATATCTAGACAATAAGGAATAGGGTCTCCATCCCTCTCCACTTGTCTAGTCAAGATCGCTATCTGATTTAGAGGACTGAGATTCAACAGATCAGTACCGGAAACCCCTAACATCGCCAAAACCTCTCTCAGAAGCAAAC
Source organism: Bombina bombina (assembly GCF_027579735.1). NCBI lineage: Eukaryota > Metazoa > Chordata > Amphibia > Anura > Bombinatoridae > Bombina > Bombina bombina. The sequence goes on along the minus strand of NC_069499.1, from coordinate 852,048,845 downwards.
GCAGGCATGCCATTCTAAATCTAAATGCTCAGTCAAAGTCAGCAGACTCCGACCCTGGAGTTTCTACCTCTGAAGCCTCAGAGGGAACTGCATCTCCAGATGACTGATCGGATACAATCGTCATTTTACATGACGGTCCCTGGGCAGGAGTGCAGGGATTAACCCTTCGCTTGCACGTAGCAGGAAGAGGCAAAATCGCTAAGGCTGTAGAGATGGCCATGCGGCACAGCGCAGTAACCTCTGGTGGAAAAAAGCCTCCGTCAGGTGAGGGAGCAGCGGTACTTGGGGAAACTGCATGTGTAGGAACAGAAGATTCTAGGGCACACACCTCATGGGACGACGAATCCTCAGAGGCGGATGGCTCAGTGGTCTCTAACATCTCAATATTTGTTGTTGATAAAACCCTATAGCGGCATACAGAACATAATTGAGAGGGCTGGGCTACCCGGGCCTCTTCACAATATACACAGGTATCAAAATCTGAATCAGAGGGATCCCCCTCTAAAAAAATTAGAATCCTCCATAACTCGTCTAAATTAAACCAGCGAAAGAACAACTGGCACCTTATACCCCCAATGGCTGAAGCACTCACCACCTCCTATGACCCAGACAGGTAGAGAAGTTGGCTTCTCTCTGCAAAAAACTCGATCAGGAATCAGAAAAGGAAAAAAGCGTGACCACTCCCAGTCACATGGTGCATCATGCAGGACCGCCCCTGCTAAGGAAAAAGCGTGACAGCTTAATAAAACTGTGCAGATCTCAAAATGAGAAATACCCTGTACGTTCCGTATCAGCCTATGAGCCCAAACGTCTCTTAAACATAAGCAACCGAAATCACATAACAAATATGATTTAAAAAAAAACCCACTGCTCAGGAGACATTAACCCTTAATTACATAAAGATAAAGGAGTCCCACTGTGACCCTGTCTTCTATTGTTAACATGTGTAAAAAATGAATCTATGCTGTGGAACAGTAACACGGTCCTTCAAGTTTGACAGATTGTAGCAGAGCTTCTGACATGGACTTGAGTGAAGAAATCAGGCAGTGGAACTCGTCAACGCTGATTGCTGTTAATATGAGTCTGGATGGTTTCGCAGAAATACACTCCTTGCATCTCTAGACTCTAACTTTCATCAATGCTCTCATTGAGAGGCTGACAAGACTCCAGTCCCATCTTGAAGGGCAGATACCCTTCCAAAGGAACTACTCCGAAATCTTCTGACACTTCTCTGCCAACCTCCTGTGACGAAAGGCAAAGAATGACTGGGGGATGAGGGAAGTGTGGGAGGTATTTAAGCCTTTGGCTGGGGTGTCTTTGCCTCCTCCTGGTGGCCAGGTTCTGTATTCCCACAAGTAACGAATGCAGCTGTGGACTATTTTTTAACAAATATAATGAAATATTGTATTTTATAACATCAAAGTGTTTACTGCCATTTTTTACAATAAATCAAAAATAAATCACTTTGTTGCAAAATAACTGAATATAAAATAAAATCTAAAATCATTTCAACCTATCATTTTGTTATCAAAGATCTAGAGTGTTTATCTTTTGCTGTGGCAATTAGGGACAGAGGTAAATAAGCTTCAATACACAACAAGCAATCACTGTGTAGTATGTAGAAGGGTGAAGGTTTTCACTCAAGTGTCTCTGGGCACAATTAAAATTGCAGGAAAAGCTGGCGAAGTGAATAATGAAAGTACACTGCAAAGTTTTACAATATATAATTAAATACTTTACAAGGAATAACATTTAAACAGTAAAGTCAAAATAAAACTTTAATGAATCGGATAGAGCATGACATTTTAAACAAATTTCCAATGTACTTCTTTTATCTTGTTTGCTACATTCTCTTTACCATGGTAAGCTGAGGAGCAATGCACTTCTGGGAACTAGCTGATGATTGGTTGCAACAGATGTGCCTCTTGTCATTGGCTTAGCAGATGTGGTCAGCTAGCTCCCAGCAGTGCATTGCTGCTCCTTCAACATACCAAGAGAATGAAACAAATTTCATAATAGAAGTAAATTAAAAACAGAATTTATGCTTACCTGATAAATTACTTTCTCCAACGGTGTGTCCGGTCCACGGCGTCATCCATTACTTGTGGGAATATTCTCTTCCCCAAGAGGAAATGGCAAAGAGCACAGCAAAAGCTGTCCATATAGCCCCTCCTCAGGCTCCGCCCTCCAGTCATTCGACCGACGGTTAGGAGGAAAAAGGAGAAACTATAGGGTGCCGTGGTGACTGTAGTGTATAGAGAAAGAAATTTTTCAAACCTGATTAAAAAACCAGGGCGGGCCGTGGACCGGACACACCGTTGGAGAAAGTAATTTATCAGGTAAGCATAAATTCTGTTTTCTCCAACATTGGTGTGTCCGGTCCACGGCGTCATCCATTACTTGTGGGAACCAATACCAAAGCTTTAGGACACGGATGAAGGGAGGGAGCAAATCAGATTACCTAAACGGAAAGCACCACGGCTTGCAAAACCTTTCTCCCAAAAATAGCCTCCGAAGAAGCATAAGTATCAAATTTGTAGAATTTGGCAAAAGTGTGCAGAGAAGACCAAGTCACTGCCTTACATATCTGATCAACAGAAGCCTCGTTCTTGAAGGCCCATGTGGAAGCCACAGCCCTAGTAGAGTGAGCTGTAATTCGTTCAGGAGGCTGCCATCCGGCAGTCTCGTAAGCCAATCGGATAATGCTTTTCAGCCAGAAAGAAAGAGAGGTAGCAGTAGCTTTTTGTCCTCTCCTCTTACCAGAGTAAACGACAAACCCCAAAGGCAAAACTTTTCTTCACTTTCTGCGATGAGATTTTTTTAGTGAAAAATGTTCTGCAGGTCATTTTTAAATAACATAAAAATGTAAATTAGACAGTTACACTAAGGCACCAGCTTTGCAAACTGGGGAAGGCTAAGGGGCGGGTTTGAAAAATTCTCTGAGAGCTAGTCAACAAGCAAAGTGCTGCTGCTTTGCAGCGCTACTGCATATTTGACTGATCACTTCAAACAGCACTTTGCTCTGGATGCACTGTGTTAAGGAAAACTTACACAGTGCAGCCAGACCACAGCTCTGTTTGAAGAGAACTGTCTAATGTGGAGCAGCACTACAAAGTTCAAGCGCTAACAGTTCCTGCATGTGTCCTGTTCTTTCTGCAGACATGCTGCATTTTCTGCAATGACATCTCAGATCACTGTATGTTCTGCCTTGGGGCGACAAACAAAGAAGAGGTTTGTCTAAAATCCTTTGTTGCTTCTAAATAGAACTTTAAAGCATGGACTACATCTAAATTGTGTAACAAATGTTCCTTCTTTGAAACTGGTTTCGGACACAGAGAAGGAACAACTATTTCCTGGTTAATATTCTTGTTGGAAACAACTTTTGGAAGAAAACCAGGCTTAGTACGCAAAACAACCTTATCTGAATGGAAAACCAGATAGGGTGGATCACACTGCAAAGCAGATAATTCAGAAACTCTTCTAGCAGAAGAAATAGCAACCAAAAACAGAACTTTCCAAGATAGTAACTTGAAATCTACGGAATGTAAAGGTTCAAACGGAACCCCTTGAAGAACTGAAAGAACTAAATTTAGACTCCAAGGAGGAGTCAAGGGTCTGTAGACAGGCTTAATTCTGACCAAAGCCTGTACAAAAGCTTGTATATCTATCACAGCTGCCAGTCGTTTGTGTAACAAGACAGATAAAGCTGAAATCTGTCCCTTTAGAGAACTCGCTGACAACCCTTTATCCAAACCCTCTTGGAGAAAGGAAAGAATCTTAGGAATTTTAATTTTACTCCAGGAGAATCCCTTGGATTCACACTAACAGATATATTTTTTCCATATTTTATGGTAAATCTTTCTAGTCACAGATTTTCTGGCTTGGACCAGAGTATCAATCACTGAATTTGAAAATCCACGCTTGGATAAAATCAAGCGTTCAATTTCCAAGCAGTCAGCTGCAGAGAAACTAGATTTGGATGTTCGAATGGACCTTGCACTAGAAGATCCTGTCTCAAAGGTAGCTTCCATGGTGGAGTCGATGACATATTCACCAGGTCTGCATACCAAGTCCTGCGTGGCCACGCAGGAGCTATCAGAATCACCGAGGCCTTCTCCTGTTTGATCCTGGCTACGAGCCTGGGAAGGAGAGGAAACGGTGGAAACACATAAGCTAGGTTGAACGACCAAGGCGCCACTAATGCATCCACTAGAGTCGCCTTGGGATCCCTGGATCTGGACCCGTAGCAAGGAACCTTGAAGTTCTGACGGGACGCCATCAGATCCATGTCTGGAATGCCCCATAATTGGGTTAACTGGGCAAAGACCTCCGGATGGAGTTCCCACTCCCCCGGATGGAAAGTCTGACGACTCAAATAATCCGCCTCCCAGTTGTCTACTCCTGGGATGTGAATTGCAGATAGGTGGCAGGAGTGATCCTCCGCCCATTTGATGATCTTGGATACCTCTCTCATCACCAAGGAACTCTTTGTTCCTCCCTGATGGTTGATGTAAGCTACAGTCGTCATGTTGTCCGACTGGAATCTTATGAATCCGGCCTTCGCTAGTTGAGGCCAAGCCCGGAGCGTATTGAATATCACTCTCAGTTCAAGGATGTTTATCGGGAGAAGGGACTCTTCCCGAGACCATAGATCCTGAGCTTTCAGGGAGTCCCAGACCGCGCCCCAGCCTAATAGACTGGCGTCGGTCGTGACAATGACCCACTCTGGTCTGCGGAAACTCATTCCCTGAGACAGGTGATCCTGAGTCAACCACCAACGGAGTGAATCTCTTGTTACCTGGTCTACTTGAATCTGGGGAGACAAGTCTGCATAGTCCCCATTCCACTGACTGAGCATGCACAGTTGTAATGGTCTTAGATGAATTCGAGCAAAAGGAACTATGTCCATTGCTGCAACCATCAATCCTACTACTTCCATGCACTGAGCTATGGAAGGCTGCAGAATAGAGTGAAGAACTTGACAAGCGTTTAGAAGCTTTGACTTTCTGACCTCTGTCAGGAAGATCTTCATTTCTAAAGAATCTATTATTGTTCCCAAAAAGGGAACTCTTGTTGACGGAGGCAGGGAACTCTTTTCTACGTTCACCTTCCACCCGTGAGATCTGAGAAAGGCTAGAACAATGTCTGTATGAGCCTTTGCCTTGGAAAGAGACGACGCTTGAATTAGAATGTCGTCTAGATAAGGTGCCACTGCAATGCCCCTCGGTCTTAGCACCTTTGTGAAAATTCCGGGAGCAGTGGCTAAACCGAATGGAAGAGCCACCAACTGGTAATGTTTGTCCAGAAAGGCGAACCTCAGGAACCGATGATGATCTTTGTGGATAGGAATATGTAGGTACGCATCCTTTAAATCCACGGTAGTCATATATTGACCCTCCTGGATTGTGGGTAAAATTGTTCGAATGGTTTCCATTTTTAACGATGGAACTCTGAGAAATTTGTTTAGAATCTTTAAATCCAGAATTGGTCTGAAAGTTCCCTCTTTTTTGGGAACTACAAACAGGTTTGAGTAAAACCCCTGACCTTGTTCCACAGTTGGAACTGAGTGTATCACTCCCATCTTTAACAGGTCTTCTACACAATGTAAGAATGCCTGTCTCTTTATTTGGTCTGAAGACAAGCGAGACATGTGGAACCTTCCCCCTGGGGGCAGTTCCTTGAATTCTAGAAGATAACCCTGAGAGACTATTTCTAGTGCCCAGGGATCCGGAACATCTCTTGCCCAAGCCTGAGCAAAGAGAGAGAGTCTGCCCCCTACTAGATCCGGTCCCGGATCGGGGGCTACCCCTTCATGCTGTCTTGGTAGCAGCAGCAGGCTTTTTGGCCTGTTTACCCTTGTTCCAGCCTTGCATTGGTTTCCAAGCTGGTTTAGCCTGGGAAGCGTTACCCTCTTGTCTAGAGGCTGCAGAGTTAGAAGCCGGTCCATTCCTGAAATTGCGAAAGGAACGAAAATTGGACTTATTCTTAGCCTTAAAAGGCCTATCCTGTGGGAGGGCATGGCCCTTCCCCCCAGTGATGTCTGAAATAATTTCTTTCAATTCTGGCCCAAAAAGGGTCTTACCTTTGAAAGGGATATTAAGCAATTTTGTCTTGGAAGATACATCCGCCGACCAAGATTTTAGCCAGAGCGCTCTGCGCGCCACAATTGCAAACCATGAATTTTTCGCCGCTAATCTCGCTAATTGCAAAGCGGCATCTAAAATAAAGGAATTAGCTAACTTAAGTGCGTGAATTCTGTCCATGACTTCCTCATATGGAGTCTCCATATTAAGCGACCTTTCTAGTTCATCGAACCAGAAACACGCCGCCGTAGTGACAGGAATAATGCACGAAATAGGTTGGAGGAGGTAACCTTGCTGAACAAAAATCTTTTTAAGCAAACCCTCCAATTTTTTATCCATAGGATCTTTGAAAGCACAATTGTCTTCAATGGGAATAGTCGTGCGTTTGGCTAGGGTAGAAACTGCCCCCTCAACCTTAGGGACTGTTTGCCATGTGTCCTTCCTTGGGTCGACCATGGGGAACAATTTCTTAAATATAGGAGGAGGGACAAAGGGTATGCCTGGTTTCTCCCACTCCTTATTCACTATGTCTGCCACCCTTTTAGGGATCGGAAAGGCATCAGGGTGCACCGGGACCTCTAAGAATTTGTCCATCTTGCACAATTTTTCTGGAATGACCAAAGAGTCACAATCATCCAGAGTAGATAGCACCTCCTTAATTAATGCGCGGAGATGCTCTAACTTAAATTTAAATGTCACAACATCAGGTTCTGCCTGTTGAGAAATTCTTCCTGAATCTGAAAGTTCTCCTTCCGACAAACCCTCCCTCATTGCCACTTCTGACTGGTGTGAGGGTATGACAGATAAACTATCGTCAGCGCCTTCTTGCTCCACTGTATTTAAAACTGAGCAATCACGCTTTCTCTGAAATGCTGGCATTTTGGATAAAATATTAGCTATGGATTTATCCATTACTGCCGTTAATTGTTGCATAGTAACAAGCATTGGCGCGCTAGATGTACTAGAGGTCGCCTACGCGGGCATAACTGGTGTAGACACAGAAGGAGAGGATGATGAACTATCCCCACTACCTTCATTTGAGGAATCATCTTGGGCAACCTTATTAAATGTGACAGTACTGTCCTTACTTTGTCTGGACGCCATGGCACAATTATCACATACATTTGAAGGGGGGACCACCTTGGCCTCCATACATACAGAACATGTTCTATCTGAAGGTACAGACATGTTAGACAGGCTTAAACAGGCTAATAATGCAAAAAAAAAAAACGTTTTAAAACAAAACCGTTACTGTCTCTTTAAATTTTAAACAGAGTACACTTTATTTCTGAATGTGTGAAAAACTATGAAGGAAATATCCAATCTTTACCAAATTTTCACCACAGAGTCTTAATGCTTTAAAAGTATTGCACCCCAATTTTCAAGCTTTTAACCACTTAATTGAGGAAACCGGAGCCGTTTAATCAAATAACAATTTTTAACTCCACTACAGTAGTCCCAGCCACAGCGTTTGCTGCGACTTCACCTGTCCTTAGGAGTTATACGATACCAAATTAAGCCTTCCAGGAACGTTTTAAATGATCACCAGACCCTCTCACATGCAGCTGCATGCACTGCATCCAAAAGAAACTGCGCAGTTATGGTGCGAAAATGAGGCTCTGCCTACTATAGTGAAAGGCCCCTCTGACTGGAAAGGTGTCTAAACAACTGCCTGGCGCCTAAAAACGTTCCCCCACAATAAAAGTTTTATAAATCACCTCAGATTTACATAAAAAACTTAAATAAAGCAATCGATTTAGCCCACAAGAGTGTCAACCAGTGTATAGCCCATAATAAGCCTTCATTCTGTTAAGACTCTAAGAAAATGGCTTATTGATCCCCAAGAGGGAAAATGACAGTCTTCTAGCATTACACAGTCTTGTTAGAAAATGGACTAGTCATACCTTGAGCAGAAAAGTCTGCTAACTGTTCCCCCCAACTGAAGTTCTCTGGGCTCAACAGTCCTGCGTGGGAACAGCAATTGATTTTAGTTACTGCTGCTAAAATCATACTCCTCTTTTAAACAGAACTCTTCATCCCTTTCTGTTTTAGAGTAAATAGAACAACCGGTACTATTTTAAAATAACAAACTCTTGATAGCAGAATAAAAAACTACAACTAAACACCACATTCTCTTCACCATCTCCGTGGAGATGCTAATTGTTCAGAGCGGCAAAGAGAATGACTGGGGGGCGGAGCCTGAGGAGGGGCTATATGGACAGCTTTTGCTGTACTCTTTGCCATTTCCTGTTGGGGAAGAGAATATTCCCACAAGTAATGGATGACGCCGTGGACCGAACACACCAATGTTGGAGAAAAGTTGTTTAACATTGCACTCTCTTTCTAAATCATGAAAAAAAAAATGTTGAGCTTCATGTCCCTTTAAGTATCGGATGGCAACATGAACATTAATTGATTGAGCCCAAAAACAGGGATTGACAAATATTAACCATAAAAATTGAGGAAAGACACTTTTTTTTTGGTAAAATTTTAGGAACCTTGTTCCCAGGACTTTATCAAATCCAATTTAAGAGACATAATCCATGTAATGATCAGGTCAGATGCAGGTTGGATAATGAAGCTTTTACAGCGAGAATTATAATATAAAAATGGTGCACAAATTGAAAGGGTAGAAGGATCAGAAAAGAAATGTCTGACTAGGATAGTCAAGTGATGCACATATTTTACTTCAGGAATGTTGTGAAAGAAAAAGATAATAAGAAGCTATTTATTCAGGAACAAATAGCTGGAATTGAGAGGCAAAGCAATCACTGTCTGTATTGTGTATGCAGTAGAAAAACACAAACATTTTTATGAGTCACGACAAACCAGTTGTACAAATAGACTTGTACCTTATGTCCAATTACTGACATCAACGGTCAACAGAGAAGAGCTGGAAAAGCAATGAGACAGGAGGAGAAGGAGGGAGAGATTGGAATGAAAACATTGAAACAAAAAAATACAGAGAAAATGTAGAGAGGGGTTATGAAAACAGGGCAGGAAAGAGAAAGCAGGCCTATACACAGGAGAGAGAGAATAGAAGGATGAATGAGGGTCTGAATCAAAAGACAACAATAACGATTTGTCATTATACAAATCCACTTACAACGCTTATATTCAATTACAGAGATAAACAGACAAAGGAGCACAGTAAGAAACAATGAGGGAGGATAAAAGGGAATGACAGATACACAGCAAAACATGTGAGAGAGAGAGAGAGAGAGAGAGAGAGAGAGAAAAGCAGGAGAGGCAGATAAAGAGAAACAGAGAGTGAGAAATCGCACAAACTAGAGAGAAATAACCAGCAAACAAAACAGCAAAAGAATGGAGGGAGGGAGAGAAATTAAAAAGAAAGAAGTAGTTGGGGATTATAAGTAGAAAAAGGAACAAACAAGTGCAGGTGACAGAGAGAAGGAAAGAGCACTAGAGAGGGAAAGAGAGAAAAGAGATTTTTGTAAAAATAAAACTTTAAAAAAAAAAAATACTAAAAGTGATAGTGCACTGTAAAAATTGTATCTCCTGTAATTTGTTCCAAACTATCCATTTCACTTGCAGGAGTGTATAAAATGTATGTATCATTTACCTTTATTTTGGTATTTGAAACAGCTGAATTTGTCTCTGGTATGCTCACCTATACTGAAAATGTCAGAACATGTTACAGAAAAGCTATGTAAACAGAGCCAGCAGAAGAACTTACACTTCCAGTGGTAAATAGTAGAAATAAGTAACAAAAACAGAATTTATGCTTACCTGATAAATTACTTTCTCCAACGGTGTGTCCGGTCCACGGCGTCATCCATTACTTGTGGGAATATTCTCTTCCCCAACAGGAAATGGCAAAGAGCACAGCAAAAGCTGTCCATATAGCCCCTCCTCAGGCTCCGCCCCCCAGTCATTCGACCGATGGTTAGGAGAAAAAAAGGAGAAACTATAGGGTGCCGTGGTGACTGTAGTGTATAGAGAAAAAAATTGTTCAGACCTGATTAAAAAACCAGGGCGGGCCGTGGACCGGACACACCGTTGGAGAAAGTAATTTATCAGGTAAGCATAAATTCTGTTTTCTCCAACATTGGTTTGTCCGGTCCACGGCGTCATCCATTACTTGTGGGAACCAATACCAAAGCTTTAGGACACGGATGAAGGGAGGGAGCAAATCAGGTTACCTAAATGGAAGGCACCACGGCTTGCAAAACCTTTCTCCCAAAAATAGCCTCCGAAGAAGCATACGTATCAAATTTGTAGAATTTGGCAAAAGTGTGCAGAGAAGACCAAGTCGCTGCCTTACATATCTGATCAACAGAAGCCTCGTTCTTGAAGGCCCATGTGGAAGCCACAGCCCTAGTAGAGTGAGCTGTGATTCGTTCAGGAGGCTGCCGTCCGGCAGTCTCATAAGCCAATCGGACAATGCTTTTAAGCCAGAAAGAAAGAGAGGTAGCAGTAGCTTTTTGTCCTCTCCTCTTACCAGAGTAAACGACAAACAAAGATGAGGTTTGTCTAAAATCCCTTGTTGCTTCTAAATAGAACTTTAAAGCACGGACTACATCTAAATTGTGTAACAAACGTTCCTTCTTTGAAACTGGTTTCGGACACAGAGAAGGAACAACTATTTCCTGGTTAATATTCTTGTTGGAAACAACTTTTGGAAGAAAACCAGGCTAAGTACGCAAAACAACCTTATCTGAATGGAACACCAGATAGGGAGGATCACACTGCAAAGCAGATAACTCAGAAACTCTTCTAGCAGAAGAAATAGCAACCAAAAACAGAACTTTCCAAGATAGTAACTTGATATGTACGGAATGTAAAGGTTCAAACGGAACCCCTTGAAGAACTGAAAGAACTAAATTTAGACTCCAAGGAGGAGTCATGGGTCTGTAGACAGGCTTGATTCTGACCAAAGCCTGTACAAAAGCTTGTACATCTGGCACAGCTGCCAGTCATTTGTGTAACAAGACAGATAAAGCAGAAATCTGTCCCTTTAGAGAACTCGCTGACAACCCTTTATCCAAACCCTCTTGGAGAAAGGAAAAAATCTTAGGAATTTTAATTTTACTCCAGGAGAATCCCTTGGATTCACACCAACAGATATATTTTTTCCATATTTTATGGTAAATCTTTCTAGTCACAGGTTTTCTGGCTTGGACCAGAGTATCAATCACTGAATTTGAAAATCCACGCTTGGATAAAATCAAGCGTTCAATTTCCAAGCAGTCAGCTGCAGAGAAACTAGATTTGGATGTTCGAATGGACCTTGTACTAGAAGATCCTGTCTCAAAGGTAGCTTCCATGGTGGAGCCGATGACATATTGTCAGGGTTTCATCTTGTGTCATACTGTACCTTTAAGAAAGTGTACTCACCAGCCCTATTTAAGGCACCTCCCAACAAAACTCATTGCTTGGTAATTTGTTGCACAGTGATAAGCTGCTTCTGAAGAGACCTAGCCGTTTATGCAAACATTGTGTGTACTTGCATTACTCTTTCTTATTGCATTGGTTTACTAGAGACTTAAACTACTTTTCCCAGATAACTATTTCAAATACTACTATCTCTGACAAGGAGATATATTGCTACAATTTTGTTCATAACGGACTTCCTAAACATTCACTAATAAGTTTTCAAATACACTTCCAAGTCTGCTTACAAATGACTGTCTGTATTATATCAATTACACCTGCTTTATAAGAACTACACAGCAACTTTACTTTCTGCTCATAAGTTATATTGGACAAGTTTGGATGTAAAAGTATACATTCTGAAAGAGGATTATATTATATTCTCTCCTTGCTATTCATAACTAATCTGCTGTGTGACTGTTGGTATGATTGACAAGCTCATTGTATATATTTAAAGTTTGTCTGCTTGTGTGTCTGAATCAAGGCTCCAGCAGTAATTAACTCTCTCACCACATGTGAGTTGCCATTTCTGTTTATATCTCTTTCATCTGCTGCTAGCAGATTCTGTTGCGTGAAGGTTCCGTTTTCACTCAGCTACCCTGCTGTAGTGACCCTCAGATCAATGAGCATATCAGGGTTCCCTTAAATTCAATCTGTGGGAATCCGAGGTAAGGTGTGAGACTGAGTGTTCCTACATTGGCAGAAAGCTGTTACTGTAGTATTAATCATTTAAACCAAAACATATCCTAACATATCCTAACATATTACCAAGCCTGAAAAAGAATACTACTAACAGCTTAAATCATGGATATAAGTGAACTGTCCAGGAGAGTTGGTTCATTAGCCCAGAGTATGGATCACATGATTCAGGGCTTAAGGGACATTCAATTAGAGAATCAGAATATAAAAAAGTTTATTAATGATCACCTTGCTAACAAGCCTCCCACTGTTGAGCAAACCTTTGAACCTATTGTTAGTCCGTCTGAAAAATTCTCTGGTGACAGATCTATGTTCAGGGATTTCAGGAATTCCTGCACTTTGCTATTCACATTGAAACCTAAGTCATACCCAACTGAAAGGATAAGAGTTTTAACTGTAATATCATTCCTTAGAGGTGAGGCCAGGTCTTGGGCCAATGCCTTTTATGAAAAGGATGACCCCATTCTAAATTCCTTAGAAGAATTTTTTTCTGCTATGTCTCTCTTATACGAAGATCACAATAAGCAGAACACTGCTGAAATTGCCATCAGATCTTTACGGCAGGGCAAAAGAATGGTTGAAGATTACATTACTGAATTCAAGAGGTGGGCACCTGACACCCTATGGAATATCCCTGCTCTATGCAATCAGTTCCGTTTAGGGCTCAATGATTCAGTCAAGGATGAGTTGGCAAGGGGTGTTATCCCAGAAGACTTGGATGCCTTAATGACTCTCTCTATTGGCATAGATGGCCGCCTCAGGGAAAGGAAGTCAGAAAAATCTTCTACTGAATATATGACCAGGATGTCTCCTAACTATCATCACTCATTACCTTCCACAGCCACCACAAGGACCATTGAAGAACCCATGGATGTTGCAGTCATTAGGGGACCCTTAAGACCCGAAGAGAAAGCAAGGCGTAAGCTTCTAAACTTATGTTTATATTGTGGGGGGAAAAACCATGGAGTTAGGGACTGTCCCTCCCTGCTTCGACAAAAGAAGGGTAAGACCAACCCGCTTCTGTCTGATATCGCTCCGGAGGGTCGGGGCTCCGCTCCGGAGCGCAACTAAGATCCCAGCCATACCATCTGCGGTCACCGGTAAGAATGGGACGGTACTGTCAACCGAAATAACTGTAGATCGGGGGATGAAGTACAACTGATTTATTTAAGTATGCTTAATACGAGGGTCACTATCGCCATACAGGGGGACATTATGTTTACCTAAGCGTTTGCAAAACTTATTAACACACATCTGCCGTAATTTTGAGAGATATGGAGCTTGGGCCGCTTAGAAATTCACTGTGACACTAGGAAATTCCGATTGCTGCGAAAGCCCACTGAAGTTAAAAACTGTTAATCGGCACTATGCTTAAATAAGACTTAAGGCCTGTGAGATGATGAAAGGCATATGACGCAGCTACATAGCAGTCTGTTATAGCTTCACTTATAGCTTGGATATAAATATCGAGGATATATAATTCTGTGATAAGTTCTACAATGGACCATCTGGGGAATGGTTCTCTTGCTGTGATCCACCTCCATACCACCGGATAGCTAAGTTACGGTGAAATATTCACACTAAGCTGCGGATCACTACAAAGTCCTTATTTCTGCTTCAGATTGACTGAGACACTAATGGGTATTGGATTAGTTGTGGGGCATTTAATTTGACACTATCCAGCTAGGCCTTTTTAACGCCGATATAAGTTACTGCACTAAGAAACCAAAGGTCATTAAGGGCTGAGTCATTTACACCTTTGCTAAACGTCAGCAAGGAGAGTTAGTGTAACTCTACAGTTCCAGTACCCAGGGATACCTAAATACTACTGCCTATTTCAATAATCTGCTGGCAACAACCCTGCTCCCCCCCATTTCCCGCTGACTGTGAGAGTACCTTCCATGGGGTGTGGGGTCTCCCAGGATACGCACCCTCCGATAAAGACATACAACACTTTCAAACCCAGAAATGTCACAACGAAGGGTAGTCAAGTCAGACAAAATACCAAAGACGCCTCAAAAGTCACAGGAGGTTGTCAATGCCTTTTTCAAACAGATAGAAAAGAATAAACAAAAAATCGGATCATCCATAATACTCCACAATGCCCCCGAAGACAGAGAAGAGGACTCTGGGAATTCCAGATGTTCGACACCAGAAGCAAATGGAGCCACTGAAGATCCACCTATAACATATAGCGCAATTGCTGCCCTAATAGATCAAGTTAAGACCTGCATAAAGGAGGAATGCGCAGGCCTGAAAAAGGACATTTCCGATCTGAGCCGCAGAGTAGACTCTTTGGAAGAACATGAGTTTGTATTCTCGCAAAAGATGGCAGATCTAACCTCAAAAGTAACACACCAACAGCAAAATTTTGCAGAGATGGAAGATAAGATCGATGATCTCGAAAATCGCACGAGACGCAATAATTTGCGTTTCAGAGGGATACCTGAGACGGTACAAAATAACGAGATACAAGAATTTCTGCAGGGTCTTTTTTCAGAATTGGCGACTGTAGGAAATGTGGAAATGTCAAATATCACTCTAGATAGAGCGCACAGAGCTCTGCGCCCTAGGCCTGATGCCGATTCCCCACCTAGGGATATTATCGTCAGATTCTAAAATTATCAACACAGAGAAGATATATACTCTCTAGCTAGGAAACAACAGGCGGTAGCATACCAAGGGTGCCGCATCCAGATCTTTTAGGACTTATCTACAAGAACTTTGCAGAAAAGAAGAGAGTTTTCTAGCCTGACTCTTCACCTCCGACAACTAAAGATCCCATACAGATGGGGCTTCCCCACCTCAGTGATCTCCACCAAAAATGGAACTAGATGCGAATGCCGAAACCTCTCTGATGTTGGCAAGTTCTGTAATATACTGGGAATACCTCCCCCTGACGGTGATCCGGAACAGTCACATCATAAGTTCTTAGCGGAACGAACAGCCTCAAAACCACAGAGGAGACCCTGGCCACTGAAATCCACGAGCCAAGTCAAAAGAAAGCAGGACAGTCCGACAGATAATGACCCGAATCAACCAGGATGATCACAATGTGATATCTTGTATTCAGTTTTACCATAAAGGGGGCTCCTTTTGTTCCCTTTTGTTTAGTGAGTAATCTTAGGTTGAGTTGGGACACAGCTTAACCTTCATTCAGGACATTTAACCCTTGGACTGTTGCAGGACTGCAAGGACTAAACCAAGAGGTGGCAAGTATATTCTATCTTATTAGTATGTTGAAATATGCATAAGGTTATGTTAACAAAATATACATTGTTTAGTGTTGATGTTACAACAGTTTGATGCATTTGCTGTTTCATGCCGTTTTGCTTCCTAGGTTATATGCTTACATGATTTATCATATACTAGAGTTTTTAATATGTTCCACTAAGCTCATGTCTATGGACATCACCAATTAGTTTTTCCGAGTTAGATCGGATACTTTTCATATCCCCGTTTGCCTTTATGTTTGATCTGGTAGAAGCGGAGGAGGCAAGGTGTGGTGAGATCAACTATGTGTGTCTTTAATGCCTGAAGATAATCCAGGAAGGATAAGATATATTAAGGTTCATTGCGGTAAAGATTGTAAATGTAAATTTAAAAGCGTGCCTAACTCCCCATGTATACGGGTCTGATTATCTACGAACTGAGTTGAATAATTCATTGTACTGTTAAGTGTGAGTTAAGGTAACCCCAGTTGATAAGAATACTATTATCCTATGACTAAGCACCTGTAACGGCACGAAACGCGTCAGGATTGCACCCTTTCTGGACTTTTTTGTCACTCATGTGTATCCCATTTTGAATTTAATCTAATAAAGCAATCTTCTGTATATTTTTCTTACCCCCGAGTGCACCGGATTTCTTTCGTTTTCTGTGATAAGAATACTATTACTCATTTGACACAATGCTGAAGATCATACTAACCATTTATTTAGCTACCTGGTATGTTAATATGCCTCCATTGTTGAAAGTTTTTTTTTCAAAGTTCATAAAATTTGATCTGTAAATCAATCCATTTTCCTGTTTAAGGTATCCTCAGATAAAATACTCAGTTATACCCTATCCTAAGGATTTGTTCCGCTTCCCCCCTCTTTTTCTCTCTCCTTCCCTCTGATCTTCCCTCCCTCCCCTCAGGTATAGGACCCCGAATACTAAACAGAAGCATAGAGACATATAGAACTGGTGCTTTTGTATAAGCCCTCTAGACTGTAAAGATGGTCAATATCACGGTAGCGAGTCAAAATGTTAAAGGATTCCTATCCGCTGAAAAACGTTCAATAGCATATTTTGACTTCCATAAGAAGGGCACAGATGTAGTTATGCTTCAAGAAACCCATTTCAAGAAAATAAATGAACCCCAATTGGCCACCCGATATTTTGACAAACATTATCTTAGTTCAGGGCAGGGCTTAGTTCCCCTTTGAAATGCTCCAGAAACACTCGGACAGAGAGGGCAGACTACTGATTCTAATTGGGCTGCTATATGGCGCCGTAGTTACCCTGGTCAATGTATATGCCCCAAACAGACCCACGCCCCTCTTCTACAGATCAGTTATAAATAAAGTACTGGATGTTTCAAGAGGCCCAATTATCTTAGGGGGGGATTTAAATTTTACGATGCAACCTTCTCTAGACAACTCCACAGGGACATCCTATATTAGTAACAAAATTATAAAGGCCAACTGTACTGCTCTATATTCGGTCTCTTTATTTGACACATGGAGAGTTGCGCACCCTACTCAGAAAGACTACACGTTCTTTTCTCACCCCCAGCATTCCTACTCCAGGCTGGATTACATAATGTGCAGCCAAATGCTTTTAACTAACCTAACACAATCCAAAATTACTCATACTCCATGGTCAGACCATAGTATGGTTATATCTACATTCCATTGGCCTTCCAAACCAAAAAATGCTTTAAATTGGAGACTGGACGAGACTATATTGACGAACCAAACAACCATAGAAGAGCTAACTAAAGCAACTGATGATTTTTTTCTAAATAATAAACCAGAAGATACGTCTACCAGTAACAACTGGGAGGCATACAAATGCTACATTAGGGGTTACTTAATAAAACATACGGCTAACATTCGAAAAAAAAGACTGGCCTACTATATGTCCCTGACCAATAATCTGGCTAGCGCAGATAGGTTACACAAAACGGACCCTACCTCCATCCGAAAACTCGCAGACCTCACATCAGCGAGAGAATGTCTCAATAAGTTTCTTATTCAAAAAGCACACTTAAGAGCATTGACTACTAAGGCTAAATTCTTTGCAGAAGGTAACAAAGCCGGTCGCTTACTGGCAAGATCACTTAGAAAGCAAAAATACAGCTCATTTATCAGATCTATCTCGCACCCATCCGGTAGGTTAGTAAGCAAACATGATGAAATAGCAGACACTTTTGTATCCTACTACACAAAACTATACAACCTTAATCCCAACACTTCACAGGATAAAGCTGACGACATTTCCCGCTACCTTAATACATTAGTGACCCCAAAAGTCTCAGAGGAGGATAGCCATATACTTGATGCCCCTATAACGATCCAAGAAATTTCTAATACTATTAGGACACTTCCAAATGGGAAGTCCCCTGGCCCGGACGGATTGCCGGCCAAATTCTACCAAATTTTCCAATCACAATAAAACTCTCCCTTACATGCGCTTTTCACTTCAATAGATAAAGGAGATGCATTCTCTGCTTCCCTACTGGAAGCAACTATCACAGTAATTCCGAAAGCTGACAAAGCGGGGACCCTGGCGGGTAACTATAGACCTATCTCACTTCTCAATATTGACATTAAGATATATGCCAAAATTTTATCGAACCGCCTTAATAAAGTGCTGCCCAAAATTATACACCCAGATCAAGTGGGCTTTGTCAAAGGTAGAGAGGCAAAGGATAACACGATTAGAGTCCTGCATACACTTCAGACCTCAGACAAAGATAAATCCCCTCTGGTGCTCCTGTCAACAGATGCAGAGAAGGCCTTTGACAGGGTCAGCTGGCAATTTATGTGGGGGGCCCTGTCAAAGTTTGGCTTTTCCGAAGCCTTTGTGACAAGGGTTCAAGTGCGGGTGAATGGCACTACTTCCCAATCCTTCCCGATAACAAACGGTACCCGCCAGGGGTGCCCGCTGTCACCTCTACTGTTTGCTATTACGATAGAGATCCTAGCAATTAATATCAGAGCTAATGAAGATATTTTGGTATTACAATATAATCACATACATCAGAAATGCTTACTTTTTGCAGACGACGTCATTTTTACCCTAAAATCACCCTCCACTACCCTATCAGCGTTGCTTAAGACTTTAGATGATTATGGGCAGGTCTCTAACTTCTCAATTAATATGGAGAAGTCAGGGATATTATTACTGAATTTGCCCCGACGAGATACCGACTTTGTAAAATATCATACATCATTTCGAGTAGCTGATAGACTCAAATATTTAGGGCTAATATTATCACACAATTACCAGGATTTATTTCAGTTTAATTATATCTCCCTCCAAAACTCAGTTAAAACCCTATTGGAAGGCTGGCACAAGCAGGGATATCTATCTTTGCTAGGAAGGGTCAATACCATAAAAATGATGATAATTCCAAAATATTTATTCCTCCTTCAGACCTTGCCAATGGCCTTGCCGATTTCTCATCTGAGAGGCCAACAGAAATTGATTAACTCCTTCATCTGGTCTTATAAAAAATCTAGAATTACCCAACAAACGCTTTACTTACATAAAGACGACGGTGGACTTAATGTCCCCAACCTCTTAAATTATTACAGAGCTGTACACATGGCCAGGGTGGTTGCCTGGACACACTCCTCTCAATCTGCCATATGGGTGCAGGTCGAAAGCTCCTTACTGAAGGGTAAATGCATGAGGGACTTAGCATGGACTCCCAGAGGTCACAGGCCACCCCTAGCATACGATAATGACTTCATCAAGGCTACTCTCACTGTATGGGATCATGTTTTAGCACACAGGACAGGAATCTCTACTCCCATTTCACCTCTTACCCCTATACTAGGCAACCAAATCTTTCTGCAGAACACTAATTTCACCCATACTAATGAGGTGGAGCACTTCCATAACCTACCAGTATACCTATTGATAGATTCAGGACAGATCAAAGACAGAACACAGTCAATGGAATCGAGTAAGGTGGACGCCATCACAAACTGGCCCATTCCACGTAACAAAAAAGATGTCCAAAGATTCCTTGGCTTTGCAAATTTTTATAGAAAATTCATTAAAGATTTCTCTCTTATTGTCAGACCCTTAACTACGTTAACACGTAAACAGGTTAAGTTTTCTTGGAATCCAGCTGCTGATCATTCTTTCAATACTCTAAAAAGTAAATTCATATCAGCCCCTATATTACAATTCCCAGATCCCACTTGTCATTTCACGCTCGAAGTAGATGCATCTGAGTTTGCTGTAGGGGCTGTTCTCTCTCAAAGACACACTGATAAAGAACCTTTGCATCCTGTCTCCTACTACTCCAGAACCATGAGTTCAGCAGAGATTAATTATGGAATCGGGGACAAGGAACTTCTTGCCATTAAAGCAGCTTTGGAGTTTTGGCGACATCTCCTAGAGGGTGCAACATACCCAATCACTATCTATACAGATCACCGCAACTTAGAATATTTGAAATCAAATAAGACTCTTACTGCACGCCAGGTCCGATGGAGTTTGTTTTTCTCTCGCTTTGATTATGTTATTACTTACAGACCAGGTTAAAAAAATATGAAAGCTGATGCTCTTTCCAGAAAAGACCCCCGTCCAATTGATATAGATTCTCCATCATCCATCATACCCTCGGATAGAATTATTTGTCTAACAACTGAGTTTAAAAATACTCTACAAGAACATCTAAGGCTTGATTCTACTTTGGATCATTTACCTGTACTAAAGCATTCAGACAATTTATACTATCATGGCACTCTTCTCTATTTACCATCTTCTTTAAGGAATGAGGTACTTGCCTCTGCCCATGACTCTTTGTTGGCTGGTCATCCTGGGGTTCATAGAACTGCTCATTTGCTCAAAAGGAATTATTGGTGGCCTAAGATGCATGATACCATTCAGCAGTATATTGAATCTTGTGTTATCTGTACTACCAAGAAACATCAGCACAAGAGCCCTTATGGTTACCTTCTCTCTTTGCCAGTACCAGATAGACCTTGGGCAGCAATTGCTATGGATTTTATTGTTGATTTACCGTCATCTGCTAATTACAATACCATATTAGTAGTAGTGGACTTATTCTCTAAAATGGCACATTTCCTACCACATAGAGGATTACCTACAGCATCGGAAACTGCTACACTCTTTCTGAATCAGATTGTGAAATTACATGGTTTACCTGAGTCAATTACCACGGATAGAGGTACGCAGTTCACCTCAAGGTTTTGGAATCAACTATGCTCTTCTCTTAATATTTCTAAACGATTGAGTACCGCCTATCATTCACAGACGAATGGTCAAACAGAGAGAACGAATCAAACACTGGAGCAATATCTTCGTTGTTACTGCACTCAACAGCAAGATAATTGGCATTCTTTACTTGCTACTGCTGAATTTGCCCATAATAATGCTTTGAATTCGTCAACTAAAATGACACCATTTTATATCAATTATGGAATTCATCCCTCATATAATACAAATCAGATCAACAACTCCGATATGCCGATTGTTAATGACCTTGTTAACTCCATTGCTACCAATTTCACAACTTTGAAACAAGTCTTACAAGAAGCTCAGGCTGTTCAGAAACACCACTATGATTTACGTAGAACAAAGCCCCCAGACTACAAGGTTGGTGATAAAGTTTGGTTAAGCACAAAACACCTCAGGTTACAAGTTCCTTCCAAAAAGCTGGCTTCTTTATATTTAAGACCTTATGTGATACAAAAGGTTATCAATGTTAATGCTGTAACACTGCAGCTACCGGACTCTTTGAAGATACATCCCACGTTCCACGTTTCACTTTTAAAACCATATGGTACAATGAGAGGCACTACTCAGAATGACACAGTAAATCCTTTGGTTACTGATGGCTTGGAGTATGAGATTGAATCTATATTGTATTCTCGTTACCATCGTAGTCAACTCCAATATCTTGTCAGTTGGAAAGGTTTTGGTCCTGAGGAGGACTCTTGGGAACCCTCCACACATGTCTCTGCTCCTTGTCTTGTCTCTTTGTTTCATCGAAGAAATCCTAATCGTCCGGGTCCATGATCCGTGGAGCGGCTCCTTTGGGGGGGTATCCTGTCAGGGTTTCATCTTGTGTCATACTGTACCTTTAAGAAAGTGTACTCACCAGCCCTATTTAAGGCACCTCCCAACAGAACTCATTGCTTGGTAATTTGTTGCTCAGTGATAAGCTGCTTCTGAAGAGACCTAGCCGTTTATGCAAACATTGTGTGTACTTGCATTACTCTTTAAATTCATCTTGAGATTCTATTCGTTTTGATCTACCTGCTCAAGCTTTGATGTGGTTAAGAACCTTTCAGCGTTTACATCAGTCTGAAATATTTCTGTGTCAGTTGTACTGAAGTTTGTTCTCTGCAGTGTGTGACGTCACGCCCGACATTCTCCCGCCGCAGCTGTGTCTCTCTCTCACCGATGGGACTGTTTGCTGTCTGGTAACGGTATTACTCTGCTCAAAACCACCTCTCATAACACTGGTCTGTATATTTTGCATAATATGAACTGCATGTACTGCTATAACTTCATTGCGAATTGCAAGCTTGCCATACAAACTCTGTGAATAACGCTCACATATGCTGGGGAATTATAATTGCTTTCTTATTGCATTGGTTTACTAGAGACTTAAACTACTTTTCCCAGATAACTATTTCAAATACTACTATCTCTGACAAGGATATATATTGCTACAATTTTGTTCATAATGGAACCATGAGTTCAGCAGAGATTAATTATGGAATCGGGGACAAGGAACTTCTTGCCATTAAAGCAGCTTTGGAGTTTTGGCGACATCTCCTAGAGGGTGCAACATACCCAATCACTATCTATACAGATCACCGCAACTTAGAATATTTGAAATCAAATAAGACTCTTACTGCACGCCAGGTCCGATGGAGTTTGTTTTTCTCTCGCTTTGATTATGTTATTACTTACAGACCAGGTTAAAAAAATATGAAAGCTGATGCTCTTTCCAGAAAAGACCCCCGTCCAATTGATATAGATTCTCCATCATCCATCATACCCTCGGATAGAATTATTTATCTAACAACTGAGTTTAAAAATACTCTACAAGAACATCTAAGGCTTGATTCTACTTTGGATCATTTACCTGTACTAAAGCATTCAGACAATTTATACTATCATGGCACTCTTCTCTATTTACCATCTTCTTTAAGGAATGAGGTACTTGCCTCTGCCCATGACTCTTTGTTGGCTGGTCATCCTGGGGTTCATAGAACTGCTCATTTGCTCAAAAGGAATTATTGGTGGCCTAAGATGCATGATACCATTCAGCAGTATATTGAATCTTGTGTTATCTGTACTACCAAGAAACATCAGCACAAGAGCCCTTATGGTTACCTTCTCTCTTTGCCAGTACCAGATAGACCTTGGGCAGCAATTGCTATGGATTTTATTGTTGATTTACCGTCATCTGCTAATTACAATACCATATTAGTAGTAGTGGACTTATTCTCTAAAATGGCACATTTCCTACCACATAGAGGATTACCTACAGCATCGGAAACTGCTACACTCTTTCTGAATCAGATTGTGAAATTACATGGTTTACCTGAGTCAATTACCACGGATAGAGGTACGCAGTTCACCTCAAGGTTTTGGAATCAACTATGCTCTTCTCTTAATATTTCTAAACGATTGAGTACCGCCTATCATTCACAGACGAATGGTCAAACAGAGAGAACGAATCAAACACTGGAGCAATATCTTCGTTGTTACTGCACTCAACAGCAAGATAATTGGCATTCTTTACTTGCTACTGCTGAATTTGCCCATAATAATGCTTTGAATTCGTCAACTAAAATGACACCATTTTATATCAATTATGGAATTCATCCCTCATATAATACAAATCAGATCAACAACTCTGATATGCCGATTGTTAATGACCTTGTTAACTCCATTGCTACCAATTTCACAACTTTGAAACAAGTCTTACAAGAAGCTCAGGCTGTTCAGAAACACCACTATGATTTACGTAGAACAAAGCCCCCAGACTACAAGGTTGGTGATAAAGTTTGGTTAAGCACAAAACACCTCAGGTTACAAGTTCCTTCCAAAAAGCTGGCTTCTTTATATTTAAGACCTTATGTGATACAAAAGGTTATCAATGTTAATGCTGTAACACTGCAGCTACCGGACTCTTTGAAGATACATCCCACGTTCCACGTTTCACTTTTAAAACCATATGGTACAATGAGAGGCACTACTCAGAATGACACAGTAAATCCTTTGGTTACTGATGGCTTGGAGTATGAGATTGAATCTATATTGTATTCTCGTTACCATCGTAGTCAACTCCAATATCTTGTCAGTTGGAAAGGTTTTGGTCCTGAGGAGGACTCTTGGGAACCCTCCACACATGTCTCTGCTCCTTGTCTTGTCTCTTTGTTTCATCGAAGAAATCCTAATCGTCCGGGTCCATGATCCGCGGAGCGGCTCCTTTGGGGGGGTATCCTGTCAGGGTTTCATCTTGTGTCATACTGTACCTTTAAGAAAGTGTACTCACCAGCCCTATTTAAGGCACCTCCCAACAGAACTCATTGCTTGGTAATTTGTTGCTTAGTGATAAGCTGCTTCTGAAGAGACCTAGCCGTTTATGCAAACATTGTGTGTACTTGCATTACTCTTTAAATTCATCTTGAGATTCTATTTGTTTTGATCTACCTGCTCAAGCTTTGATGTGGTTAAGAACCTTTCAGCGTTTACATCAGTCTGAAATATTTCTGTGTCAGTTGTACTGAAGTTTGTTCTCTGCAGTGTGTGACGTCACGCCCGACATTCTCCCGCCGCAGCTGTGTCTCTCTCTCACCGATGGGACTGTTTGCTGTCTGGTAACGGTATTACTCTGCTCAAAACCACCTCTCATAACACTGGTCTGTATATTTTGCATAATATGAACTGCATGTACTGCTATAACTTCATTGCGAATTGCAAGCTTGCCATACAAACTCTGTGAATAACGCTCACATATGCTGGGGAATTATAATTGCTTTCTTATTGCATTGGTTTACTAGAGACTTAAACTACTTTTCCCAGATAACTATTTCAAATACTACTATCTCTGACAAGGATATATATTGCTACAATTTTGTTCATAATGGACTTCCTAAACATTCACTAATAAGTTTTCAAATTCACTTCCAAGTCTGCTTACAAATGACTGTCTGTATTATATCAATTACACCTGCTTTATAAGAACTACACAGCAACTTTACTTTCTGCTCATAAGTTATATTGGACAAGTTTGGATGTAAAAGTATACATTCTGAAAGAGGATTATATTATATTCTCTCCTTGCTATTCATAACTAATCTGCTGTGTGACTGTTGGTATGATTGACAAGCTCATTGTATATATTTAAAGTTTGTCTGCTTGTGTGTCTGAATCAAGGCTCCATCCAGCAGTAATTAACTCTCTCACCACATGTGAGTTGCCATTTCTGTTTATATCTCTTTCATCTGCTGCTAGCAGATTCTGTTGCGTGAAGGTTCCGTTTTCACTCAGCTACCCTGCTGTAGTGACCCTCAGATCAATGAGCATATCAGGGTTCCCTTAAGTTCAATCTGTGGGAATCCAAGGTAAGGTGTGAGACTGAGTGGTCCTACATTGGCAGAAAGCTGTTACTGTAGTATTAATCATTTAAACCAAAACATATCCTAACATATCCTAACACATATTCACCAGGTCTGCATACCAAGTCCTGCGTGGCCACGCAGGAGCTATCAGAATCACTGAGGTCTTCTCCTGTTTGATCCTGGCTACAAGCCTGGGAAGGAGAGGAAACGGTGGAAACACATAAGCTAGGTTGAACGACCAAGGCGCCACTAATGCATCCACTAGAGTCGCCTTGGGATCCCTGGATCTGGACCCGTAGCAAGGAACCTTGAAGTTCTGACGGGACGCCATCAGATCCATGTCTGGAATGCCCCATAATTGGGTTAACTGGGCAAAGACCTCCGGATGGAGTTCCCACTCCCCCGGATGGAAAGTCTGACGACTCAAATAATCCGCCTCCCAGTTGTCTACTCCTGGGATGTGAATTGCAGATAGATGGCAGGAGTGATCCTCCGCCCATTTGATGATCTTGGATACCTCTCTCATCGCCAAGGAACTGTTTTTTCCTCCCTGATGGTTGATGTAAGTTACAGTCGTCATGTTGTCCGACTGGAATCTTATGAATCCGGCCTTCGCTAGTTGAGGCCAAGCCCGGAGCGCATTGAATATCGCTCTCAGTTCCAGGATGTTTATCGGGAGAAGGGACTCTTCCCAAGACCATAGACCCTGAGCTTTCAGGGAGTCCCAGACCGCGCCCCAGCCTAATAGACTGGCGTCTGTCGTGACAATGACCCACTCTAGTCTGCGGAAACTCATTCCCTGAGACAGGTGATCCTGAGTCAACCACCAACGGAGTGAGTCTCTGGTTACCTGGTCTACTTGAATCTGGGGAGATAAGTCTGCATAGTCCCCATTCCACTGATTGAGCATGCACAGTTGTAATGGTCTTAGATGAATTCGAGCAAAAGGAACTATGTCCATTGCTGCAACCATCAATCCTACTACTTCCATGCACTGAGCTATGGAAGGCTGCAGAATAGAGTGAAGAACTTGACAAGAGTTTAGAATCTTTGACTTTCTGACCTCTGTCAGGAAGATCTTCATTTCTAAAGAATCTATTATTGTTCCCAAAAAAGGAACTCTTGTTGACGGAGACAGGGAACTCTTTTCTACGTTCACCTTCCACCCGTGAGATCTGAGAAAGGCTAGAACAATGTCTGTATGAGCCTTTGCCTTGGATAGAGACGACGCTTGAATTAGAATGTCGTCTAGATAAGGTGCCACTGCAATGCCCCTCGGTCTTAGAACCGCTAGAAGGGACCCTAGCACCTTTGTGAAAATTCTGGGAGCAGTGGCTAAACCGAATGGAAGAGCCACGAACTGGTAATGTTTGTCCAGAAAGGCGAACCTTAGGAACTGATGATGATCTTTGTGGATAGGAATATGTAGGTACGCATCCTTTAAATCCACGGTAGTCATATATTGACCCTCCTGGATTGTAGGTAAAATTGCTCGAATGGTTTCCATTTTGAACGATGGAACTCTGAGAAATTAGTTTAGAATTTTTAAATCCAGAATTGGTCTGAAAGTTCCCTCTTTCTTGGGAACTACAAACAGGTTTGAGTAAAACCCCTGACCTTGTTCCACAGTTGGAACTGAGTGTATCACTCCCATCTTTAACAGGTCTTCTACACAATGTAAGAATGCCTGTCTCTTTATTTGGTCTGAAGACAAGCGAGACATGTGGAACCTTCCCCTTGGGGGCAGTTCCTTGAATTCTAGAAGATAACCCTGAGAGACTATTTCTAGTGCCCAGGGATCCGGAACATCTCTTGCCCAAGCCTGAGCAAAGAGAGTCTGCCCCCTACTAGAACCGGTCCCGGATCGGGGGCTACCCCTTCATGCTGTCTTGGTAGCAGCAGCAGGCTTCTTGGCCTGTTTACCCTTGTTCCAGCCTTGCATTGGTTTCCAAGCTGGTTTAGCCTGGGAAGCGTTACCCTCTTGTCTAGAGGCTGCAGAGTTAGAAGCCGTTCCATTCCTGAAATTGCGAAAGGAACGAAAATTGGACTTATTCTTAGCCTTAAAAGGCCTATCCTGTGGGAGGGCATGGCCCTTCCCCCCAGTGATGTCTGAAATAATCTCTTTCAATTCTGGCCCAAAAAGGGTCTTACCTTTGAAAGGGATATTAAGCAATTTTGTCTTGGAAGATACATCCGCCGACCAAGATTTTAGCCAGAGCGCCCTGCGTGCCACAATTGCAAACCCTGAATTTTTCGCCGCTAATCTCGCTAATTGCAAAGCGGCATCTAAAATAAAGGAATTAGCTAACTTAAGTATGTGAATTCTGTCCATGACTTCCTCATATGGAGTCTCCATATTAAGCAACTTTTCTAGTTCATCGAACCAGAAACACGCCGCGGTAGTGACAGGAATAATGCACAAAATAGGTTGGAGGAGGTAACCTTGCTGAACAAAAATCTTTTTAAGCAAACCCTCCAATTTTTTATCCATAGGATCTTTGAAAGCACAATTGTCCTCAATGGGAATAGTCGTGCGTTTGGCTAGGGTAGAAACTGCCCCCTCAACCTTAGGGACTGTTTGCCATGTGTCCTTCCTTGGGTCGACCATGGGGAACAATTTCTTATTCCTTATTCACTATGTCCACCACCCTTTTAGGGATCGGAAAGGCATCAGGGTGCACCGGGAGCTCTAGGAATTTGTCCATTTTGCACAATTTTTCTGGAATGACCAAAGAGTCACAATCATCCAGCGTAGTTAGTATCTCCTTAAGTGAGGCGCGGAGATGTTCTAACTTAAATTTAAACGTCACAACATCAGGTTCTGCCTGTTGAGAAATTCTACATGAATCAGAAATTTCCCCCTCCGACAAACCCTCCCTCACTGCCAATTCTGACTGGTGTGAGGGTATGACAGATAAATTTTCATCAGCGCACTCCTGCTCTACTGTATTTAAAACTGAGCAATCACGCTTTCTTTGAAATGCTGGCATTTTGGATAAAATATTAGCTATAGAATTATCCATAACAGCCGTTAATTGTTGCATAGTAACAAGCATTGGCGCGCTAGATGTACTAGGAATCGCCTGCGCGGGCATAACTGGTATTGACACAGAAGGAGAGGATGAAGAACTATCCCCACTACCTTCATTTGAGGAATCATCTTGGGCAACCTTATTAAATGTGACAGTACTGTCCTTACTTTGTCTGGACGCCATGACACAATTATCACATACATTTGAAGGGGGGACCACCTTGGCTTCCATACATACAGAACATGTTCTATCTGAAGGTACAGACATGTTAGACAGGCTTAAACAGGCTAATAATGCAAAAAAAAAGTTTTAAACAAAACCGTTACTGTCTCTTTAAATTTTAAACAGAGCACACTTTATTTCTGAATGTGTGAAAAACTATGAAGGAAATATCCAATCTTTACCAAATTTTTTACCAGAGTCTTAATGCTTTAAAAGTATTGCACCCCAATTTTCAAGCTTTTAACCCCTTAATTGAGGAAACCGGAGCCGTTTAATCAAATAATTTTTAACCCCACTACAGTCCCAGCCACAACGTTTGCTGCGACTTCACCTGTCCTTAGGAGTTATACGATACCAAATTAAGCCTTTTAGGAACGTTTTCAATGATCACCAGACCCTCTCACATGCAGCTGCATGCACTGCATCCAAAAGAAACTGCGCAGTTATGGCGCGAAAATGAGGCTCTGCCTACTATAGTGAAAGGCCCCTCTGACTGGAAAGGTGTCTAAACAACTGCCTGGCGCCTAAAAACGTTCCCCAACAATAAAAGTTTTATAAATCACTTCAGATTACATAAAAAAACTTAAATAAAGCACTCGATTTAGCCCACAAGAGTGTCAACCAGTGTATAGCCCATAATAAGCCTTCATTCTGTTAAGACTCTAAGAAAATGTCTTATTGATCCCCAAGAGGGAAAATGACCGTCTTCTAGCATTACACAGTCTTGTTAGAAAATGGACTAGTCATACCTTGAGCAGAAAAGTCTGCTAACTGTTCCCCCCAACTGAAGTTCTCTGGGCTCAACAGTCCTGCGTGGGAACTGCAATTGATTTTAGTTACTGCTGCTAAAATCATACTCCTCTTTTAAACAGAACTCTTCATCCCTTTCTGTTTTAGAGTAAATAGTACAACCAGCACTATTTTAAAATAAACTCTTGATAGCAGAATAAAAAACTACAACTAAACACCACATACTCTTCACCATCTCCGTGGAGATGCTACTTGTTCAGAGCGGCAAAGAGAATGACTGGGGGGCGGAGCCTGAGGAGGGGCTATATGGACAGCTTTTGCTGTGCTCTTTGCCATTTCCTGTTGGGGAAGAGAATATTCCCACAAGTAATGGATGACGCCGTGGACCGGACACACCAATGTTGGAGAAATATACATTTTCAGTTGTTCTTTCTAAGGACCCGTCCGACCCGATGATAAAAGGATCATTCAGACAAAGTTTTAATGTGCCTTTCATAGGAAACAATAGGGATTGATGACTGTACAACAATCTGCCCACATCGCCAGTAAATGTGGATTTGGCAGTGTGGGGGGTTATGTTTTTAAACCCTCTTTGCACAACATATACTGTGTGTTCAGCAAATTAATAAATGGTTGTTGGTCCCTATCAATGCTACCACATTTGGCAAAAAATTAAAGTACTTGCCACAGTTTCAGAGACCCCTCAGAGTCTGGAGAAAATTATGTGGATGGAGTTTCTCATTTATGCACTAGATTTCGCCCTATACAGAGTAATCCAGAGTTCCTGGCAGGCTTTACAACACAACCTTTTGCCTACTGGCAGGAAACAGGGACAAGAGGACAAATATGTATATTCTAGGAACTTTAATTGGGCTATCTAATACCCCACAACCACTATTTTGCATACTTACAAATTAAACATTACGGGCGAGATTACATTTGCGGCGTCAGGCACAAAACCCGGCGTCACCAATTTTTAGTCGGATCTAGCAATCACATATACGGCGCTGCATACAAGTTACACGCGTATATTTTAACCGTTGCCGGCAGTTGTTCAAATCAGCCAATAGGATGTAAGCAGCTCTCATCCTATTAGCTAATTTGAAAATTTCAGCCAATAGGAATGCAAGGTACCCCGATATAAAAGGGATACCTCGCATTCAAACTTCAGTGTGCGGCGGACGATCGCATGAAGAGGACCTCCACGTCACATGACCGCACCGGCGCCGATCCATGCCACCGGGATGAAGATGGAAGATGGTGTCACACTGAAAGTAGACCTTTGCCGCCTGGATGAAGACTTTTCTCTGCCTGGAAGAAGGATGTCTGGACTTCAGTTATGGTGAGTACCTATTTCGGGGTTAGTGTTAGGTTTTTTTTTCGGGTGTTTTTTTTTTTTTCATATGCACTAAAAGAGGCAATGCCCTAAAAAAAAGTCCTTTTAAGGGCTATTGGTAGTTTATGGTTAGCTTAGGGGTTGTTTTATTTTTGGGTGCCTTTTTTGTTTTTAAGGGGGTATTCAATTAGAATAAGTTTTTATTTTGTATAATTTAGTTTGTTTTTTTCTGCAATCTAAGCTTTTTTTTATTTTCATGTAATGTTAGGATTTTTTATTTTGGTTAATGTTAGGATTTTTATTAAGTAATTTTTTGTGGTAATTTTTAATGTAGCTAGTATTTTTTTATGTTAGTGTATTTTAATTGGGGTTAACTTAGGGGGAATTAGGTTAGGGGGCTTAGTTATTAGATTAATACTTTGCGTTGTGGGGGATGGCAGATTAGGGGTTAATAATTTTATTAGGTAGTTTGCATTGTGAGGAGTTGGCAAATTAGGGGTTAATAGTGTAATTAGTTAGATTGCGATGTGGTGGGGTTGATGGTTAAGGGGTTAATACTTTTATTAGTAGTTGCAATGTGGGGGGATGGCGGATAACAAAATTTATGCTTACCTGATAAATTTCTTTCTTTCCTGGCATGGAGAGTCCATGATTTCATTCCAATTACTAGTAGGATATTCAACTTCTGGCCAGCAGGAGGAGGCAAATATCACCCCAGCAGAGCTGTTAAGTGTCACTTCCCTTACCTATAATCCCCAGTCATTCGCCGAAGGAAAATGGAAATAGAAGATAACACAAAGGTATAGAGGTGCCTGAGGTTTATACAAAAAAACTGCTGTCTTAAATTTAATTAAGGACGGGCCGTGGACTCTCCATGTCAGGAAAGAAAGAAATTTATCAGGTAAGCATACATTTTGTTTTCTTTCCAATGGCATGGAGAGTCCACAATTTCATTTCAATTATTAGTGGGAACCAATACCCAAGCTAGAGGACAGAGAATGAAAGGGAGGGAGAACAAGACAGGCGGACCCAAACAGAAGGCACCACCGCTCGAAGAACTTTTCTCCCAAAGGAAGCCTCAGCCGAGGCAAAAGTATCAAATTTGTAGAATTTGGAAAAGGTATGCAATGAGGACCAAGTGGGCGCCTTGCAGATTTGTTCCACAGAAGCTTCATTTTTGAAAGCCCAGGAAGAAGAGACAGACCTACTGGAATGAGCCGTAATTCTCTCAGGAGGCTGCTGTCCAGC
The DNA here is from genome assembly GCF_027579735.1 of Bombina bombina. NCBI lineage: Eukaryota > Metazoa > Chordata > Amphibia > Anura > Bombinatoridae > Bombina > Bombina bombina. The sequence continues at coordinate 852,017,248 of NC_069499.1, read as the reverse complement.
TGTCTGATAAGCCAACCTGATAACACTTCTCAGCTAGAAAGAAAGAGTAGTAGAAGTGGCCTTCTAGCCCTATGCTTGCCAGAGAAAACAATGAACAGGGCAGATGATTGCTGAAAATCTTTAGTTGCTAGAAGGTAAAATTTTAGAGCACGCACAACGTCAAGGATATGCAACAAACGGTCCTTGTGAGAAGAAGGATTAGGACAAAAAGAAGGAACAACAATTTCCTGATTTATATTGCGATCCGATACTACTTTGGGAAGAAATCCCAACTTAGTATGAAGAACCCCTTATACACATGAAAAATAAGGTAAGGGGAATCACACTGTAGAGCCGAAAGCTTGGAAACTCTGCGAGCAGAAGAAATAGCGAGGAGAAACAAAACCTTCCAAGACAACTGAATGCATTGACTCAAATTAAGCCTGCTGCAGAACTTTAAGAACAAGATTAAGGCTCCAAGGGGGAGCAACAGGTTTAAACATTGGCCTGATTCTAACCAAGGTCTACACAAAGGATTGAACATCTGGCATATCTGCCAGACGTTTTTGCAAAAGAACAGACAGTGCAGAAATCTGACCCTTCGGAGTGCTGACTGATAATCCTTTCTCCAGGCCCTGGGGGACTCCACCGATTACCTTTGTCCAATCTGAGTATGATCCATTCACTACTACTTGTTGCTCCCTATCTTTTATTAAGTTATTTTTATCCATCAGCTAACATTTTCAGCTATTCCCAGTCCCTTAATTTTGTGCATTAACCTCTCATGTGGCCCTGTATCAAATGCCTCTGCAAAATCTAAGTATATCACATCAACTGATTCCCCTTTATCTATATCTTTACTTACTTCATTTTAAACTAATCTAATTAGATTCTATGAGGATCTATTTCTCATAAAACCAATGCTGATTTGAACTCATAATCTTGTTTACACGAATGTGCTCATCAATATAATCGCTTATAATCCCTTTATAGGAGCTATTAGAATCACATACGCCCTCTCCTGTTTGATACAAGCTATGACTCGAGGAAGGAGAGGAAACAAAGGGAACAGGAAAGCAAGATTGAAGTTCCAAGGTAACACCAGAGTGTCGATTAGAGCGCTAGAGGATCTCTTGATCTTGAACCATACCTTTGAAGCTTGGCGACTAAATGTGACTTCATCAGATCCAACTCTGGAACCCCCCACCTGAAGGTTATCATTGGAGAGGCCACTCCCCGGGATGAAAAGACCAAAGCTAGTTGAGGCCAGGCTGTTAAGGCATTGAAGATCGCTCTCAACTCTAGGATGTTTATGGGAAGAGAAGACTCCTTTTGAGTCCAAAGACCTTGAGCCTTAAGGATCCCCACACTGCTCCCCAGCCTAAAAGGCTGGAGTCCGAGTTCACAATCATCCAGGAAGGTCTCAGGAAGCATGTACCCTGAGACAGATGGTTCTGCAAAGTCCACCAAGAAAGAGAATCTCTTGGGGATCCAGAACTATCCTCTGTGACAGATCTGAGTGGTCTCTGTTCCATTGACTGAACATGCATAGTTGTAGGGATCTCAGATAGAACAAAGCAAAAGGAATGATGTCCATGGAAGCAACCATCAGACCAATTACTTTCATAAACTGAGCCACTGATGGAGGGACAGAGGACTAAAGAGTGAGGCAGGAAGCAAGAAGTTTAGATTTTCTGACCTTCGTCAGAAAAATCTTCATGGATAGAGAATCTATAATTGCTCCTAAGAAACACACCCTGGTGGATGGCACCAGGAAACTCTTCTCCAGATTCACTTTCCACCTGTGGGAACATAAAATAGACAACATCTCTGTATGAGATTTTGCTAACTGAAAAGATGCTGCCTGAACCAAGATGTCGTCCAGGTATGGCGCCACTTCTATTCCCCGAGATCTGACCACTACCAAAAGGGCCCCTGGCACCTTTGTAAAGATTTGGGGGGCCGTTGCAAGGCCAAAGGGAAGAGCAACAAATTGGAAGAGTTTGTCTAGAAAGGCAAACCCGTAGGAATTGATGATGTTCCCTGTTAAAGAGAAATTAACCCTCCTGAACCAAGGGAAGAATGGAACGAATAGTCTCCATTTTGAAGGACGGAACCGTTAGAAATTAGTTAAGGTCCTTTTACGCAGTTTAAGAAGACCTCTCTCTTCAACTGGTTTGAAGATAACCTTGACAGGTTAAATCTGTCCTGGGGGGGGGGGCAAGATTTGAATCCTATCCTGTATCCCTTCCACAGCCCAAGGATATGGGACATCGCAGATTCAAGCCTGCCCTCTACTTGATCCAACAGTGGATCGGGGGCAGTCCCTTCATGATGACTTAGAATCAGAGAAAGGTTTCTTGGTTTGTTTCCCCTTATTCCAAGGCTGACTGGTCCTCCATGAGGTTCAGGATAGCTCTGGCTTTGAGGAGGAAGAGGAAGACATTTGTCCCTTGAAGTTACTAAAGCAGAGCTTTCCAAACTTCTCATGTTGGTGACACACTTTGTAGACCTACATCATTTTGCGACACAGTAATTCAGTTGTACCAGCAAAAAGGAGGTTAAACTAACTTGTTTTAAAAGATACGGACACATACATAAATTATATAATAACTAAATGTATTTACAAGTAACAGTATGTATGTGCAAGAATAAAAAAAGTTTAATAACACCAATAGCTACTTACTATTTTAATGGGATGTATGAGGTTGATGGGATGAACACAGTTTCTGAATATTTGGTGTAATAATAGATAAAGACACTCACATTTCATTATCAAGCATTTTTAAGCTTCTACTTCCTATCCATACATCAAGAGTAGGAGCAGGGATGCACTACTGGGAGCTAGCTGCAAAAAAATCCCACTGACTTCTGACTTCAGCTCAGCGTTTAAGCTGCTGCCCTCAGAGCTCTGCAAGTCCGACTGACTACTGCCCGCGCTGCAAACACACTGCTGTCCCACTCACTGACTACACATGCAGTCACAAGCCAATTAAGGAGACTACACGTCCAGTCAGGAGCCGATTTGCCGCCAAATCCGGGAATGGTAATAGTTTCAGTTCCCACTGAGCTGTGCCAATTGGTTAAGATGATCTGTGACCCACTAGGTATCAATCACAAGTCAACCATGTGATATGCGTAGCAGACAGGTGGAAAGTCAGAAACCAAAAAACAATTTAAAAAAAAATAATTAAATTTAAAAAAAATTGTGCTGAAGCAGGGACACACCTACACACTGCTGCCGACACACAGTTTGGAAAGCACTGTACTAAAGGAACAAAAATTAGAATTCTGGCGACTCTTAGGTCTAGTCTTCTTATCCTGAGGCAGGAAAGATCCATTTCCACCAGTAATTTCGGAAATAAACTCAGCCAGACCAGATAAAGTCTTGCCCTAAAATGGTTAGAAAGAAGATTGGATTTGGAAGTTAAATCTGCAGACCAAGAATTTAACCACAGAGCTCTTCGAGCTTAGAACTGCAAGGCTAGAAATCTTAGCTCCCAGTCTAACTACTTACATGCTGGCATCACAGATAAAAGTGTTAGCCAGCTGTAGAGCTTTGATCTTATCCTGTATCTCCTCAATAGTAGTCTCCTCAGAAATGAAATCGGACAATGAATCGCACCAATAAGATGCTGCACCCACAACTGTAGCAGTATTTGCAACTGGTTGCCATTGTAAACCCTAATGAATGAACATCTTTCTTAAGAAAGCTTCCAGCTTTTTATCCATGGGATCATAGAAAGAGCTATCCTCAAGAGGGATAGTAGTTATTTTAGCAAGAGTAGAAATAGCACCCTCTAACTTAGCTACAGTACGCCACAAGTCACTTACAGAGTCAGCAACAGGAAAAACTTTTTTTTTTAAACAGGGAAAAGGGTATCCCCGGCTTTTCCCATTCCCGTGATATAATCTCCGACATACAGTCTGGAACAGGGAACACCTCTACAGATAAAGGTTTGACATCAAACACTCTATTAAAGGGACATTCCGGTAAAAAATGTAATTGCACATAGATTAATTACATCTTTGAAAAGAAACATATTTCCAATATACATGTATTACTAAAAATGTTTCTAGTAAAAGCTATCACTGTTTTAGTGTTAGAAATTTTCTCTGCACGTGCATGTGAAGCATAGCTAGATATTGTCACTGCACCCACATTTTAAATACTGCAGCTGATAAAGCTGCAGAAACCACATTATTTATTTGCTCAACAAAATCTCCTGGTAAATAAGCACCCCAGAAACTTGTTGAGAGGAACCGCAGGGCATTGCCTGTGAAACTGCTTGTCACAATCTGTAGATATACCAGTCTGAAAGCAGACACTCAGTGCAGTGGTAGGATATGAACACTTCTGGCCTCTGAGCTGTGGGTCAGGTTACAGGATGGTGAATGGAAAAGTTACAGCTCAGATCAGTAGACTTAAAACAATACAGGATGTATGTACCTTGTTGAAATATATAACTGAAAATATGTCCTTCTTGAGAGGGATCTTTATGAGGAGAAGTTGATGCTAATGAAGGCAAGGACTCCGAAGCTGTAATTGAAGGTTAAAGAGTTAGGATATCTGGGTTCAGCCATTAAGGACTGCTCAGACAAGACATCCGGCTTGGAGTGGATAGCTGCATATTACAAAAAGATTTCAGGAGGAGGGATAACAGAAATTGATACTTGAGACAGAGTGGGTGGAGTTTCAGCTTTAGGCTTTAGAGAACCAAGCGACTGTAAAAGCTTCCTAGTTTCATTTCTTTTAGGATGGTGCTGAGGTGGCAGAGATATTTTCCCACTACGTTTCTTAGAGTGCTGCTTAGGTGGCCCAGAGTGGCAAATGACAGTTTGGGGATAAGACTCCTCTTCATCACTAGATGCAGAATTCTTAGAGAGATATTCCAGAGATTTAGCAGAGGGCCTCTTGTAGGGGCAATTTCTCCAAACTGCAGTTTGTAAACCAAAATGGTCCTCTTTATAGCCTGTATAATCTTCCTTCTCCTCCTCTCTTTGTCTTCTCATGCCAGTGCATCCACTACCACTGCAGGGTCTATTGTTTGGCATTAGTATACTGTCACAATCTGTAGATATACCAGTCTAAAAGCAGACCCTCTGTGCAGTGGTAGTATATGAAAACTTATGGCCACTGAGCTGTGGGTCAGGTTACAGGATGGTGGAAAAGTTACAGCTCAGATCAGTAGACTTGAAACAATGCAGGATGTATGTAACTTGCTGAATATATATAACTGAAAATATGTTAGAAACAAAACAAGGCTGCAGAAAACATTATGGGTGTTGACAAGAATTCATTGTAGAAGAGTTGCAAACAGAAAGTTTAAGGCTGCAGTAAACAGGACTGGTTTTGATACTGGAATGTAGTATAAGAGCTGCAAAGTGAATTTCAAGCAGAGATGATTTATTGAATGCAGTCTAGACACTGAGGCTGTGAGTAGTACAGCTCAAACTTAAGTAGTCAGCAAAATATAATACTGCAGTTTACAAGAAGTTGAAAAAAGTTGAAAATGACAGATATCCACTTTATGCAGGGTGATACAAGTACCTTGTGCAGCAGTGTTATTTGTTGCAGAGCTGAAAAATATCCACTTGCAGAGTTTGGGCACAAACACAGGAAGCCGGTGCAAAGAAGTTTAAACTGAAGCAGGTAAACTCACAGGAATCAGGTACTTGCAAAACATGGAACATTTATATAAAAATGCAGACTAAGGCTGTAGAAATCCAAATAAGAGAGATTAGAATATGGCAGTTGCACAGACAGTGATAACCTATGCTAATGCAAAGAATAGGCCTCTGAACAAGCCTTGTAAAAAAGGACCCAGGTGAAACCAATTAGACAAACAGGAATCTCAGCAGTGAATGAAACTCCCACAGAAAGGTGATCGGCAGATGCAGAAATCTAATGGAACATGAACAAAGCTGCCTCTTAAAGGCACAAAGCATTCAACATAAGGTCTTGGAAAAGGAAGCTTCTTAAAGAAACAGCAACAGTACTGGTAAGACAGGCAGGACATGACACTGCTAAAGCTTGGGACGTTTGAGGGGAAAGCAGAGACATGGCATTGACAACATTGTCCTGAGAAACATATGGTTTAGAGGGGAGCTTCTGCTGAGGGCTTACCGCACGGAGACCGGAGAGAAATCTCACCGTATAGAAAGAGGATGAGGACTCGATCTTGATAGACCACACTGCTTAAAGGACTCCGATCGGAAGAGATCAACCCGAATCGGAAGCGGAGATCGGTCATGTGACCGCAACAGGCAAAATAAAAGTGTGCAATAACTAGAAGCGCGAGAAGTATAGCACTCACTACCGGAGATAATTAAAATGGAAAATGTCCGTTGGACTAGTGTATAAAACAAACATAACACGCAGACAAATTGTACCCCTTCTTGAAAAATCAGATCACAATAAAGGCTACATACAATTTATAGATCACACTTATTTCATGATCATATTAATCCCCTCCCAGAAAACAAGGTATAAAAAAAAAACCTTAAGCTAACTCACGCAGTTTCAGTGCCCAGATAAGCTGCCCAAAATTATATGTCTCATTAAGAGAGATAAAGTCCCAAGAAAATGTCCACAGAGGAATTACCCTCAATGGTGCTAAGGCCTTCAAACCTAGAAGGAAAGTAGCACTTGCCTGTGGATCCGGCTGCAGGGCAGAAAGCAGATTCTTAGGTGCGACAGATTCATCAACATCTGACAGTGACCTGTAGAAAAAGAGAGACAGAGTAACCAACCCTGGATTTCTATACAAGGGGTAGCATTGATGTTAGAAATAAAGCAAGGACCACCTCGCCGCCTTCTAACTTCTAAAACTCACCATTACGCTTACTAAAGAGATTGACATGGACACAGCATAGCCCCAATCCTTGCTTGCAGGAAAAAGTACCCATTAAAGGATTCAGACACCATCTTCGCACATCCTCCCGATGATCAAGGAAAAGAATGACTGGGGATTATGGGTAAGGGAAGTGACACTCAACAGCTCTGCTGTGGTGTTCTTTGCCTCCTCCTGCTGGCCAGGAGTTGAATATCCCACCATTAATTGGAATGAAATTGTGGACTCTCCATGCCATTGGAAAGAAAACATAAATTATGCTTACCTGCTAATTTAATTTTCATCGAGGGGAGGAGAGTTCACGGCTTCATTCATTAGTTGGGAATTAAGAACCTGGTCACCAGGAGGACGCAAAGACACCCCAGCCAAAGGCTTAAATACCTCCCTACCTCCCCCACTTCCCTCATCCCCCAGTCATTCTGCCGAGGGAACAAGGAACAGTAGGAGAAATATCAGGGTATAAATGGTGCCAGAAGATAAAATAAATTTAGGTCCGCCCATCGGAGCTACGGGCAGGAGCCGTGGACTCTCCTCCCATCGATGGAAATTAAATCATCAGGTAAGCATAATTTATGTTTTCTATCTAAAGAGGAGGAGAGTCTACGGCTTCATTCATTACCGTTGGGAACATATACCCAAGCTCTAGAGGACACTGAATGAAACCGGGAGGGTAAAAGGTGAACCCTAATCTGAGGGTACCACAGCCTGCAAAACCTCTCTCTCAAAAGCAGCTTCCGCAGAAACAAAAATGTCAAACTTGTAAAACTTTGTAAAAGTGTGTAAGAAGGACCAGGTAGCCGCCTTACAAATCTGCTCCAGAGGCTTCATTCTTGAAGGCCCAAGACGAAGCCACAGCTCTAGTTGAATGAGCCGTGATCCTCTGAGGAGGCTTATGTCCAGCTGTCTCATAGGCCAAGCGAATCAAGCTCCTCAACCAAAAGGACAAGGAAGTAGAAGAGGCTTTCTGCCCCTTGCGCCTCCCTGAATGCACCACAAAAAGAGATGTAGACTGCCTGAAACCCTTCGTGGCCTGAAGATAGAACTTTAAGGCACGAACCACATCCAGGTTATGAAGTAACCTCTCATTAGAAGAAGAAGGGTTAGGACATAAAGAAGGAACAACTTTTTCCTGATTGATGTTACGGTTAGACACCACCTTGGGAAGAAACCCCAAACCAGTGTGAAGCACAGCCTTATCCACATGAAAAACCAGATAAGGATGCTCACATTGCAAGGCACCAGTTCAGATACTCTGCTTGCCGATGCAATGGCCAACAAGAAAATAACCTTCCAGGACAGAATCTTAATGTCAAAGGACTGCATATGCTCAAAAGGAACCTTCTGCAATACCTTAGGGACCAAGTTTAAGCTCCATGGGGGAGCAGAATGTCTAAAGACAGGCCTGATTCTAGACAGAGCCTGAACAAAAGATTGTATGTCAGGGAGCTCAGCGAGTCTCCTATGCAACAAGACTGATAATGCCAAAATCTGTCCCTTTAAGGAACTGTCGGCAAGACCCTTCTCCAAACCCTCTTGGAGAAAGGACAGAATCCTGGATACCTTCACCTTATGCAAAGGATATCCATGCTTCTCACACCAGGACAAGTAGGTCCTCCACACCTTATGGTAGATGCGACGAGTGACTGGCTTCCTTGCCTGAATTAGCGTATTAATCGCACTTTCAGAAAAGCCTCTCTTGGCCAAGACTAGGCGTTCAATTTCCACGTAGTCAGCCTCAGAGAATCGAGATTTTGATGTTGAAAGGGACCCTGTTCCAGCAGATCCCTGCGACAGGGTAACCTCCACTGCGGAGAGGATGACATACCCACCAGATCCGCAAACGACGTCCTCCGTGGCCACAATAGAGCAATCAGAATGGCCGAAGCTCGCTCCTGTTTGATGCGTGCCACTACATGAGGTAGAAGTGGTAGCGGTGGAAAAATGTAAGCTAGGCTGAACCCCCAAGGCACCTCCAAGGCATCTATCAGCTCTGCCTGGGATCCCTGGACCTCGACCCGTATCGGGGTAGTTTGCAAATGAGTCTGGACGCCATGAGATCTATCTCCGGCAATCCCCACCCGAGACAAATCTCTGCAAACACTTCGGGGTGGAGAGACCATTCCCCCGGATGGAAGGATTGCCTGCTGAGAAAATCTGCTTCAAAGTTGTCCACACCTGGAATGTGAATCGCTGAGAGTGGACTCCGCCCACTCCAAGACCCGAGACACCTCCCTCATGGCTAGGGAGCACCCCTGTGATGAAAGGCAAAGAATGACTGGGGGATGAGGGAAGTGGGGGAGGCATTTAAGCTTTTGGCTGGGGTGTCTTTGCCTCCTCCTAGTGGCCAGGTTCTTAATTCCCAACAGTAATGAATGAAGCCGTGGACTCTCCTCCCATTTAGATGGAAATAAGGGTTTGACATGTTTTTTTTTTTTTTGTTTTAGACAGGTTAGATTTTTACATGGAATTTTTTTAAAAAACTTAAGCGCCAGCAGTTCATATACTGCCTTAAAGGGACACTGTACCCAAATTTTTTCTTTTGTAATTCAGAAAGAGCATGCAATTTTAAGCAACTTTCTAATTTACTCCTATTTTTCTTCGTTCTCTTGCTATCATTATTTGAAAAAGAAGGCATCTAAGCTTTTTTTTGGTTTCAGTACTCTGGACAGCACTTTTTTATTTGTGGATGAATTTAATCACCAATCAGCAAGGACAACCCAGGTTGTTCACCAAAAATGGGCCGGCATTTCAACTTAAATTCTTGCATTTCAAATAAAGATACCAAGAGAATGAAGAAAATTTGATAATAGGAGTAAATTAGAAAGTTGCTTAAAATTTCATGCTCAATCTGAATCACGAAAGAAATTTTTGGGGTACTGTGTCCCTTTAAGTCACTGATGACTCCAGAAATGTGTATTTACAAACCTCGCCAGTTTACCTGACTTACGGCAGTATATGATCTGCCGGCGCAGTTTATCTGATTCACCCAATGTGCAAGGTAAACTTACGGGTGACGGGGGTTTCAGCAGTTCTGCTGAAACTTGCGCCACATATGTAATCTCGCCCCTACGTGTCAATTGCAACAAAAGATAGATTTTACGCATACCACAGACGCCATTTCCAGGATGGTAACTTTTTTAAACAAGGAATGCACTCCATTTACCTGTTTATAAAATGCTGTTGGAAAAGTCTAAGAAGTGAACATAAGATAAAATTAGTTCCTTATGGTCAGAGGTATTGCAAGCAATAATTTCGAAGGATTTAGTAAAAACGAGTATAGTAAAAGTGAAAGACTATGTCTGCAGACTTGAGGGAGGTACACATCAAACTATTAGATAAGGCTTACATTACTCATAGGGGCTCAATTTATCATATGCCAGGCGGCATCGCTAAATGCCGACAGCATACGCTGTCTGCATTTAAAAATGCACAAGCATTTCACGTCGCCCCCTGCACATTTGTGTCCAATCGGCGGCTAGCAGGGGGTGTCAATCATCCCAATCAGATCAGATCAGGATGATTGCAGTCCACCACCTAAACGACTGCTACTTCTTAAGTTTCCTGCAAGTCGGAAACTACAGGTGTACAAAGCAGCATCCACTGTTTATTAAATCTACCTCATGGGCTTTATTATAAATGCACTAAGGAATCCTCCAATGTTTGTCTGCAGTGAAAAATCCATAACCCAGATTTAATTAATTTAATTTGGAAGTGACCACACTTAAAGGGACAGTCAAGTCCAAAAAATACTTTCATGTTTCAAATAGGGCATGTAATTTTAAACAACTTTCCAATTTACTTTTATCACCAATTTTGCTTTGTTCTCTTGGTATTCTTAGTTGAAAGCTAAACCTAGGAGGTTCATATTCTAATTTCTTAGACCTTGAAGGCCGCCTCTAATCTAAATGCATTTTTCCCCACTAGACGGCATTAGTTCACGTGTTTCATATAGATAACATTGAGCTCATGCACGTGAATTTTCCATGGAGACAGCTCTGACTGGCTAAAATGCAAGTCTATCAAAAGAACTGAAATAATTTTGCATCCTGGCTACCTTATTTCCTCTCCTCAGACATCCCTGTCCTCGTTCTTGGGGATTTCAACCTCCATGTCAACAATCTCGCTGCCCCTGCTGCATAAAAACTTCTCCAGTTCACTTCCTCTTTCGGTATGTCTCTATAGTCCGCCTCACCCACTAACAAAGATGGACGCTCCCTTGATCTGATTTTCAGCTATCAATGCACTCTCTGAAACTTCACAAATCACCCCTTTCCTCTTTCTGACCATCATCTCCTCACATGAAACATCATAGCACTTTGTACTGGTCTCCCTCCTAACCCTCACACCAAACTCCACAGGAGCATTAAGTCCTTCATCAGCAACATCTTTCAAACTCTCTCAAACCTCTGCTCTCTTCCATCTCCTCCTTTTCCTGCCCTGGCCAATCTATCACTATAATTCCACTCTTACAGCGGTCCTTGACAATTTGGCACTTCCTACCATAGCTCAATAGTCACACACTCACACTCCTTAACCCTGGCATACTCTTCTGACAAGCTACCTAGATAGATGTTCCTGCACTGCTGAGCGACAATGGAGAAAATCCCTTGTTCAGCTGACTTTATTTATTACAAGTTCATCTTAAACTCCCACTATTCTGCCCTTAACCTCTCCAAGCAGGATTCGTTCTCTACTTATCTCTTTTTCAAACCCATAACGTCTGTTTTCCACTTTTAACACCCTTCTCCGCCCACTCCCACCTCCTATTTCCACTTCTCTCTCAGCTCAAGACCTTACCAACCACTTCACCAACAAAATAGATTCCATCAGAAATTAAATCATATCTCAACACACTACCAGTCTCCAACCCCCTCAACCGATCACCAAAACCCACAAATTCAGATTTTTTGCTCCTGCTACTGAGGAAGAAGTTTCTGCCCTTATATCCTCCACTCACAAGACTACCTGTCCCCCTGATACCATCCCCTCACAACTACCGCCCTCCCCCTATCCTACTCTTGTTCTTATCCTCACACATTTTTAATTTCTCCATCAGCACTGGTATATTTTCCTCATCCCTTAAACATGCAGTAATCATACCTATCCTCAAATAATTATATCGATCCATCATCCCCATCCAAAAACCGCCCTATTTCCCTACTCCCCCTTGCCTCAAAATTTCTGGAAAGGCTTAAATTTACACGTTCATCACATTTCCTCACATTAAACTCCCTCCTTAATTCATTGCAATTTGGATTTTACCCCCAACACTCTCATGAAACTGCCATCATTAAGGTTACTAATGATCTAATTACAGCAAAATAAAAACTTTTCGCTGTTAATCCTTCTTAATCTGTCTGCAGCCTTTGACACTGTTAACCACACTTTCTTGCTCCAAACCTTCCAATCCTTTGGCATCTGCGACAGGGCATCTTGTGGCTCTCCTCTTACCTGTCTAACCTTCTCTGGCACATCATCTGACTCTTTAACACTTTCTGTTGGGGTACCACAATGCTTTGTCCTTGGGTACCACAATGCTTTGTCCTTGGTCCCCTTCTCTTCTCAATGTATACATCATCCTTAGTTTCCTTAATACAGTCCCATGGGTTTCAATACCATTTGTATTCTATAGATGCCCAATTCTACATTTCTGCACCAGACCTATCCCCTTGTTTACTAACTTGTCTTTCTAATATTTCATCCTGGATGTTCTTAAGCTAAATCTCTCCAAAGCGGAGCTCCTTATTTTCCCCCTTTTTCTAAAATCCCTACCCCCCCCAAACTTTCTCTAAATGTTGATAATAACATAATTACCCCAACCCTGCATGTCCAATGACTTGGGGTCACACTTGACTAAGATCTTTTTGTTTACTCCCCACATCCAGTCTTTGGCCAATTCCTGCCATCTCCATCTTAAAAACATCTCCAAAATTTGCCACTTCCTCACACAAGACACAACTAAGATTTTAATCCACTCTCTGATCATTTCCTGCCTTGACTATTGCAACTCCATCCTATCCGGCCCCCCTAGCTGCCATTGATCTCCCTTACAATGCATAATAAATGCTCCTCTAAGATCCAGAATAAAACACAAAAACCTGACTAACTTTTAAAGCTCTCAATAACACTCCACCCTATATCACCAACCTGGTCTACCGATACTCTCCCTTCCATCTCCTTTGCTCTGCTCATGACTTCCTTCTCTCCTCCTCTCTTGTTATCTCCTCACATTCCTGTCTACAAGACTACTCCAGACTGGACCCAAATTCTGTGAAACCTCGCTTCAAAAGACTCTCTAATAGTTTTCAAACTTTTAAGGGCTCCTTAAAGACTCTACTGTTCAGGGATGCATATAATATACACTAACATTTTCTAATCTTAGTTCCTCTCCTCCTTGAAATCCCTTAGCATGTAAGCCTACGAGCCTAGCTGCTTTGTAGATCACCTTCATAAGACCTGATTTATAAGAGTGAAACTCTTGGCAGGGCCCTCTATCCCTTTGTCTCCCATAATTGTTACCTTGCATATTAGACCCAAGTTTTTAGCACTGCGGAATCTGTTAGCACTCTACAAATAACCAATAATAATAATAATAATAATATATAAATTATTAGCAAGGAAATACATTTTTCAAGATTGGTTGCATAGAAAACCACCCACCTTGTGCAAGTTAAAACTTAACCTTATGCAGCAATTCATATTTGAACAATCAGATGTCATGAGAGACTTACAATTGAGAGTACAATCTTCTATGAAGAAATGGAAGGGGTACATCTCTGCACTTTCTGTACAACTCCAAATGCAAATAGTTTATCCGTTTAGGCACTCAGAATATATTGTGAATGCACAGTTGAGTGAGGAATTGTGTCTGGCTTACTCTGAATAACCTTGTTGGCTGTTTAGTGTTGGTATATAGAATATCAACTAGGTGGCAGTTTGGAGTCAGGAGCCCTGATGGATGAAGTAGGATTATAATCTAGTTTAAAGGAGAGATTCTAGTAAACACAGGTTAATATATTTGTAGACCATTGATACTCAGCATAAAGGTCTTCACTCCATAATCTAGAGGGCTTTCTACTTTTTAAGATTGGTTTGTTAACATTAATCTTTACTTTATTATAGTAGAAGACTTAACCCTCTTATTTTGTTTGGTTCTTATTTAATATGGAAAATATACATTTGGAAGAATCCTGTCCTTTTTACAGGACATTTAAAGCAACTAAAGATGGTTTATAAGCAGCCACTATACTTAGATTTTGCTTGCTATGTGCTGTTGAAAACTAAGTATCTGTATGATGATAGATCTTACTGTATGTTGTTGCTGAATTATGTTGTTCTACACATTTGTCTAAATTGTCTATTGTATAAATAAAGATTTAAAAATAAAATATGTAGAAATTATGTTTAGTAAAAGTTCAAATAATATATATGTAAATTATATATCACTGTAAATGTAGTAGATTACTTATAATGTAAACTTGCTATTGAAAGGGTGAATAGACAGGTATGTGTGAAAAGGTACTCCTAAATTGGTGGATATTGTTAACAACATTAATAAAATACATGTTACTTCCAAGGATTGTAAATGCTTATGTAGTTTGTTAGATGTATGTATTATAAAGTAAAATAAGTTTTAAACTTTTGGCGAGTTCATTTCTCTTTAGGAAGATTTTGTATACAAGATATTAATATCCCATAGAAGACAGTAGCTGTGGCTTTTTCATTTTACAAGTGCTTTTTTAAAAATAAAAACACACTTTTTTTTTTTTTTTTTTTTTAGGAATTGACAGCTTTTTTAACATTACTCCTCCAAGAACTGTGAAGAAATATGTGTTAAAACATCAATTTATTGAAAAATCATCAGAAAAACATAATCTAAATAAAAACAATAAAAGAAACAATCTTAAAGGGACACTGAACCCAAATTTTTTCTTTTGTGATTCAGATAGAGCATGCAATTTTAAACAACTTTCTAATTTACTCCTATTATCAACTTTCATTCATTCTCTTGGTATCTTTACTTGAAATGCAAGAATGTAAGTTTAGATGCCGGTCCATTTTTGGTGAACAACCTGGGTTGTTCTTGCTGATTGGTGGATAAATTCATCCACCAATAAAAAAGTGCTAAAGTGCTGTCCAGAGTTCTGAACTCAAAAAAAGATTTAGATGCATTATTTTTCAAATAAAGATAGCAAGAGAACAAAAAAATTGATAATAGGAGTAAATGAGAAAGTTGCTTAAAATTGCATGCTCTATCTGAATCATGAAAGAAAAAAATTGGGTTCAGTGTCCCTTTAAAAGGGACAGTCAACACCAGAATTATTATTGTTTTAAAAGATAGATAATCCCTTAATTACCCATTCCCCAGTTTTGCATAACCAACACAGTTATAATTATACACGTTTAACCTCTGTAATTACCTTGTATCTAAGCCTCAGCAGACTGCCCCCTTATTTCAGTTGTTTGACAGACTTGCATTTTAGTCAATCAGAGCTGACTCCATGGTAAATTCATGTGCATGAGCTCAATGTTATCTATATGAAACGTGAACTAATGCCCTCTGGTGGTGAAAAACTATCAAAATGCATTTAGATTAGAGGCGGCCTTCAAGGTCTAAGAAATTAGCATATGAACCTCCTAGGTTTAGCTTTCAACTAAGAATACCAAGAGAACAAAGCAAAATTAGTGATAAAAGTAAATTGGAAAGTTGTTTAAAATTACATGCCCTATTTGAATCATGAAAGTTTTTGTGGGACTTGACTGTCCCTTTAAGCGTTTTAATTGTTCTGCCGCCTTAGCCATAGACCAGCTTTTTTAACACTGAATTTTTTTTAGCCACTACAAGTTTTCACTGGAACTGTACATGTTTATTTCTATTATTGCAACCAAACTGTACCAAGCTTTCTATTTTCATAACACTGATGTAATAGAACTGTATCAGAGTAAGTTTACGCAGTGCTAAATGGGTTTACTTCTAATATTACGGCCACACTGTAGATAATGTATTATTAATATAAAACATGTTTGGTACAGTGCGGTCATGATATTAAAACTAAACATATAAAAAGAAAAGTTGTTTAACGACAAAAAAAATGTACAATGTTAAAACGCCAAGCCATAAAAACATGTTAAAAAAAAATCTGCAGCTACTGTCTTCTATGAGATCTCAATATCCCATACACAAATTCTTCTTCCTAAAAATAAAAAAAAACACACCAAAAGTTTTTAAATAATGAAATTACTTTAAATAAATAATAATATAGTATTTTACAGTATAATACATACATATAACACAATACATACACATGCACAATATACCCACAATCCCATAGCTCATGTAGATTTCTTATTATTGTCCTGGTTTCATTATTGTGTTATAATAAGAGAGATCAAGTTTTGGTCAACACATGTAAACTACAAATGTTTCAGAATTGCAACTTTCCTACTGCATTTGTAAGTGTGATTTAGTTAAAAAAATTGACAAATGTCTTAAAAATCTAGAAGCTAGCCCCATAGGATATTTTAATATATACTACAATTCCCAGCATTCCGAGCACAAATAAACACAAGGCAGCAAACACCCAGCATGTAAACAGAGGGGCAGGCTTAGGCTGATTTTATTAGGAAGCGCTGGTTCAACTTTTATGGGTCATATTTACCAACTAGGCTGCTTTTTAGTCTTGCATGGTAAGTCTGCTTTGTCACAAACAGTACCACAAAAAAATTATATCTGAAATACACTATATGGCCAATAATATGTGGACACCTGACTATCACACCTATATGAGCTTATTGAACATCCAAAACCATGGGCATTAATATGGAGTTGATCCCCCCCCCCCCCCCCTTTGTGGCTGTAACAGCCACCACTCTTCTAGAAAGGATTTCACAAGATTTTAGAGTGTGTCTTTGGGAATTTGTAGCCATTCAGCCAAAATAATATAGGTCAGGCACTGATGTTGGACGAGAAGGATCTGGCTTAAAATCAGTGTTTCAACTCATCCTAAAGGTGTTCAATGGAGTTGAATTCAGGGCTCTGTGAAGGCCACTTATATTCCTCCACATCAAACTAGTTCAATCATGTCTTCATGGACTTGAATTTGAACACAGGAGCACAGTCATGCTGGAACAGGAAAAGGCCTTCCCCAAACTGTTGACACAAAGATAGAAGCACCCAATAGTCTAAAATGTATTTGTGTCCAATAGCATTGAGATGACCCTTCGTTGGAAATAAGGGTCCTAGCCCAAACCCTAAAAAACAGCACCAGACCATTATTCCTCCACTACCAATCCTTAAAGTAGGCCTTATGCATTCTGGTATGTAGCATTCTCCTGGCATCCATCACACCCAGATTCTTCCATCAGACTGCCGGTTAGTGAAGTGTCATATATCACTTCAGAGAACATGTTCAGTGTTCTCCACAGGTAATATTGCTGGCTGGGTGTCATTAAAAAGTAGCCATACTGCATCCTGCAGTGCCTCGCCATTAACCCTTTCTTTTTAGTTTCTGAATTGTAAAACTCTAACTCCCCCCACACATTTCCTTCTATGGCTGTATCTATATCTATTGTTGTTTTAGTAGAAGGCAAAAGTGAATAGGGATTTTCTGCTGTAGCATGCATAGAAGCTGTGAACTCAGTTGAAATACAGTGCCTGTGTCTAAACACTGATAAGGGGTGGGTGGAGTTGGTTTCTCCAGGCAGCTTAGCTATGTATTTCATTTTGCTTATTTTTGAAAATTATTTTAAAATACTTGCCAGCAATTTTCAAACATTTTTTTTATGCAAACTATTTTTAGTTAATTAGACCTTTTAGGATATGCACAGATCTCAAGCTGTTATGTAACTTTAAATTTTAGCTAGGTGGTCAGTAAAATCAGCTATGGATATTTTATGTAATTGTATGCACCTGTTAGCATTGGGTGTGGCTGAAACACCTGAACTCAATTAGTAGTGGTGTCCAGAAACTTTAAGCCAGAGCTGCAACAACTAATCGTCATAATCGATAATAATCAATTATGCAAATACTTGTCAACGAATGTCATAATCGATTAGTTGGTGTGCAATTAGTTGGTCTGTGCACAGCACCAGCTGCTTCACTCCGATGAACTCCTGCACATGGTATTCTGTTTTATGGTTATGTTCTTAGCCTAAAGGACGTCTACTTTTCACTTTTTCATGACAGTATAAGTTTACAACTACTCCTGGCTTATGTGCAACCCAGATATAATAGTCATTGGTATTGTTTATATTAAATCAGGTGATTTTGGACTATGCTTTGCATGATATAGTGCCGAGCTTGTTATTTACATCTAGCCCTAGATTGATGGGAGTTAATTAAATTGATGTGCACTATTATCTGTTTGCACAATTATTGATTGCTTGCTATTGCTGATTATATGTACTGTATAGATAAATGTGTAAGGCTTTGTCCTGTTATTGATATACAATCCTTAGCGCTTTTTAATAATAAAAAAAAAAATTATATATATTTTTAATAAATTATATGTACCAAATTCAAACCTTTATAATTATACGTCTGTTATTTTTAGAGAGGATTATATATTTCCCCCTTAACCTTTATAGCTGGTTATTTACCATTGCATATAGATATTCAAGATATTTTTTATGTTAGAATGAAGTCCAGGCTTACTTTGAAAGGCCCCTTGCCAAGGTGGAAAACACTTTGCATTGGTGAAGAGCTAACAAAGATAAATATCCCACTTTGTCGAAATTGGCAAAACCCTACTTATGCATCTCAAGCACCTCAACACCATCTGAGTGCCTCTTCTCTGCTGCAGGAAATATAGTTGCAAATAGAGAAGCAGCCTTAGCCAGGAGCATGTGGACATGTTGAGATTTTTGCATTTCAATGCAAAATTTCTGAAAGAGTGAATAACAATGTTAAAAACAGTGATAGCCTACTTGTTTCTAGTTCTACCTCTTTTCAAACAGTTTGCGGTTTTGTTTTTCTTATAAAAATGTGCTCTGCTGCTTAAAAATTGGACAAACAGTTGTGTTAATGTAAAGTTTTAGTCTGAAGTTTATATTTGTAACACGCAATATGTGTTTTTTTGTTTTTTTTAAATATAGGAAACAATTATTGATTATCTTTTTTATCCGATTAGTCGAAAAAATAATCGGCCGATTAATCGATTATGAAAATAATCGCTAGTTGTAGCCCTACTTTAAGCCACATAGTGTATATCAAACTACAAATACAAGATAAGCATATGTTTCAAAATCAATATAAAACTACAAACATAACTTGCAAGTATGGTTTTGAAAAATTCATCTATGCATGTTCACAGCTACATTTAGCTCTTTGTTTCCACTGCATGAGCACAAGTAACATCTAAATAACAATTGGAAGATTTACATCTCTTGACCTACTGCTCAATCATTTGTCAAATAAAAAAATACTACTATCTCTATGCATCATTTGAAGAGGACTGGTGAAGTATTTTTGCTGTAGCTTTGGCTACATCTCTTCATATGGCCACACTGAAAGCCTTACACTACTTACCAATATGCATGCAAGGGTAACTTGAAAAGTGACTGTACCACCTTACTCATGAAATTAAAGGACCAGCAAATATAGCAGATTTGCATAATCAACGAATGTGTGATACAAAGACAATCCAATTGCACTTAGTCTGAAGTTCAAATGAGTAGTAGATTTTTCTTTCTGATACATTTCAAATTTATGTCTATTTCCACTCCTCCTGTATCATGTGACAGCCGTCAGCCAATCACAAATGCATATATGTATATTCTGTAAATTCTTGAACATCCTCGGAAGGAGCTGGTGACTCAGAAATTTTAAATATAAAAAGATTGTGCCATTTTTGTTAATGGAAGCAAATTGGAAAGTTGGTTAAAATTGCATGCTCTATCGGAATCATTAAGTTTAATTTTGACTTGAATGTCCCTTTAAATTTGAGTATGTTACTTTTGGATCCTAACTTATCTTATTTTCCAAGTACCAATAGATAAACACCATTGTCTAACTAAAGTATGCCACCAGTACCTCAATAATCTTATTGATTACTATATTTGATATATGTTTTTAGAAATGTAAGGTGTTGTTTTGTTAGGATTCATGAAAAGTTTGAGATCCACTTAGTGAATATATTGTAGTAATAGCCCTGTGTAAGGGTCACTATGTAGAGTTATGTGCAAAGTAATGTATAAGAGATAGGAAGATATATACTGAGACCATGAGATGTTGCAGGTTTTGGAGTCAGCTTATATTAAACCTTTATGGGATGGCTGTAAGTCATCTATTTTGTATGTTAAGAAATATCCCCTAAACACTGGTCTTGTTTTGTCCTCAATCAAATTATCATCAGTGGAAAACAAAACCCAACCTTGGATCAGTCACTTTCAAAATTTCAGAAAACGGAAGAAATTGGTTCAAGCCTCCAATTGTTAAAAATGGACTTGTATTGATTCATAACAGGGTCCAATGTAACTTGGACACTGTTATCAAGAAATAAAGGTCCCTTTTTTAACCTTTTAACGCCGTTATGCCGTTCTATTCCGTCATAATTACACTGGGCTTTAAAGCCGTTATGACGGAATAGAACGTCATAACAAACGGCTGTCCTGAAGCCTTCTGTGCTTCTAGGACTTGATCGCGGTCTGGAGGGCGTTCCTAGGGTTGTAGGGACGCCCCCCCCGATGCGATCCAATAATTGAAATCTCGCCAACGTATGCACGATCGCATAGTTTCAATTTGTCTACATCGGAACAGGTGTTCCGATGTAGGCACTTTCACCCTGTCACTAAAGGGTTAAACATTTGGAAGCTGGAACCGATATTTTCTGTTTTATTGTTCTGTCCTCCCTAGTCATCTGTTTTTTATTGTGTATACACTCTGTTATGGTGAAATCTATATGCATCTTTTGATACATTTGGTTCAGTAATTGGTTTCTCATAATAGCCTTATAATAATGATTATTAAAACAGAAACATACTACTTTTTTATAATCAATAAAATAAATCAACTCATTGCAAAAATATATATCGAAATTATAATAAATTATTTGTTACAACTAGTGTCCTTATCTGAGTGATACAATTCCAAAGATTATTTTCCCAGACCAAATTCTGACACCTAGGGCCCTTATAACTTTGAACCACAACCAACACTACAACCACTCCTTATCTCATTACACTATAAAAAGAACAGCTAGTCTAAGGTTTAGATACATGGGTGATAATGAGATTCTTCATGGTAAAAGCAGAAAAGACATGAATGTATTTTTCACCAAATGCTAATAATGCATGAACATAGACTATGATTGTAATGTCCTGTTACAAACTCAGGTGATATATATAAACTTTTAACTTTATAAAGAAGAAATTCTTACCTCACAGTACACAATATCCGCTCCATAATCCAAAGCTAACAGGCGCATAGGTAGAGTCCCTATACGAACCATGGGGGCCAGAATGGTCTTTTCACAAAAGGAAAGTCCCAACATTCTCCAAGAGTCCCTAAAAAAATATTTAAGAAATGTGGTGTTTAAACATAGACAAGTTGTAAAGGAATCTTGGGCAAGTCAATTAGTCAATGTGGTCTGAGCTCATTACTGGAACAGGTGTACAGTTAAACACTGTATAAAAAGTTTTTATTTATGTAGAATAATCTAACAAATCAGGAGCTGTGGCAGAATTCAATGGGGACTGGCTTTCTGAACTTGAAATCCCTTTAAATAACTTGAAGCTGACAAAAAAAAAAACTTACTGCATTACCTAGAAGTTTATACTTTTAAAGGATTACAAACTTTTGACTGTTTTTTGTATAAACAAAACATAACATATTCTAAATAACGTGTATTAAAGTAAACTTACCAACCTCAAACTCTTGTAAATCGAAGCCTCATTTACTTAGAAAATCAATTTTTATTTTTCGATGATAACGTCACTATTTTCGCACCTACGTGTATGTAAACATGAACCAATCGTATTCGCCGCTTATGCATATAATTATAAGCCAAATTTTTCCTCATTCACATGCGCACAAAACCAGCACCAATAGTGCATGCGCATTTTGTACTACTGACGCCAGAATTACTATCTTATTATGTAAGATCGATAGAGCGGATCCTTCTGTGACGGAGCAGGTCTGGGAGTGACGTTGCGCAATCTTGTGCATGCGCTGTGAGAAATTTGGCCGCCATATTCAAACTGCGGTTTGCACACAGGATTGGATAGGAGCGGCAGATACCCACGGAGTTGGTTCGGAAAAGTTTATTTTTAGAAAGAAGATTGCAGCGATCAGGTAGAAAAGTGATAATGAGTATATTTTAGGTAGTTATATTTATTATGTTATTGGTATTATGTACTCTGGACTTTCTCTCCCCATTTGTTGCTAAGCTATATACACTAGGGACATTGTTTATTTATATACACAAGGGTTGGAGTTTTATTTACATTTAGGGAGACATTTTTATGGCTTATATGTATATATACCACACAATGATTTAATATTTTATATATACACGATATGTACCTTTATATGAATGAATTTATTTATTTAATGTTAATTCTTCATTCATACCATAAAGGTTTCTTTCATTTTTACACACAAACATTTTGTATTATTGATAGCATTTTCACACAGTTTATTATCACAATAAGCATATTCACACATATTATTATCACAATAAACATATTCACACAAATTTTACATACATTTTGTATTATTGATAGTATTTACACACATTTTATTATCACAATAAACATATACACACATTTTATTAATGAATTGGACAATATCCACTATACCCTTTTTATATAATATTTTGGGTATCATACATTTGCACGAATTCATAATGTTTCAAGAAGCAGTTTTTACACATTAATGCCTATAAATGGCTTTCACATCAAAGTCACATGTACATTTACACTCATAGGATTACGATGTTTTTGGTTATCTTCTAAGAGTTCAGGGATGCACACCATCAATAGTATCATTATTATTATTATTATTTATTATTATGTATCACACATTCAAATATATATAATCCGATTGCCCTGTAGATGTTGTCATATCAGACCTCACATCTATAGCCAATCATGTGGCTGGGTTTACGTATCCAATTACTTATTACTATTCTGTTGTTATTTTCCCGAGATTAGCGATCTCATTGGGTAGTCCATGAAACTGGACGGGCAGTCACGCTTAAACACTTCCGGCCACGTCACATTTCTATGTTGCAGCACCTACGAGTGACATAGCTCAATACATACAGGCATTGTGGTACTTGTAGTTTTTTCATTACTTTAGCGCTTGACGAATCAGATGGAGTTTGAGGTACAAGCCTCTTAAAGATCCGTTTTGATTGGCAGATGAGACGAAACAGATTTAGTTTGTTTACATAAGCACGAATATTAAGCTTTTCACGATCGGCATTTGTTGATGTCCATTGAATTTTACAAATTAATACTTTATATTACACAATTTCTAGAAAGGTGTGATAGATGTATTTTAGACTACACTATTACAAATAAATAACAACACAAATTTAATTACGGCAACAAGTGGGTGCATAGGGAAAGGAAGGATATCATTGGTTTATATTTGTAAAGGAAGGGGAGTGTTTATTGAAACATGTGGTTACTTAGCCCTATTTAAAGGGCATTCAGATGGAGTCAGAGTATACAAGCCTGAGGAAATGGGGTTTATCCCCGAGAAACGCGTCGCTATTATCTCTGCAAATTGAGAGGAGACTTGCTTATAACACAACCAGCTGTAACTTACCTTATTGTTGGTGGTTTTTTTTTATTCTGTACAATAATAAATGCTAATATTACTTTTTACAAGTCTGGCGTAAGTGTTGCAGTCTCCTTGTTAGTAACCTAAGGGCAGTTCAGCCCTTCTCCCTTTCCTTACTTCAGTTCCAGCTTGCAGAAAGTGATTCAGGTAAGAGTGGCATTTTGGGGATCTGAAGCCACAGGACACCAGTACTGTTTGCTACGACGGGGATTCCTTACACAGCCAGCTGGTTTGCTGTCAGAATACCAGCCTGCTTCTATAGGCACAACAGAGTGCCTCCACGCTTGTGAGTACCCTGTGTCTTGTCTTGCTTGGATATTGTGGTCCTTATTGATCTACACATGTGGCGCCTCTGTTTCTGTTTCAGTTATCCATCATAGAAGTTGTATCATCCTTGTGGGTGAAGACCGAGAGCTGCCTGTTCACATGGACACTTGAGGACATTTATTGGACTCTTTTATAGTTGTACTGGTTACAACGAGGGTTACGTTTGTATATATATTTTATATTTCAGAATTTATATATTTTATATATTCATATTGCATTGTGAGATTCATATACACAAAGGTTTTTTGGTAACATCTATCATTGTAATTTAGCGCCTCCTATAGGAGACCTGTAATACACAGTATTACAGGTACCCCTGTATTTATTTCTGAGTATACACCTATTTTTTTGGTTTGATAGGAGAGCTGCTCTAGTTACAACCACCATGTTATCCTCATCTGAAAGAGCTTTGAGGAGACAAAATTGTACTAACAATCATGGTAATATACAAACCATCATAGACCCCGCTACCAATGCAAGTATTGAGAGTCTCTTCTCCAAATTGGAGTATTTGCTAAAAAATGAAAACAGGCATTGGTGGGATCTAGATTGTTTGAAAAAAATACAAAGAAAAGAAACAGATTCCTAGGGGCTTACGTGTTTTTAAGAATTGTTCTTTTAAAAATAATACAGATTTGCTGACCAAATGGTATAATATTTTAGATGAATGTTCTTTTAACCTTATTGATCTACTTATATCCCATAGGCAGCAGCTGGTAGATGAGGTGGGGCTAGAAATAGACTCTGTCCAGAAAGAACTAGAGGTGTTCAAGGAACATTCAGAGTATCAGAAACTTAATACCCAGACTATTAAATCAGTGGATGATTATCAGACAGAAATTATAACTAAAAAAAACATAAAATTGAAAAGAGATGAGGAGGATTACAATAGAGGTGAGGTCTACACTTATAATAAAACCAAAACCAACAAAACCAATGATTGGACTGTAGTCCAGAATCATAAACAGAAAAATAAAAATAAAAATAATCGCAATTTTAATCACAATGACAAATCAGATAAGAATACAACTCAGAACACTTATCATACCAACCAATACAATCATCATAATATATTGCATTCACGTGAGAATCAGTATTATGGCAATAGTGGAAACTCTCACAGACCTATATATCCAGATAGAGACTATAGAAGAATGCCGGAACATCAGGAATATAATAATCCCAACCACATCCCTATTTATAACAGATTTCAAGCCCTGAACTTAGGTCAAGACAATGTTTTTGACCACTCTAGGGAAGAAAGGCCCTCTACATATAGTATGGACAACACTCCATCTACTTCAACCGAGGTTTTTTTAGAAACCCCCAACCTGGCACCTCTAAGGAGGAGACCCAACCCCTCGACAAACCAAAAGAAAAGACCTTACCCAAACGGGGAAGGAGAGGGAGAGGGAAAACCAACAAAAATTAAGAAAAGGTATCTTTAATCTCTCCTCCCATCCCCTCACCGATGACGAAGTGAGGGTTTTGGGAAGAGGATTATCTTACTGTCCTCCTAATCCCCACAACATCTTTGAATTGTTCGTGGACCTTAATAAGTACACCCGCAAACTATCATTGCAGAGGTATTTTGCAGTTAAGGCCCCTGAAAACAAAATATCGAAGGTGTTCCGGTATTGCTAGATACACAACAAACAAGAAATCCTACATCAGTATTGATGTATGCCCCAAGTCAATTGATGGAGGAACTATTTGAGGGAGTAATTAATACTCCATTGGCACCTCCCTCCACCTTTCATCCGCCGAAAGAGGAGGTGTCTTACATTGACCTTTATCAACAATTAGTCTTAGAGGATTTCGAATCCATGCCTAATAGGATTATGGGGAAAAAGAAAACTTGGCCCAATGAAGCCAGGTTCCTTAGAAGCCTGATGGATGACCAGAACTTGGTCATCCGTCAGGCTGATAAGGGGGGGTGGCATAGTTTTACAAAACTACCCTGATTATATCAAAGAGGCCCATAGTATATTGGATGATACTAATTATTATATAAAATTATCTTATGATCCTACTATTGAATATACAAGGATACTTAATCACTTGTTAGAACAAGGTTTTGCTTCTGATATTCTCACAAAAAAAGAAAAACGATACCTTACACCTGACCACCCCAGTACACCATAATATTACCATCTTCCAAAACTTCATAAAGATGATAAAGTTCCCCCTGGTAGGCCCATCATAGCGGGTATGAACAGCATTACCGATAGGCTATCCGAGTTTATAGACATCTACCTTCAGAGATATGTTATTTATTTACCGTCTTATATTAAAGATACTAAAGATCTGCTCAACAAACTATCGGGTATAAAACGCAACAACAGTAGAAACTATTTTTTGCTCTCATGCGATGTGGGGTCTCTCTATTCAAATATATCTCATGATTTAGGGATAATTGCTACACAGTTATATTTAAGTAGAGATTTTTACATGCCTACGATGCAAAAGGAATATTTAATAATCGCTTATTAATTTTATTTTGCAACATAATTATTTTCAGTTTTTGGACACTTTTTATTTACAGATCAAGGGAACGGCCATGGGCACCAGATTTGCCCATAGTTTTGCAAATCTCTTTATGGGTCATTATGAAGATTCATATATTTATAACTCGCAATGGAGGGGCAATCTGGTGTTCTATGGCCGTTACATAGATGATTTAATTTTTATTTTTGATGGTTCAGAATCCGATGCCCTCAATTTTGTTGCACATCTGAATGAGAACAATATGGGCATAGGCTTCACCCATAATTTACAGAAGGATAGTATAGAATTTCTAGATGTTATACTTTCTTGGGACCAACAGGGTAACATTTCGACCTCTACTTATTTCAAAAAAGTAGACTGCAAAAATTTCTTACATTTTTCCAGTAATCATTTAACAAAATGGAAAACTAACATTCCATTCAGTCAGTTCTGTAGACTGCAGTACAATAGAACAATACAACCAACAATCCCAAATTTTAACATCTAGATTCTTGGAAAAAGGGTATCCCCTAGAGCTTATTAATAAGGGTCATCAGAGAGCAAGGGATTTAAATAGAGAACAATTACTATCAGCAGTCCCACATAAACATGAAAATAAAGAGGAGATAAATAAACAACCACTGTTCGTTACACAGTACAATTCTAACCATAGAATCATCAACAAAGTCCTAAAAAAGCACTGGCCGAACCTATTAAAGATCCTATTTTAAATAAAACTCTTCCACCACAACCAAAACTGGTGTTCAAAAGAGCACCAACCTACAAGCAAAAATTGGCCCCGAGCAAGGTTGTCATGTCAAAAAGGAAAACTGTCAACACACCAAGACCGGTAGGTAGGATAGGGAATAATATCTTCAATAATCTTCAATAAGATGGGAGTATATAGATGTGGAAAGAAACCCTGCTTCACGTGTAAATACATAACCCACAGATCTACCAATATAGTTTCCCATAGTACAGGGGAAACATTCCCTATAAAAAGTAGAATGACCTGTGATTCAAGTTTTGTCATTTATGCACTATCATGTAAATGTGGGATACAGTATATAGGCAGGACCTGTAGGAAGGTCAGAACTCGATGGAGTGAACACTTGAGGAACATCAAAATTTTCAAATTCAACAGTTTATTTCCCACAGGTCTTAATGAGGTTATAGATTCAGCTGCATTTATATAATTATTATATACATCATTAATTTATTGTCATATTGTTGAGATAGATCTCTGCTATATTCATTGATTTTTGCTTATACTAACTGGTTATATATTCATTTATGTTATGGAGTTTGTTTGTGGGATCATTTGTTCCCCCCCACCATTTAATCCTAATTTCAATTATGTTATTGTAGGTGTATATGTGTTGGTGTACATATGTGTGGACACACACATATTCATTTTATTATAATTTTTATTTATCTATTATATATTTTATTTTATTATAATTTTGATCCATTTATTATTTTTATTATTATTATGAGTATATTTTAGGTAGTTATATTTATTATGTTATTGGTATTATGTACTCTGGACTTTCTCTCCCCATTTGTTGCTAAGCTATATACACTAGGGACATTGTTTATTTATATACACAAGGGTTGGAGTTTTATTTACATTTAGGGAGACATTTTTATGGCTTATATGTATATATACCACACAATGATTAAATATTTTATATATACACGATATGTACCTTTATATGAATGAATTTATTTAATGTTAATTCTTCATTCATACCATAAAGGTTTCTTTCATTTTTACACACAAACATTTTGTATTATTGATAGCATTTTCAGACAGTTTACTATCACAATAAGCATATTCACACATATTATTATCACAATAAACATATTCACACAAATTTTACATACATTTTGTATTATTGATAGTATTTACACACATTTTATTATCACAATAAACATATACACACATTTTATTAATGAATTGGACAATATCCACTATACCCTTTTTATATAATATTTTGGGTATCATACATTTGCACGAATTCATAATGTTTCAAGAAGCAGTTTTTACACATTAATGCCTATAAATGGCTTTCACATCAAAGTCACATGTACATTTACACTCATAGGATTACGATGTTTTTGGTTATCTTCTAAGAGTTCAGGGATGCACACCATCAATAGTATCATTATTATTATTTATTATTATGTATCACACATTCAAATATATATAATCCGATTGCCCTGTAGATGTTGTCATATCAGACCTCACATCTATAGCCAATCATGTGGCTGGGTTTACGTATCCAATTACTTATTACTATTCTGTTGTTATTTTCCCGAGATTAGCGATCTCATTGGGTAGTCCGTGAAACTGGACGGGCAGTCACGCTTAAACACTTCCGGCCACGTCACATTTCTATGTTGCAGCACCTACGAGTGACATAGCTCAATACATACAGGCATTGTGGTACTTGTAGTTTTTTCATAACTTTAGCGATTGACGAATCAGATGGAGTTTGAGGTACAAGCCTCTTAAAGATCCGTTTTGATTGGCAGATGAGACGAAACAGATTTAGTTTGTTTACATAAGCACGAATATTAAGCTTTTCACGATCTGCATTTGTTGATGTCCATTGAATTTTACAAATTAATACATTATATTACACAATTTCTAGAAAGGTGTGATAGATGTATTTTAGACTACACTATTACAAATAAATAACAACACAAATTTAATTACGGCAACAAGTGGGTGTATAGGGAAAGGAAAGATATCATTGGTTTATATTTGTAAAGGAAGGGGAGTGTTTATTGAAACATGTGGTTACTTAGCCCTATTTAAAGGGCATTCAGATGGAGTCAGAGTATACAAGCCTGAGGAAACGGGGTTTATCCCCGAGAAACTCGTCGCTATTATCTCTGCAAATTGAGAGGAGACTTGCTTATAACACACCCAGCTGTAACTTACCTTATTGTTGGTGTTTTTTTTATTCTGTACAATAATAAATGCTAATATTACTTTTTACAAGTCTGGCGTAAGTGTTGCAGTCTCCTTGTTAGTAACCTAAAGGCAGTTCAGCCCTTCTCCCTTTCCTTACTTCAGTTCCAGCTTGCAGAAAGTGATTCAGGTAAGAGTGGCATTTTGGAGATCTGAAGCCACAGGACACCAGTGCTGTTTGCTACGACGGGGATTCCCTTACACAGCCAGCTGGTTTGCTGTCAGAATACCAGCCTGCTTCTATAGGCACAACAGAGTGCCTCCACGCTTGTGAGTACCCTGTGTCTTGTCTTGCTTGGATATTGTGGTCCTTATTGATCTACACATGTGGCGCCTCTGTTTCTGTTTCAGTTATCCATCATAGAAGTTGTATCATCCTTGTGGGTGAAGACCGAGAGCTGCCTGTTCACATGGACACTTGAGGACATTTATTGGACTCTTTTATAGTTGTACTGGTTACAACGAGGGTTACGTTTGTATATATATTTTATATTTCAGAATTTATATATTTTATATTTCAGAATTTATATATTTTATATATTCATATTGCATTGTGAGATTCATATACACAAAGGTTTTTTGGTAACATCTATCATTGTAATTTAGCGTCTCCTATAGGAGACCTGTAATACACAGTATTACAGGTACCCCTGTATTTATTTCAGAAAAGTGATAATGACATCCTATGGAGAATATGTTTAAAAAAAGTTTTTAAAAATAATGTAAAAAGCGAACTTACATTGAGCTTACAGTGGTCCTTTAGAGCCAGCAAACAACTTGTGATTTTTAAATAAAATGTGTATAAAGGACAACTTTGCATTGTACTCATTATTGCTTTTGTCCACTTTTCATGTAATTAGCTCTAAAAAAATTGTGGCATTTCTAATTCTTACAGCTGAAAAAGCACACTGCAGACTTATCAGGGCTTACCCTGCTACGTATGTTTTCCCTAATTAGCTGTTCAGCAGATAATAATTGCAAAACAATGCACTTTAAACTAACACAAATAATGCAGTTAACCTTGTTTTCTACAGACTCAAGCCTGGATTGGCTGTTCCAAACAAGGCAAATGATTGGTGGAGTTTGACTACTGAAAATCAATAGCAGTCAACAAGATATGGCTGATATATTATTATTGTCTCTAAATTTTGGTAAATGGTGATATATTACATTGCAAGACAACAGACATGTCTTGTAATTACAAGGAGTTCATTGTTCCTTTAAGAACAGAATTATATTGCAAGACAAAAGACATGTCTTGTAATTATAAGGTGTTCATTGTCCCTTTAAAGGGACAGTTTACCGAAAAACTCTCTCCTTTTAATTTGTTCCCAATTATCCATGTTACCTGCTGGAGTGTATTACATTGCTTGCATTTATATTGGCATTTGAAGTAACTTGACTTAGCCTTAGTATACTGAAAGTTTATATACCTAGGTATAAGCTATTGTCAAACTATGTAAACACAGCCAGCAGAAGAAATTACACTCACAGTGGGAGGTGGAAAAGATAAAGCTCTAAAATGTTAATTTTCAATTGTGCTTTCTAAGTATTGTACAGAGACAGAGATAAAAAAAGTGAAGCATTTGAGTGATAAGACAACAAGATCTGATCTGTCTGAAGCTTAGGCTATTTACGGCAGTGGTTTCAAAAAGAAAATCCAGCTTTTTCTTTTGCAAAAAGAAGCATAAATGAGCCATTTATCATACATTTTATACACTGCAGCTGCTATAGCAAGTCATGGAGAACACATTCAGGGAAAAACAATTTTACAGTGAACCCTTTAAGAACAGAAGTTTTAAAGATTTTTTGGGGAGGTGAAATGCATTGTTTAAGCTTTTAATGCCTTTCTGACGTTCTATTCCATCCTAACCGTGCCGGGCTTAAGCGCCGTTAGGACGGAATAGGCACTTCCAGGATGCGATTGCGGTCTGGAGGGCGTGCCTAGCATCATAGGGACGCATTCCTGACCCGATTCAATCATTGAAATCTTGTGATCGCGTCCACAATTGCAGGATTTCAATTTCTTTCAAATTAGCCCTGTCATGAAAGGGTTACAGGAACATAATTAGTTAGGGACAAACCCTTTAAAAAAAACAACCGGTGTCCTCAGCTGAGTAGATAAAGGTTTTTGTTTTTTTTAAAGGGTTTGTCCCTGAGCTGCAAATGTAAGCAATATTGTAAACAAACTGACAATTGAATGTTCTTGAAACATTACATATGTATGCAGTTCAGTTGAGTGACAGGTAGGGTATGTTGTGATACATAGAAAGTAAACAATCTAAGTGACTGCAGTGCAGACAGACTTTACTTTGACACAGAAACCAAGTTTTCAACCCCTCCCATTCCCATAGCAATTTAAAGCATCATCATACTCGTTAACAAAATTTATATAATTTTCCGGTGATGGGGAAAAAAATAGCCACAACATCTTGGAAAGGTTCTCTCACATATTAGTGAATGTGAGCTACATCGTATAAGTTGGTTATGGATCATATAGATTTTTGTCATATAAAATGTAACTGTAACTAGCTAAATATCTATCCCGACAGACATTTTACTGAATATTTCATAAGCTACAGTAACCATCCTTTCTCCCGCACTCTTACTCTGTCCTGAACTCACTCAGTCTGTTCCTCCTCTCTTCCTCCAGCTGCTCCCTGTCTTGCACTACACGTGTTTACAGGTCACACGTCACTTCCTAGATCCGCATGACGTCATTATGCTGCGCGGTACCGCTGGTAAATAATACATGCTGGATAGGCCACGGTGCATGATCCTCGGCTTCTCCTCATGCCTTTCCATAAGCTGTTCTGTTCAGATGCGGTCTTATTGCGAGGGGTTATTGGCCGATTCTGTGTGTCCCGGACATCGTCCTCTTCAGGGCAGCTTCCAGTGATCCTTCTCCCCCGGCGTGCTCAAGAGATACAGAAAGGTCAGTGGAAGAAGGGTCGCTCTGAGCATGTGATCACTCCCAGAGCTGGGAAACTGCTGATACAGAGTCGGCGACCCCAATTTAACCAGTCTGCCGGGGAGGTCTGGGGCAAGTGGGAAAGTCCTGAACTAGTAAGTGGTGGATGGAAGAATCGGCAGTCCTCAGGAGATTACTTCACTATCCAGCGGCTACATAAAGAGGGCCCTGGGCCAGATTCAGACCGCAGCTTCAGTTCCCTAGGGTTGGAGGACCGCCTAGTTTCATCTCTGAATGAAATGGGCTTGAGCAGCCCCACTTGGGTGCAGAACGAGACCATTCCTGTCCTGCTAAGAGGCCACAACCTTCTGTGCGCAGCTGAGACTGGCAGTGGCAAGACTCTTGCCTATCTACTACCTGTAGTGCACCGCTTACTGACCAGCGAAGCAACAAGTAAACAGAGGGACCACCATGCTTATTCGTATGACAATGTAATGCCAGACTTACCACCATTGGCTAATAAAACACACCTCCGCCCCAGCCATCTAGTTACCAGCAACAATTTTCCTGATCCATGTAATCTTATCCTGGTGCCATCTAGGGAGCTTGCCAACCAGGTGTCATCTGTTGCACGTAAACTGTGTGCTCAGCTAGGATTGACTGTCAGTTCAATTGGTGGTGGGCGAGGACGTGGATCAGTGGACAAGCAACTGCGCAGGGGCCCTATCGATATCTTGATTGCTACCCCAGGTGCACTATGGAAAGCTCTAAGAAGGGACACTTTAAGTTTAGAATGTTTGAACTATATTGTACTGGATGAGGCAGACACGTTATTTGATGAGAGCTTCTCTGAGCTAGTGGAGGACATTCTCAATCATACCAGGATTGCTTCCCGTAAGAGTGAGATACGAGGCCCAGAGAAGAAAGCCCAGCTTGCAGTGATTGGCGCTACCTTTCCTGGTGGGGTTGGCCAAGTGCTGGGTAAGGTAACAGATCTTGGGAGTATCACAACCATCAAAAGCAAGAAGTTGCATTTTCTTATGTCCCATGTTCAACAGACCTTCTTGAAGGTTAAAGGGGCAGATAAAGTTGCAGAGTTACTGCAGTTGTTGAAGAAACAAGCTGTTGATAGTCCTGGAGCTGGAGTGCTTATTTTCTGCAACAGTTCAAGTACCGTGAATTGGCTTGGCTATATCTTAGATGACCATGGCATCAACCACACCAGGCTTCAGGGCCAGATGCCAGCAGCCATGAGAGTTGGTATCTTTGAAACATTTCTGAAAGGAAAGACTGATGTGCTTGTATGCACAGATATAGCATCAAGGGGCTTGGACAGCAAGAGAGTAGAAGTTGTAGTAAATTATGACTTTCCTGCCACGCTACAGGACTACCTTCACAGAGTGGGCCGGGTTGGGAGAGTGGGGAGTGAGAAGATGGGCAATGTCTTGAGCTTTGTGACCCATGCATGGGATGTGGAGTTGGTGCAAAAAATTGAAACTGCAGCTCGCAAAAGAAGCGGCCTTCCTGGCATGGCATCCACTATCAAGGAGCCAGTTCCTCAAGAAAGCCTATTAAAAGAGGAGTTAGAGCATTAATAGACTATTATAATGCAATAATAATGGGGGGCGGCAATGGCTGTCTGATTAATAATGAGCTAAAGTGGCATATCTGTGATCTTTTCCTGCAGGAAAGAGTTTTGCCACTTGTATATGGAAGAGTTTATGTTGAGGCAAAAATAGCATGACATAAGGAGTAAAGGTGAATGGATAATGAAATTAGCTTTTTAGCTGATAAAGTTAACAATGTATTTAAGTGGAATGTTATGTTGCAGGGAATTGTATGCAACTAAAAGCACTTTATGGACTCAAAAGAATACGTGTTGTATGGATATATTTTTTTTTTTTCATACCTTGGATTATAAGTATCTAATTATTTTCCAAGACAACAGCACATGAAATGCATTTGAATAAACTTTGACTTAATCAGAGGTGTTAATCAAGTTACTTAAATGTTTTTGTTTTTTTCCATAAACATAAGATTGATAAAAAAAAATAAAACTATATATTTTGTAAATTTGTGTGTGTGGATATTTGATCAGTATATTATTTATATTTATCCCTTATTTCCCTCAGTGGAGACTAACTTCTTTTTTTTTTTATGTCTTAGACTACAAAACCATGTGACTGATCAAAATGACCACTAAAAACAACAATTTAAAAATATACAATAGCACTTTGAATTTGAAATAAGCAGCAAAATATTTTCTGGCAAATTTGTCTGTCACATAATACAGGAGAGTGGAAATAGACATAACTGAAAATTGTCACAATAAAATCTACTATTTGAAGTTCAGAGTAAGAACTATTGCAGTGTCTTTTTATCATGTATTTGTTGTTTATACAAATTTACTGTATTTACTGGCCCTTTAAGTCACTCAAGGGATCACAGTTCCATATGCCATGCATGGATGAACAGAGTAAGCAATTTAACACACAAACCCCAGGACGCTGTGTCTCAGTATCAGAGTAGGCAAGCTGAACATGTGATCTCTGACAAATCTCATCAGGAAGGGAGATCACATGTTCAGCTTGCCTGCCCTGATACTGAGACACAGCATCCGGGGGTTTGTGTGTTATATCGCTTAAACAGACACTAAAGTCAAAATTAAACTTTCTTGATTCAGAAAGATAGTGTAGTTTTAAGAAACTGTCAAAGTTACTTCCATTAAACGGACAGTAAACACCAGACTTTTTGTTGTTTAAAAAGGTAGATAATCCCTTTATTACCCATTCCCCAGTTTTGCATAACCAACACAGTTATAATAATATACTATTTACCTCTGATTACCTTGTATCTATGCCTCTGCAAACTGCCCCCTTATTTCAGTTCTTTTGACAGACTTGCATTTTTAGCCAATCAGTGCTGACTCCTAGGAGCTTCATGTACCTGAGCTCAATGTTATCTATATGAAACACATGAACTAGCGCCCTCTAGTGGTAAAAAACTGTAAAAATGCTTTCAGATTAGAGGCGGCCTTCAAGGTCTAAGAGATTAGCATATGAACCTCCTAGATTTAGCTTTCAACTTTGAATACCAAGAGAATAAAGCAAAATTGGTAATAAAAGTAAATTGGAAAGTTGTTTAAAATTAAATGCCCTATGAGAATCATGAAAGTTTTTTTTTTAACTTTACTGTCCCTTTAGCAAGTTGTGCACAGGGACAGTTTAGTCAAATTAAACTTTCATGATTCAGATAGGGCATACAGTACAACTTTCCAAATTACTTGTATCATATTTATTTCCCTTGGTATTCTTTGTTGAAAGCTAAAACTAGTTAGGCTTATTTCTAAACCATAAAAAAGTCTGCCTCTTATTTCAATGAATTTTGACAGTTTTTCGCAGCTAGACAGTGCTAGTTCATGTGTGTCATAGATTGTGCTCACTCCCGTGGAGTTATTAATGAGTCAGCACTGTGGCTAAAATGCAAGTCTGTCAAAAGAACTGAGATAAGGAGGCAGTCTGCAGAGGCTTAAATACAAGGTAATCACAGAGGTAAAAAGTATATTAATATAACTGTTTATGCAAAACTGGGGAATGGGTAATAAAAGGATTATCTGTATTTTTGAATAATACAAATTCTTTAGTAGACTGTTCCTTTTGAATCAAATAGATACTGATGAATTAAAATCACTAGTTAGTAAGCCTCAATTAAATCATGGTTTTCTACATAAAGTTTTCATTTTTAGAATAACTTTTTAAGATTATTTTCCAGTTATATCAAAAACGGACTGATTTTGTTCTATACCATTACAAATACATAGGGCTCCATGTTCTAAGAGGTGGGCGGACAGCCTCGCAGTGTGTGATGCCCGTCCATTCGTGCTACCGAAGGGGCTGGCAATCACTGAGAGCGAGCTAGCTCTGTGATTTTCCCTCGCCACCTCAGAAGTGCCGTAGGGTGTGAGACACAGCGGTCTAATGGCCGCTGCTTGTTACATTTCGGGGAGCAGGCTCGCATTTGCGAACCTGTCCCGCAAGTGCTCTGGAGCAGCTCTCGCTGCTTCGTACATGGAGCCCATAGATCACCTCCAAATAATTTTATTACTGTCTCCAGTTTATTAGGTTAATCATTTATATTTTTAGCTGTACTTTTGTGGAAGGAGAAAAATAATCATGTTAATAGGGATACCAAACCCAATTTTTTTTTCTTTCATGATTCAGATAGAGCATGCAATTTTAATCAACTTTCTAATTTATTTCTATCAAGTTTTCTTGGTTCTCTTGGTATCTTTATTTGAAAAGCAGGAAACTAAGCTAAGGAGCCGGCCTATTTCTGGTTCAGCACCTGGGAAGCGCTTGCTGATTGGTGGCTAAATGTAGCCACCAATCAGCAAGCGCTACCCAGGGTGATGAACCAAAAATGGGTTGGCTACTAAGCTTAGATTCCTGCTTTTCAAATAAAGATACCAAAAGAACCAAGAAAATTTGATAGAAGTAAATTAGAAAGTTGCTTAAAATTGCATGCTCTCTCTGAATAATGAAAGGGGGGAAAAAGAACTGAAAAAAAATACTTGTTTGCACTCTGCATTAAATTATTTGATCATGGTATTATTAAAAATTTAACTTATTTAAAAATTATTTATAAAAAAAAAAGAGAAAAAATGTTTAAAGATACAATAATGGGTTTAATAGTATGATCTTGGTAGGGGTAAAAGTGCATATGATAATCAATTGAGTCCTGGTATATTAGTTGATGTGATAAGAGTTTTACAACAGTAGATTCAATACACTATTTATGATTATATAACATATGGTGGTTTACTGTACATCCCTTTTCTTATGTTATACCAAAATTAGGTGAGTGGAACCTTATTTAATCTGAAATACTGCCGGTGTATTTCTCATTATAAACCTTGTGAGTTCTCAAACATATGTCATTACTTGTTGGTTCCCCTTATATTATTCTAACTATTAAGAACCCATTATGCTGGTTAAAATATGAGAAGACACACAAGCACCACTGACGCGTTTCGTCATCATGGCTTTTTCAAATGGCAAAACGCATCAGTGACGAAATAGGGGACAGTAAAGTAAAAAAAAAATCTTTCATGATTTAAATAGGGCATGTAATTTTAAACAACTTTCCAATTTACTTTTATTACCAATTTTGCTTTGTTCTCTTGGTATTCTTAGTTGAAAATAAATCTAGGAGGTTCATGTGCTAAATTTCTTAGACCTTGAAGACTGCCTCTAATCTGAAAGCATTTTGACAGTTTTTCACCACTAGAGGGTGTTAGTTCATCTGTTTTATATAGATAATATTGAGCTCAGGCATGTGAAGCTCCTAGGAGTCAGCACTGATTGGCTAAAAATGCAAGTCTGTCAAAAGAACTGAAATAAGGGGGCAGTTTGCATAGGCTTAGATACAAGGTAATTACAGAGGTAAAACTTATATTATTATAACTGTTGGTTATGCAAAATTGGGGAATGGGTAATAAAGGGATTATCTACCTTTTTAAACAACAAAAATTCTAGTGTTTACTGTCCCTTTAACAAATTTTGGTATAAAATAAGAAAGGTGATCTATATTAAGCCCCCATATGTTATATAATTATATATAGTGTATGGAACCTACTGTTCTCAAATTATTTTTTACTGCCTTTGGGAATCTCTTATCACATCAACTTATATATTAAGACTCAATAATTGATTATCATATAGATTTTTACCCCCACCAAGGCCATACTATTAAACCCATTATTATGTTTTAAACATTATTATTTTTTCAATTTCTGCCATAGTTTTAATAAAAAATATATTTCTAATTCACCACTGTTTTGATCCCAACTCCTCCCAAGCCCTACTTCCTTCTTCATTGTCTGACGTCTTCAGCGGTCCCACCCGCTCTCTAGGTGCTTTCAAATGGGCGTTCACGATCTTGGATTACAATGTGCATGCGCAAATCGCATGCGATAATTGCTGTTCAATATTTGCTACTAGGAGAATTCATAGCTGTTACAAATATGCGTGCGCTAAACGGGAGCGCGTTTGAATTTCATTATGAAGAAAAATTGAATAGTGCATGCGCAGCTGCAAGAAGGGGCGGATGACGGGGAGTGACGGCCGCCTTAAGGCCAGAATTTCAATTGGATTTGAGAAAAACTTGATCGACGGATAAAAAAAAAAAATACGGGTTGAATTTGTGGATCATTTATGCATAGTTTTATACGGCGATAACTTTATATACTGTATACACAAAAATATGAAAATTGATGAATGGAAGTCTTATTTATTTTACAAACAAAATGCTATACTCGGTCAACATTAAGGTAAGTTTATCTTCATTTTAAGTTTTAATAATACCATGATCAAATGATAACATAATTTAACGGTGAGAGTGGAAACGAGTGTATTCTTTTTTTCAGTTCTTCACAGAATTTGATTGTGTACCAAGTTATAATACACTGCACCCCATCCTTAATAGATAGTGTATATAGTTATTTATTATATATTTTTGATAAAAGGAAGATGTTTTGCCATTTGACCCCTGTATAGTCATCAGGGACAAATTGTGCCTCTAGTGAAGAATATAATAAACAAGCAGATGAAATGACATCAAGGGTTTTTATTACGAGGATACAACTTAGATCACTGGTTTTCAAACCTGTGCTCAGGCCTACCTAACAGGCCACATTTTGAGAATATCTGAACTGGAGCGCAGGTGAAATAATCAGCTGATTAGTAACCATGGTTATTTTACCTGCTCTTACAGAAGGTAATCCTGAAAATCTTGCCTGTTGGGGAAGCCTGAAGACAGGTTTGAAACCCAGTGACTTGAATCAATTAGAAAGGGCTAGGACACAGGTGGATTCTATGGAAAGAAAAAAGTAATTGACCCCAAAAATAAGAGTCAGCGGTATAACAGAAAAATATTTTTTGTTACTACCTATAGCAAAGAATATAGATCAATATGTTCGAAAATTAGTAATGCTTTGCACATTTTAAGAATAGATCACATATTGGCAATAATCATAGATGAAGGTTGCAATTTTGTTACCAAAAAGGCCAGGATATTAGGTAGCTTTCTATCGCCATCAATGTTACCAGAAAATAAAAGGGAGAATTGTTTGTCTTTAAAACCAGGATACCATAGCTGTGGAAGCCGGCGGTGCAAATCTTTCATTTGAGGATGAATTTAGTTCCCAGGATGAGAAAAAGAAATATAAAATGAAACGATAAATTCATTGTAACATAAAATATGTAATTCATTTGCTAAGGATGGAGGAAAAAGTATGTAGGTCAAACGACAAGTTTTTTTTAAAAGACTGCTTTTTAGAACATTTAAGGGCGGTCGAGGATCCAGAATCTACTACTCCCATAGCCTTAAATTTTCGCAAATACCATAACTCAGTTCATTGTTAACTTTCTAATTGAGGGGATAGGATTAAATCCTTAAAGGGACAGTCTACACCAGAATTTTTATTGTTTTAAAAGATGGATAATCCCTTTATTACCCATTTCCCAGTTTTGCATAACCAACACAGTTATAATAATATACTTTTAACCTCTGTGATTATCTTGTATCTAAGCCTCTGCAAACTGCCCCTTTTTCCAGTTCTTTTGACATACTTGCAGTCTAGCCAATCAGTGCCTGCTCACAGATTACTTCACGTGCACGAGCACAGTGTTATCTATATGAAATATGTTAACACCCTCTAGTGGTGAAAAAACTGTTAAAATGCAATCTGAAAGAGGTGGGCTTCAAGGTCTAAGAAATTAGCATATGAACCTCCTAGGTTAAGCTTTCAACTAAGAATACCAAGAGAACAAAGCAAAATTGGTGATAAAAGTAAATTGGAAATTTTTTAAAATTACATGCCCTATCTGAATCATGAAAGTTTATTTTGGCCTAGACTGTCCCTTTAAATAAACAGGAAATGTATTGGATATCTCAATAAGGGACAAGATTCCTGGCAGGCCTTAATTCAGAATGGGATGTTAAAGGGACAGTCAACTCCAATATTTTTATTGTTTAAAAAGATAGATAATCCGGAGACTTCCGTTTGAGGGAGGAGCAAGCAAGGTGCTGCACGCCGGGCTGCTCCCGCTTCCAGCCTGGACCAACTACTCTCGCCTTCAAGCGTCCCTTGGCCGTGGGACTTACACCGGCCTGGGCACAGGATCCTGTGATCCATGAAGTGGAAGTCAGACATAGTATCTATTTGCTTCGTGGCTGAAGCAGGCTGCTACAGTAACTCCAGGACATTCAGTGATTGTTGCAAATAAAGGACAGCAGCAGCTGTTAAAATTGCTACAAATAACAGCTGACTATCTTCAGATAGACTCTGGATTTTACAGGGGAATGTTACACTCTGCAACTGTTTCCTTTTTTCCCCATATATGACATCTGCAAGTGGTAAAAAGATACAGTCCTGGACGCTGCAGATTAACCCCAGTGCATTAGGAGGCATCAGTGGCGGGTGTGCCTACTAGACTCCCTGACCCCCTGTGTTGTGCTGGGAGTGCATAATTAACAGAGGCTAAGCCCGTGTACCCTGTCGGCTATTTGCAGTAGTCTTATTGGGGTCGCCTGAAGGGGACAAACCCCCCAGGGGAAGTGATCACTGAAAGGCCCGGTCCCTGCAGTATAGAGCAGACTCGACACCGGGAGGAGGAATTCGTTAAAACTTACCTTGCCGCAGATCCTCGCTGGCTGGCCTGTATACCCACATTTCAATGGAGGTGAGATGTCCGGTAGCTCCCTGGTGAGCTTTAGACCGAGGCGACAGCGGGTGAACCGGTAGCTGTCTGGCGGAGGAATACGGCCATCCCGGGGTCCTACGGTGACAGCGTGGGGCGTGGCTCTGGTGGAGAGGTTTGCCCCGCGGAGAGCGAGTGGGTTGCTCGGATCCCTGATCTAATGGAGGTCGCCCTGGAGTGTGGCAAGTAAGACCTAGTGAGCAGAAGGCGATCGTCAAGCTCGAAAGCCTGAATACAGGAGGGACAAAGGGCTGGTGATAGTGCGCTGGAGCGCTTCCGCCTGCATTTCTAAAGGTACATTTCTTAATTTCTTGCACTGGCGGTGCGCCCCTGGTAGAAACGCTGAAAATAAGCCCACCAGGTGATCCGCAATATTTTTCACACGCCCGGAATACGGATACATAAGATGGGTAACAATGCTATTTACTGACTGCATGAATGAATTGTTACAGGGGGGGCCACGGGTAAATATTGAATTATAAGGGACTTTCATTGAATACCTCTTTCTGCCTGAGGGTGGCTGGGGTGTCTTTATCAGCCTATAAGTGAAGCATTGGCGGTGCACATACCTGGCGTGCATATGTATAGTTTCATCTGGAACATTACTATCTGGACTCATGGACATATGGCTTCTTAATTTAAATTTTAATTAGTATGTGAAGCAAACTGTCTAGTTACATTGGTATCTGGTATTGCTTGATATCTTCTAATATTCTTCTTGAAGCCAGAGTAGGCTTATTGATTGTCACTATTCTGTTCTCCCTAAATCCTGGAGTGAACTTAAACGCTTAGTTATTCCAAACATTTTTTTTATATATTAGAATTATACTGACTATAAGTATCAACTAAGAGGAATAAGGGTCGATATAGATAGGGAAGCTAGTATTTGTACTAGTCAGATAATATAATTGTAAGAATTTCTAGGGTGCTCCAATAATTCAAGGGGCATGCCTAACTGCTCTCTAACTCTTGAGCTTCTACACAGAACTTGCCTTTTACAAACTCCTGCTATTTAGGCCGCTCCTAATTTCTTTTTTTTCTTTCTCACTCTTTTCCTCACTTTTATTTTTCCTCTTCCCTTTTTTTTTCTTTTTCTTTCTCTCTCCTTTTCCCCTCTTCTCCTTCTTTGCCTCTCACTACATGTAGAGCTCTCCAGAGCTCATCTCACATAATCACTAGCACGTGGCACTGTTTTTTTTTTTCACGCTACACTTTTTTCTGTTGCTGCTGTTCTCATTATTTCTTGAGATCTTTGTTAATCCTTTTTTGTCCCACCTCTGTGGGGACCATATTTAGGCTCACGTAATTCACGTATTTGACACACACAATTTTTGATCACAATAAACACCAGTGGCCATATAGCAGGGCTTATAGGAACTCAAGTATATGGATAAATTTATTTTATCAGCCAAGAATTCTCCCTCTTACATGCCTGTTAAACAGAAAGAGAAAAAAATGGCGAAACAGATATTAGATACATCACAATCACAAGCTGAGACGCACTTTGATATGCAGGAACTCTTATGTCAGATTACCAAGACAATTACTCCACAATTGAATGACATGAAAATGGAAATTAAGCAAGACATAAACAGTCTCACATCTGAAGTTAGACAATTTTCTACAAGACTCTTGGAGATAGAAACTAGAATCTCAGATATTGAAGACAAAATTAACATAATTGAACCTTCTAACCTTGAATATAATAAGAGATTAGACAAATTACAAAGCAGGGTGGAAGAGCTGGAAGACCGTTCTAGGCGCAATAACTTGAGAATTATTGGTCTTCCAGATGATAGTAATTATACGGACCTGATGCATTTTGTCACGGTCACTCTTCCACTGAGCCTTGGAATTAATATCGACACACCAATCTACATAGAAAGGGTGCACAGAACAGGTGTAGCTCGTCAAGTGAGAAAAGATAATTTTCCTACCAGACCTATAATTGTCAAGTTCCTCAAATTCCAAGATAAGGTACATTTTCTTAGGCAATATAGGGAAGTCTATCCTCTCATGATAGAGCAAGCTAAAGTCTTGATTTTTCAGGACTTTTCCAGTGAGACAGTGGCAAAACGTAAAGACATGTCGCCTTTTTGTTCTAAATTATTAAAAGCAGATTACAATGTGAGGATGATATACCCGGCTAAGTTAATAATAAGAAGGGATGGCACGCAGGTGGTACTCAACAATACCAGTGAGGCGCAGGCTTTTTGCAAAGAGCAGGGCATACAATGAATGAAGAATTATAAATGTAGTGTTAAAAATACTCCAAATTAGTATATATGGATTTTCAGGAAGTGATTGGATGTGTGGCTAGGATGGATGGATGCAAGTTTGGGGGGTTTATCACCCCTTTTTTTTTTTTTTTTTTTTTTTTTCCCTTCTTCTCTCCCCCTGTGCCTCTCCCCTGTCCTTCCCCGACCATGGGTATTGGACCCTTGAGGTTTTATCTCATCTCTGATAAGAGTTTAGTATGAAAGCGTTAACTCTTCTGTCATGGAATGTTGGCGGGATAACCTCGCCAAGAAAGAGAAAAGCTATTATCAAGCAATTAGGCCTATATAAACCTGACTTGGCAATGCTCCAGGAAATTCACCTAAAAAACTCAGAGAT
The DNA here is from genome assembly GCF_027579735.1 of Bombina bombina. Taxonomy (NCBI): domain Eukaryota; kingdom Metazoa; phylum Chordata; class Amphibia; order Anura; family Bombinatoridae; genus Bombina; species Bombina bombina. The sequence goes on along the minus strand of NC_069499.1, from coordinate 851,973,549 downwards.
AATGAAATTAAAAATGAAATGGGTGGGAGAAGTTGTCGCTATCCCTGGGGAAGATAGGAAGAAAGGATTAGCAATTCTGATTAGTAAACATTTGGATTATGAGATCATGGGTGTTACGGTTGCCTCCAGGCTGGCTGGAAGTTGGACCGTAGAAAAGGATGCTCCTAGCGCTCACCAAAGAATCATCAGCACCATAGTCAGCAATCCCTGTAGTGATATTAGCTGAAGCTGTCCCCTACAAACATGAGTCAAAGCTGCAAGTTAGAGGGACAGAAAATAGGTCTGATGTGCTGGAGCACACAGCCTGCTTTTATTCAGGTTACATGCAAACAGGACACTCTCAGGGGGAGGCATAAAATCCCCCATCACACATTTGATATTAGATAGAGAGACACTCCCTTTGACAGGCCACAACATTTACTTCAGCAGATAACATTACACACAATAAAACAATGCAGTCCACCTTATCAATACTAGTCTGATTAGACAATGGGAAAGTTGATCACTAAACCTAATTAGAGCTAATCCCAGCAGACTTGTATTTAGAATAGGTTTCTTGAAGCTGAACAAAATTTAACTCTTAATGGCACACAATGAAACTGAACCAAGTGGGAGAAAGCCAGGGACAAGTCATTTCACAGGTCTGGGGACATAGTCTTAAAGGGGCATTGTTCATCAAAGTCAGAATATGTCCCCAGATGGTTCTTAAAGGGCCACACACACCCAACAAAAGTCAATATGTCCTCAGGGGCACAATCTTCCAGGGGCCATAGTCATGTGGAAGGAGGCTGGCAAATAGGCTTCTCCAAAATCCAGGGAAGCAGGGCAATTTTTCATTTAAAGGGCCAGTTACAAACAGCAGTTTGTAACATATCTCCCCTTTTGGAGGGAGACTAACCAGGCACCTGACCTTCTGCCGGTCAGTGCCCAAGTTAGTCTCGCAACCCACCCACAAATAATCGCTAGCAGCAAAGTAGCCCCCCCACAATACGTAGTACTGGCCTGTAAGTTCCAGGTTGCAGGATGAAAGTGCAGCATCCTCGGCCTTCCTGGCGCAGCTGGGCAAATAGCTGATGGTACTTGGGGGGCAGAGGCCAGCGGCACTCTGCCCTGGTGCCAGCGCTTCTGCTGGGGTGAGGGGTTTGCAGGCCAGTCCTGTAACCAGGGGGTCTGTAGGGCAGAGGCCAGCAGCGCTCTGTCCTGATGCCAGCTCTTCTGCTGGGGGAATTGGGGCATAGTCCTGCCCGGTGGCAAAGGGAACGTGGGGGTCAGTGGGGGCCAACATCTCCACTGTTAACCCTGGGCCCAAGTTAGGAGTTAGCTGGGGAGGGGGAGATTGGCTTACCTCCTCCTCCTGATACTCCGGCGGCCGTTGGGAAGGGAGGTCGATGCTCTCCGCTTCCTGTGGAACATGCTGCGGCTGGGGAGAGAGACCGGTTGTCTCCTCTCCCTGGAAGGCACACTCCGGCTGGGGAGGGAGGTCGATGCTCTCCCCTCCCTGTAGCTGGGTCTGTCGCTGGGGATCTGGGCCGCCTGCCCAGCATCCCTGTAGGGCCGGTAGAGAGACTGCGGTCCCATCTCCACCTGCCTGCTGGGGGTCCTCCCAGGACCAGTCTATGAGGCCTGCTGCCTCTGGTATCTCTGGCTGGGGAAGGAGACTGGTTGTCTCTTCCCTCTGCACGGTATACTGCCGCTGGGGAGGGAGGTCGCTGCTCTCCTCTCCCTGTAACTCCGGCTGCCGCTGGGGAGGGAGGTCGTTGCTCTCCGCTCCCTGTGACTCACTTTCTCGCTGGAGACCAGGTGTCCAGACCCTCAAACTCCACAGTTGGCGCTCAAAGGCTCGTGCCGCTTTGTTCTCCGTATCCAATTCCCGGATGATGCGACTGACTACCTCCTGCGCAGGGTCTGGACCATATCGGACTAGCCGCCTCTTTACCTCTGGAACGAAATCCGCGCCCTCATAGCGACGGATCAGGTTGAGGTGCTCTTCACAGGGTTCTGACCAGTGTCTTGTCAGCTCCATGCTGCTGTAGGTAGGGACGCTGCGCAGTGGCTAGCATTGCCCTCAATAACTCTCCTACGATACCAGTGCTGTTGTGGTGCTGCTCCTTGCGCTAGGACGCTAATCCCACCGCTGCCGCCAAATGTTACGGTTGCCTCCAGGCTGGCTGGAAGTTGGACCGTAGAAAAGGATGCTCCTAGCGCTCACCAAAGAATCATCAGCACCATAGTCAGCAATCCCTGTAGTGATATTAGCTGAAGCTGTCCCCTACAAACATGAGTCAAAGCTGCAAGTTAGAGGGACAGAAAATAGGTCTGATGTGCTGGAGCACACAGCCTGCTTTTATTCAGGTTACATGCAAACAGGACACTCTCAGGGGGAGGCATAAAATCCCCCATCACACATTTGATATTAGATAGAGAGACACTCCCTTTGACAGGCCACAACATTTACTTCAGCAGATAACATTACACACAATAAAACAATGCAGTCCACCTTATCAATACTAGTCTGATTAGACAATGGGAAAGTTGATCACTAAACCTAATTAGAGCTAATCCCAGCAGACTTGTATTTAGAATAGGTTTCTTGAAGCTGAACAAAATTTAACTCTTAATGGCACACAATGAAACTGAACCAAGTGGGAGAAAGCCAGGGACAAGTCATTTCACAGGTCTGGGGACATAGTCTTAAAGGGGCATTGTTCATCAAAGTCAGAATATGTCCCCAGATGGTTCTTAAAGGGCCACACACACCCAACAAAAGTCAATATGTCCTCAGGGGCACAATCTTCCAGGGGCCATAGTCATGTGGAAGGAGGCTGGCAAATAGGCTTCTCCAAAATCCAGGGAAGCAGGGCAATTTTTCATTTAAAGGGCCAGTTACAAACAGCAGTTTGTAACAATGGGCTTAGAAGAGGACAGGGGCGGGAGATTTCAAATTCTTAAATTAAAGATTAATCTCATTCCCTACATAATTTGTAATGTATATGGGCCCAATATAGTGGATGGTCAATTCTGGAACAGACTTACTGAGAAATTATTAGAGTATACTGGACAAAACTTAATAATAGCTGGGGATTTAAATCTTACTCCCTCTCCTAATCTAGACAGAGCTGGAAGGAAGGATATATACAGAAGGGATAGGAAGACACGAATATTTCAAAAATTTTGTTCCCAATTAGGGGTAAGGGATATCTGGAGGGTCCAACACCCCGATACTAGGGGATATACTTGTATGTCTTCTAGTCACCAGTGTCTTTCTAGGATAGATTTATTTCTGATCTCAGAGGCCCTAATGGGATTGGAATGTAAAACTGATATTAAAGATATCCTTTTGTCAGATCATGCAATTATTTCACTTGAATTTGGCCCTAATGCATTTAAAAAAGGAGAGAACAATAGAATATTTTTTCCTAAGTACCTAGTTTCAGATACTCAGTTCCAAAATTTTCTAAAGCATAAATGGATAGAATATCACAATTTTAATAGAGGTTATATAGATAAAACTGAAACATACTGGGAAGCTGCTAAAGCTGTACTTAGAGGGCACATAAAAGCTTATTTATGTAGACTCAAAAAAAAAACTAAGCAAAAAGAAATACAACTTTCTAACACAGTCAGAAATAAGTACAATGCTTATATCTCCTCTAGATCTAGGGGGAACTGGATCAAATATAGTAATGCGAAAACTCAATGGGATATTTTTTTAAAACAAAAAGCCATGCAAGAAGGTTTAAAGCAAAAAGCTCTATATAGAGGATTTACAGGAAGAGCGGCTAAATACTTAGCTAGAATCTCTAAACCGAAAGATAGCAACTTAATCGCTGCTATTAGACAGAATGGGTTTAGATATACTCAGACAGAAGAAATTAAAAAAGCTTTTCATAATTATTTTCAGGGTATTTATAAAGCAGAACCCTGTCAGGACTTGGACAGAGAGGCGCTTTGGTCTAAACTAATTTTACCTACGATCTCACAGGAAGATCTCCAAAGTCTGAATGCAGTAATCACAGAACAAGAAATAAATCTGGCTATTCAACAAGCCAGACTCAATAAGGCTCCTGGACCAGACTGTCTCCCTGTTGAGTTCTATAGAATTCTACAGGAGGAGGTGACTCCAACATTGTGTAGTCTATTTAATAAATACTATAGTGCAGAAATAGGATGTTCAAAATATTTTACGGCATCTAATGTTGTGCTTATTCTTAAGAAAAAAAAGGACCCAGAATTGGTAGATTCGTATAGACCTATATCGCTTCTTAATTCCGATTACAAATTCCTCACATCAATTGTAGCTAATAGATTACAGCCTATCCTACAAAGTATCATACATGAGAACCAGGTAGGATTCATGCAAGGGAGAAGCCCAATCAAGAATTTAAGGAAAACAATGATTATTCTGGATTACTTCTGGAATAAGTCACAGGGGACATCTAGGAAAGGGTCTGATGCTGCTATAATAGCGCTGGACGCAGAGAAAGCGTTTGACTACATAAGTTGGAGTCACCTATTCACGACACTAGGGAAGTTCGGTTTCAGAGGACATTTCAGCAATTTTATCCAGTTAATATATAGTACTCCAGTTTCTGCTCTAGTTATAAATAATGTAGCTACAGCCCCATTTTCGCTACATAGAGGAACAAGGCAAGGATGCCCACTATCCCCTCTACTTTTTAATATTTCACTCGAGCCACTGGCTATTATGCTACGGGATCAATTAGAGGGCATTAATATAGGGGAATATAAATTCATTCTTTCATTATATGCAGACGACTTACTAGTGTTTCTGAATAATTTAGAAGTTAATTTGCCGAAATTTACTGCTATCATGAAACTTTTCAGTACTGTATCTGGTTATAAAATTAACTTTACCAAATCTGAATTACTATGGATATCAAAACCAGTTAAAAACAGAATCAGACATCCTTTTAAAGAAACTAAACACTTGAACTATTTAGGCATAGTTCTAAGTAAGAATCCATCGGAATGGTATGATTTAAATATAACAAGTTGTCTTAAGACAATACAAAACCAAGTAGAAAATTGGATTAATTTACCAATATCATTAATACCTCGTATCATGCTAATTAAAACAATAGTATTTCCCAAATTTTTGTATCTCATACAGAACATTCCTCTTAGGCTTAAAAATAAGGATGTCTCGAAATTTAACCAAATAGCATCTAAGTTTATATGGAAAGGGGCAAAACCACGAATCGCCCTGACAAGATTAATGAATGATAAATTGGCAGGAGGTTTAGCATTCCCCAATATTCAATACTACAACTGGGTTTCTCTACTTAAATATGCCATTGATTGGATCACTGAGAAACAATACTTTACTTTTTATCAGTGTGAATCAAGCATTACTGCTCCATTTAATTTGAAGGCTTTACTACATTGTTCAATTAAAAAGTTGCCCAGTAATGTAGATAATCTTCTGACATTTAGGAACGTAATTTGGGCATGGCAAAAATACTGCCTTGAAATTCAGGTGAATCCAAACGCTACGGAATTCTTACCGATCCAAGGGAATCCTGAGTTCCAACCAGGATATGACTCTCAAGTCTTCCAGAGATGGGCGGGGAAAGGGCTAAGTTATGTCAAACAGTTGCTGTTGTCAGACGGTACAATTGACTCATTTGGCTCCATTTGTTCTAAGCATGACATACAAAGCAAAGATTTTTTTGCGTATTTACAGATTCGACATTATATAGTAAACCTTCAAAAAGAATTTAAACCAGATTGGTCAATGGGTCCACTAGCAAGTGCTGTGAAAATATATCAAGCGGGTAGATTTTCCATTTCTACTTTCTATAAAATTCTGAATTCTAATAATAAAGCAACACAAATTAGGTATATACGGTTAACATGGCTAAAAATTTTTCCAGATTTAGATGTATTGGATATACAGGGAAGCCTTCAAATAATTAATGACTCCTGGGTACCTACAGCCTGGCGCGAGTCACACTTAAAATTTTTATATAATGTATATATCACTCCTAGCAAAATATCTATCTGGTCTAAGAATGCCCAGCTATGCTCAAGATGTAGTAAGGAGAACGCAGATATCTTGCATTGTCTATGGTCATGTCCCAAGATATCCCAATTCTGGAGCAAAATATCCTTCTGGATTAAACAGACAGTCAATCCTACATTTACCATAACTTGTAGAGATATCCTTTTTCTGGTTAGATATTCAACAAGATCTAAGGATTATAAATTACTTAATACTATACTGATATTAGCTCGAAATTTAATTTTCAGGCACTGGAAAGCGTCACGGGCGCCCAATTTCAGTGAATTTAAGAAAGCAGTTACCATGCAAATAATCTTGGACCAATACAATATCTCAATTACGAATAATGATCAGGTGCTGGCATTTATTTCCAAATGGGAGTAATTAGATCACTCCCGAATAAAACCCAAATTCAAATAATCAAGCCAATAAGTAGTTCTACCTTCATTCTTCAAAACATCTTGGCAGGTCACTATCCTGGGTGGTGGTTGACCGGCATGGCAGAAGCAGTGACATCGGGGGAGAGGGGGGGGGTAGGGGAGTAGAGGGTCGGGTGACTCTGGTTGTTACTTCCTCCCTTCCTTTTTTTTTTTTTTTTTTTTTTTTTTCTCTTTGCTTTGTTTTGCTTTGTTTTGCTTTGTTTTGCTTTGTTTTGTTCTGTTTTGTTTTTGTTTCTTGTTGTCTGTTATTTATTTAATTTCTATAATTGATGCGGAGGCGGTGTCTCCAGAAGGATGAATGAATGTGTTGAATTCCAGATATATTTCATTTATGTTTTATTAATGTAGAAGATATGATAATCCGAATAATGGGTCAGGCCACTGGGAGAATTCTTGAGTTGATAGTTAAAGGGAAAATGCTTCTCTTTGTTAAGCTCTGTATTATTATATTGAGTGTATTATTTTCTTCACGTTTATTTATGTGAGTTAATTGAGATATGGCGCTGTCTTTTCTTTTTTCTGCATATATATGACTCCTGTAAGGACCTAATAGGATGTCATGAGGTAATTTATAACTAGATAGATATTTATCTTGTGTTTTCTCGAATTATCAGAAGATATGTTACATTTATTACAAATCCTGTAAGATGCTTTGTTGAATTGGTCTCTGCATGTGAAATCAATAAAAATAATATTTAAAAAAAAAAAAAAAAGATAGATAATCCATTTATTACCCATTCCCCAGTTTTGCATAACCAACACAGTTATATTAATAGTAGTCCTAAAGCCCGTTCACACGGGCCGTGTTGTGTTGTGTTATATTTAATTCTATCTCTATCTCTCTCTATCTCTCTCTCTCTCTATCTCTCTATCTCTCTCTCTCTCTCTCTCTCTCTCTATCTATCTATCTCTCTCTCTCTATCTCTCTCTCTATCTCTCTCTTTCTATCTCTCTCTCTCTCTATCTCTCTATCTCTCTCTCTCTCTCGACAAACTCTTGTCTTTTATAATATAGGATTCTTTTTACCTCTGTGATTACCTTGTATCTAAGCATCTTCTGACCGCCCCCTGATCACATGGCTGTTTAGTATCTATTGAGTTGCATTTTAGCCAATTAGTGCAGTATCAGCCACAAGAGAGAGCACAATGTTATCTATATGGCCCACATGGATTAGCAGTCTCCTGTTGTGAAAAGCAAATAAAAAAGCATTTGATAAGAGGCTGTCTGTAGTGGCTTAGAAAACAGGCAGAGAAATGTAGAGGTTTAAATGTTATAAAATATATTAATATAGCAATGTTGGTTGTGCAAAGCTGGATAATGGGTAGTAAAGGCGTTGTCTATCTTTTTAAACAATAACAAATTTGTTGTTGACTGTCCCTATTATTTATTGAATAATTATAACCTAGCATTACTATCTGTTAGATATTAATGTTTTCACTACATAATTTAATTCCTTTGTTTTTTTGGTTACATTTTGTAAAATAATAAATACAAATATTAGTTGGATATGTAAAATGAATAAATCCATCAGTTGTTGGATTGGAAACCTGTAGTGTATAAATAGACAATGTAACAGTTAATAATATTGTATCTTGATATTTTATAGAACTGAATATGTAGCCTTTGAATAATTATACAAACAGTAACATGTAGCGTAAATGTGGTATTACTCAGACATGATTGATCTCTAAATCAGTATTGCTACACTGTGTGGGAGGAGTTAAGTCTTTAAAATTACTGATGCCGGCTATTCACATTATGAGTTATTGAGAGAGTTACGTGATCCCTAACAACAACAAACAAATTGACTCTATACTATTGTACCTTCTGTATATTGTTTTCTTGATTACAAATAAAGTAATTGCTTTTACTTTTTTCACCCTGGCTGGCTCAAGTTGCCATTTGGAGTGCAAGGAACTGTGGGTAAAGTTGCTGTACTGTCTAAGGGAGTGGTAGTGAGACTTCCAATTCCTGGGCACCGGATAATAGGAGCCTTTGTTTCCAGAGGAAAACAAAGTCATGGAGTGCACACATGTGGTGTGAAGAACGCTGAACTCCACAGAGTAGGACTGATGTACACTTAGGGCTCGATTTACCAAAGCCCTACGGCTGCAAGTTCTCACAAGAACTTGCAGCCGTAATTTAACAAGCAGCGGTCACTAGACCGCCGCTTCCCTAACCTCTTCGCCACCTCTAAGGTGGCGAAATTCAACCTCCGCAGTCGAGATTGACAGCTCCTGCCCGCGCGTGAATGGCTGTTTCACGTGCGGGCAGGGGGCGGGATTGCACGCAAGCACAAAATTGCGCTCATGTGCAATGGTGATTACCTGCGGGTAATTTCACCCCGCCACAGGCGAGCTGAGGCGTTCAGGGGCGCGTATATGCACCCCTGTCTGCCTCAGCTTTGATAAATCTAGCCCTTAAAGCACATACCATTCAAACAGAGGGGTTGACATCTGTCTGGGAGACAGCATAGGCAGAAGCCTTTATACCTTTCTGGGAAATGGCGTATGCAGAGGGGGTCAATACATGCCTGCAAAAAGGTTACCTAAAACCACTTGTTAAAAAGGAAATAGACAGTATTTTGAAAAATAGGAAACATCTAGCAGTAACAAAAGAGGGAAGAATTTGAATAGACTAGTGTTTATATCACAGTACAATCCGTATGGTAGGAAAATGTAATCAGTCATTAGACGACACTGGTATATTTTGCAACAATGTAATGTGGATATAAAATAATTTTTGTAAATTTCCAATGATGCCATTGATATAGGCAGTTGTAAACATTCTAGTCAGAAATGTATTTCATCTAAAAATTATCGGCGTTATCCATGTTTGAATTGTGGCAACTGTAATTCTGTAATTCGAGGAAAGGAATTTTTACATCCTACATCAAATTAATGATTATTATACATGTAATTTGACCTATTTAATTTATCTAATCAAATGCCCCTGTTCAAAAATGTACATAGGGTAAATGACCAGAATGGTATGTGAAAGGACCAATGAACATCTGTCCAACATAAGATGTAAAAATATGGAGGCCCCTGTGTTTTCACACTTTCTGGAAGCTGTTCACTCTATAAGCCAGCTATGCTGGCAGATTATATATAGTGTGAAGAAACCAAGAAGGGGAGGTAATTGGGAAAATTGTGTTAAAACAAAGAGAGGGATTCTGGATATGTAAATTGAACACTGATTCCTAAAGGTTTGAATAAAGAAAAAGACATGACGGTATTTTTGCAATACATAATTACAGGTGTATGTAGTTTAGTGCAGTTAGTTGCCTGATATAATGTTGATACACTCGGTTGTATAGTGCATTATAATTTTAAATGTAACTTAATGAAAACTCTTTTCTTTTCAGTGAACACTAGGTGGCATTGTGTAAGGATGGTATTAGTATTATAGGTAATATATGGATTGGTAATAGTTTGTAATTGTTGGTAAGTGAATGTGTATTTAAAGCACTGATTCAGGTGTATCTATATGGCATGATTAAGGGGAATTAAACCCGAAACGTCGCCTGTAATATCCCAAACCTATAGCCACCAATCAGCAAGCGCTACCCACATGCTAAACCAAAAATGGGCGGGCTCCTAAGCTTACATTCTTGCTTTTTCAAATAAAGATACCAAGAGAACAAAGAAAAATTGATGAGGAGTACATTTAGAGAGTTGCTTACAATTGCATGCTCTATCTGAATCATGAAAGTTTAATTTTGACTAGACTATAGGGATCCAACTTATAGTACTGTCCTGAGAGAGGAGAGTTGTTACAGAATAACCAAGCCAATAATTATGAACCCAGAAGAGATAGCTACTCGCATTGTAAACCTTTCTCAACAAGTTGATTTACTAACTTAAGGGTTCAAAGATCTGCAAGTGGAAATTAAGAATCTGTGATCCTTTATGAGATATAATTTTGTTGCAAGATCTTCATCCTCAGACCAATCTGAACCTGTGGTCAGCCCCCCCCCCCCCCGAGAAATTCAGTTGTGACTGTACACAGCACAAATAATTTAAAAATTCTTAATTGCTATTTGCCCTTAAAGGGACATTAAACCCAATTTTTTTCTTTCATGATTCAAATAGAGAATACAAATTTTAAACAACTTTCTAATTTACTTCTATTATCTAATGTGCTATATTCTCTTGATATTCTTTCCTGAAATGCATATCTAGATAGGCTCAGTAGCTTTTGATTGGTGGCTGCACATAGATGCCTCATGTGATTGGCTAACCCATGTTCATTGCTATTTCTTTAACAAGGGATATCTAAAGAATAAAGCAAATTAGATAATAGAAGTAAATTGGAATGTTGTTTGAAATTGTATTCTCTGTCTGAATCATGAAAGAAAATGTTTGGGTTTAATGCCCTTTTAAGCCCAAAATCTCATTAAAGTTTGCATAACTATTTCTTGAGCGGGGAGTCCCATGCTTGGACTAACACTTTCTTGGAAACGGATGATCCTATCCTAAACTCGCTAGATTTCTTATTCACTTCCATGTCCCTCTACTATGAGGTTCTAAATAGACAAATTACAGCGGAATCGGCTATATGTGCTTTAAAGCAGGGGTAAAAGGCCTGTCGAGGATTACATTGTTGAATTTAAATGTTGTACACATTATTTATTTATTTATAAAATGTTTTACAAGGAAAAATACATTAAGATTTCTCGCATTTTTAAGTATGTCCTGGGATATGCCAGCAATACGTTACATTTTCACATAGCTACACACAGACACAAGGTAGGTCTTTTTATAATTTACAGTCTTTACTAGATTGATTTATTTGTAAAGATAGAGAGATTTTTCTTTTCAAGAACCTCAGATTGCCTGAGGATTTGGTGGTTTTTTGGAGGTTATTCCAAAGTTGAGGGGCTCTGAATAAGAACGCTGACCGACCAGCTTCCTTGTTGTAACAGGGAATGGAGAGTAGAGTGGAAGAAGAGGACCTTAAAGTGACATGATACCCAAATGTTGAAGCAATTGAAAGTGATGCAGTATAGCTGTAAAAGCTGACTAGAAAATATCACCTGAGCATGAGCGTGCCTCATGCATATTCATGCTATTTCCCCATTCAGTTTAAGGAAGTTTACTATGAAATCTCATAAGAGTTAAAGGAATACTAAACTAAAAAAAATTTTAAGCAACTTTCTAATTTACTCCTATTATCAATTTTTGCGTTCTCTTGCTACCTTTATTTACAGAAGCAGGAATGTCAGCTTAAGAGCTGGCCCATTTTTGGTTTAGCACCTGAGTAGCACTTGCTAAATGTAACCACCAATCAACAAGCACTACCCAGATGTTGAACCATAAATGGGCCGGCTCCTAACCTTACATTTATGCTTTTTCAAATAAAGATAACATAACAAAGAAAAATTGATAATAGGAGTAAATTAGAAAGTTGCTTAAAATTGCATGCTCTATTTTAAAAACCAAATAGTGTTAGACACTACCATCTGTTATTAACCAATACAAAAAAATGAATGATTAGCCATCACAAAATGTTCTATCGTAATCGTATGGATCTATAAAGTTTCAAAAATTAATTCATTTTTAATTTGACATTCATAAAACAACAAACAACATTGATCTAAAGTTGGGTAAAGGAATAGAGAATGTCACACCCAATCCTTTTTAGCAGAATTAAAGCCAATACTAAGTTAAAAACAGAACAGGGCCAGGTAGTTAAGGGGGAATGCATGAGTGGGGATAATAAGTGCTATAGGAGTATAGGGTTAACAGTTGTTTTCAATCGTTCAACACAGGCATTCCTATGCGCTCAAAGGCATCCTCCTGCCTGCAAGCTTCGTGGGGGTTACCCAGCCAGCCAATTTCTAATTAATATCCCTATAACTATTTCACCAGCACACCACACAGGAAACTTATTAGTTAAGTGGAAATCTCAAAACGGACCATAATCATGTGTCCTATCTCTATTGTAGTTATTAACTATGAACTAGTTACAACTAAGTTTCTTTTTGTAACGTAATCACTGTGTGTATCACACCAACATCGATTTAGCACGCTACCCCTTTAGCCTTGCCCACCGACGCGTTTCGTCACTGTAAAACGTGACTTCGTCAGGGTATTAGGGCTGACCAAGCCGATTAGCACGGCTTATGTACACTTATGTAAACATTTTGTTTGCGGAAGTGTTAGCCGCACTAGCAGGCGTGTCGATCATTCTCATCAGAACCGGAAGCAAAAGGCAATCTTAGTAGTATTATACATATTCTACTAGATATGCAAGAAAAAGTGTTATCAGAAAAGAAAGGAGATCCTTATCCGAGCTCCAAGTGAATAGTGCAACACATCTATATTAGACACTACCATCTGTTATTAACCAATACAAAAAAAACAATGATTAGCCATCACAAAATGTTCTATCGTATGGATCTATAAAGTTTAAAAAATTAATTCATTTTTAATTTGACTGTTATCTCTGCTATGTTATATCCATGGTCATCACGTGTCATTATAGTATCCCATCTAAAAATTCTAGACATTATAGAGCACATGAAACGTTATCAACAGAATTCTATGCATGTACATATCAGGGAGTATTTCTGTCTATTGAACTTAAAAAAAATAACAATATTAATTGTCATTTTAATTCAGTTATCGACTACTGGCTCTATTTTAATCATTAAAGAAAAGATGTAGGTTTAGTATCCCTTTAAGTGAAATCTCACGAGATCAAGTTAAAGAGTTCATGACCTCAGCACTGCTAATGCTGTTATGCTGCTGTTTATTTCTTCCTTTTTTACAGATAACTTTTTACAGCGCACTTACTCTGTTGAACTGAGGAAATAAAATATCTTTAATTTTTACATATGTTGAGGTGATATTTTTCTGTTAGCTTTTTACAGTTATGCTGCATCACTTTCAAGTATGAGTATGAGTATTATGTCCCTTTAAGTTATAGGGGGAGAGGAGAGCAGTGGTGAGCGTACTACTCAGGTACCGCTGGAGTTTCTCAGAAAAGTGGTTATAGACAAGGCAAGAGAGGTGCAGAAAACATCTAGAGTCAAGCAAGAGCCAATTTAGTTCTTTTAACATATGACAATGATGGGCTTTGTAATCACATTGCAGGATAAATGTGCATAGCAACTTATAGAGAGTTGCAAGTTTACTGAGATCGGTCTGTGACACATACACAACATCCCCGTAATCAATTGCCGGGATCAGCATTTGTTGTACGATAAGTTTCTAACCTCAAGATTTAGACAGAATTTATTTCTAAAAAGGGCTCCAATTTTAGGGTACAGTTTGACCAATAGTATGTCAATATGAGATCCAAATGACAGGTTAGGATCAAGCCAAGTACCAAAATACTTATTGGAGTTGACAGGAGCCAGCCTACAGTTTGATAATGTAATTATGTTTAAGTCTGCGTTATTTGATTTTTTTTTTTATTTATCCCAAAAAACATGGTTACTGTTTTGTCAGTGTTTAGAAACAGTTTATTACCTCTCACTTTACCACCCCCGAATCAACCCTAACCCAATATGACTTAGAGGTGCTGGAAGGACGCTACCTAGCCCCGCTCCGCTACCATATGAGACAGGATTTAAACTAAACAGTTGGCCTATTTCTTCCTGTGGATCACACTGATCCTATAAATTAATTGCAAAATAAAGCCTGGGACTGTTCTTTATTTAACAATGCCCCATTCATTGAGAAATACCACAATATGAAACCTAATATTGTGTGAGGGACGTGCGCCAAAGGTTTGTTGGATGCAGCTCTATCTTCCTGGGTGCCCTTCTTTATTCTGCTGCCCGTTTAGTTATTGACCTCTGCTCATCTGACTACTCTCCTGGATACCCTCTGTACTGAACCTGACTTTCCTCCTGATTGGCTGACTTTCCCATTTGAGACGGCACTCGTGACGATCCTCATTGTGGCCTTGTTTTCCAGCGGGTGTGTTTGAGTCAGCCGAGTGGCTCTGAAGTCTCGGCTTGGGCTTTATTGCACTGGATGAGCAAGGACGTTTGTGAGTTTTCTGTTAATCTTTACTCACCACATTTGTCTTGTTCCCTACGATATATCACACCATGAGGCGCCTCTTCTATCTTGTCTTATAGGACATTGTTGCTGATTCCCCAATTTATTGAGGAAGCACACAAAGACCCCAACGAACATCAAGAAAACTGTTTATGACCATTTCACACAATCCGCTAAAGAGCCAAACATAGAAACCAATAGGGAACTGAATGAACCAGAATCGTTAGATGCAGAGTCACAGTCAAATATACATTCATCTGCTTCTTTTCCAACACTTCATAACAAAATCTACCCTACAAAATATGCTGGCTTCTCAGACACGATCCATCACCTAAGAGATCCAGCGTAGTTCTGCTGAACTGAAGAAAGATATATCTGAAATTGGTGAGAGGGTTGACGCCCTTGAGCACAAGCAAGATGACATGACAGTTGATCAAACCAACTTACTCTCATATTCTGAAAATTTGGCTGAACAACTCAAACAGAATTTAAATTAGCAGGTGTTGAGGATAGAGCCCACATGAACAACATAAGGTTCAGGGGTATACTGGAGAGTGTAGCAACAACTGACCTGCAGGATTTTCTCAGAGCTCTCTATGTGGAGCTGGTGGGTACGCTGGATGGCATTATAAACACTATGGAAAGGGCTCATAGTGCATTAAGACCAAGAGCAATCCCCCAAGACAAACCAAGGGATATAATAGTTTGTTTCTACAGGTTTGTCTATAAGGACAAACTGATGCAAGCTGCGTTCAAGAAGCCACCTCTCTCTGAGAAATTCTAGGCTATTCAACTCCTTTCTGACTTATCTGCACATACCCTCCAACTTTGCAAAGCTTATCAACCTGTCACTTCTGTCCTCCGCAAAACCAATATCAAATACAGATTTGGATTCCCTACTGAACTTATCATTACAAAAGATAATCAAACCTATACAGCTTCCACCCCTCACCTTGCTTTTCTTACATCCTGGGGCCTACAGAAGGAGCCAACCACTTCACAGCCAACAACAAACTCAAAACTTTGAGCCTCAGCCCATGAATGGTCTATGTGGGAGCAAAGAGTGAAATGACCAAGCACATTCCAACCCCAGGAACCAACCTGAACTCCAATACCACCACCGTACTTCTCAGTAAATAGTATACAACTCCTGGTACCTTACATTATATACACCTTGAACTTACTAAGCTGAAAACAGTTTGCTCTTTGCACTAGACACAACTTATATTTATGTTTATACTGTTTGCACTAACCTTTAATTGTTACATTGGGTCAACTGTCTGTTAAGATAGTGTTGTTATTTTGGAACGGGGCTAACATTGTTAGCTCCTGTTTCTTATTTCTCTTGCCGCAATAACTGTTCTCCCCCCCCATAAGAAGCCCACACCAGGGTTCCACTGTAACTGACAAATACCCCTCACCTATACACCTCACCCAACCCAATATTTCCCCCTTACACCTTTTCACTTCCTTTTCTCCTTTATCATCTTTGGCAACACTTAACTAATAACTTGCACACCCGCTCTACGCCTTCTATAGTCCATGGCTACCCTCAAATTGTTAACACATAACACAAGAGGTCTAAACTCACCACACAAACGTAGTTTAATGTTGAGATCCCTCAAGTTTCATAACCCCGATGTTGTTTTCTTACAGGAAACACATTGGGTGACTGACAACCCCTCACAACTTTTTTCCAAGGATTACACAGTACTAGAATATGCCTCATTTACCAAGAAGGCCAGAGGCACAGCCATCTTAATACATAAAAAGATTGCCTATGAACTAATAAAGGTTTTAAGGACCCCCAAGCCAGATTCTTGATAATAATCTGCAAGCTGAATCATGTGACCTATACCCTTGCATCAACTTATCTCCCAATATTCATCAGCCCAAATCACTGCAAAACAATCTGCACACAGTAGACAGAGTTAAATTAGGTAGAGTCATCCTTGCAGGGGACTTCATTATAGTATGGGACCCTAAATTAGACAGGAAAACCCAGAACCACACTAAACCCAACCCCCAAGTTGAACATCTATCACTCAGGTTTAAAAACGTCATGTCCCAGTCAGGTTTCTATGACATCTGGAGGTCCCTTCATCCTAGAGATAGGGACTATACTCAATTCTCCTACCTACACCAGACATATTCCAGACTTGATTAAATTTTCTGCTCTGCGGAAACCCTAGACCTAATTAAACAAACTTACATTACATTATTCCCTTGGTCAGACCATGACTTAGTAATTGCCGACCTCCACTCCACAGATAACTACCACCAAAACCTCCTGGCGTCTTCCCCATTACATATTTTTGGATGTTCGTTTTCAAGAAGAATTACTTTTCATGCAAATTAATGACAATGCACTGGTTCGCGACAACATCTTGTGCGGTGCCGCATAAGTCACAAGCAGATGTTGCCTCATTAGGAGACAAGCCTATCTCAAAAAACAGGCTGGCCTATCCCTAGCCCAATCTCATCTTAAAATACGAACTCTAGAATCCCTTAGCCAAACTTTCCTCTCACCTCAGGTCACAGACCAAATCAAGGAACTCAAAAATCACCTTTGCCATCTCTAGTTGTGACGCACACAAACAAATCTATTAAAATTGAAACGGCTATTTTACCATAAGAGCAATAAAGCTGATACTCTCTTGGCGAACAAATTGAAACATCGGACGTGTACCACCCGCGTATACCACATCCGACACAATAATCAACTCCTTAAACTCCCTTCACAAATAGGACAATGTTTTCCAAACTATTATTCAGACCTATATATTATAGAACGGACAGAAAACCTAAACGCTACCCCCCCTTCGGGCATCCACACATTCCTAAAATCCCTCACTACCCCTTTCACTCTCTGAGAAGTTAAACAGGTCATTAAAAACTTAAAACCCTTCAAGTCCCCAGGTCCGGATGGTTACCCTGCACATTTTTACAAAACTTATGCACACGAACTATCCCTGCTCCTCCTTAGACTTTTTAACCTAGCCAGAGAAGAGGGAACCCTCAGCAGAAAATTCCTCGAAGCCACAATAGTCACCATTCTCAAACCACAAAAAGAATCATCCTTTTGTTCTAATTACAGGCCCATCTCCCTCATAAATGTATATGTCAAAATCTATGCCAAGCAAACCGTATCTCCCGTACTCCCACACCTTATTAATCTTGACCAAGTAGGCTTCATACCCAACCATGAAGGACCCGATAACACGAGGCACCTACTCAACATACTCATCGAATCCACCAGATTAAATAGACACGGTCCGCTGGAACTACTTATACAAAGTCCTTAAGATCTTTGGATTCCCCACAGAGACTTTGATAGCCATTCAGGCCTTATACTCCACACCCACAGCAACAGTTAAAGGACTAGGTTACCACTCCTCACCATTCTCGATTTCTAATGGCACTAGACAAGGCTGTCCTCTTTCACCCCTCCTGTTTGCCTTAGCGATCGAACCACTAGCGGAACAAATTAGGACTGATAAAACAGATAGACGGAATCACCTTATTTGGCACGACACATAAGATTGCTCTTTTTGCTGATGATGTGACAGTGATCTTAGCAGACCCAATAAATACAATCCCTAGGCTCATGACCATTCTAAAATCTTTTGAAAACCTATCCTTTTACAAGCTAAACCTCACCAAATCAGAAATATATACAAAGGGCATCCCCCAGGACCAAATCCAGTTTCTGCAAGCTGATTATCAAGCCCCTTGGGCAGATAGCCATATCACACCTTGAAATAAAACACTCCAATAATATACCTCAGATAGTTAAAGACAATTTCCTCCCCCTCCTAACTGAAGTACGAGCTCTAAAAATAAATGGAACTACACCTCCATATCCTGGATAGGCCGAATAACGGCTTTAAAAATGTTGCTTCTACCCAAAATCACTTCCCTTTTTAGATGCCTCCCAATTAGAATACCAATACTTTTACAATATCAAAGCGAATTCACTAAGTATATTTGGCGAAGCAAATCCCCTATATGCTGGGATTGCCTGGCCTCTTTCTCTATAGTCAGATGTTATGATGGGGCCATGCTCACACATGTATCTCAATGGGGAGCACTTAACTCTCCTAGTAAATGGAAAACTATTGAGCAAGCTTTTCTACCTCATCACATCTATCTACAAGACATAATCTGGGCTCCTCCACATTGTCGCAGATCACTGGATATCACTAACACAATAATTCGGGAATGTCTTTCGGTATGGGATAGAATTACACCCATATAGCCCCACACCCCTCACCGATCACCTCTTTAGCAGGCCTACTCACAGGACTACCAGAAACACATATTCATAAATGGGCCCAGTTAGGCATCCAAACTGTCTCAGACCTTTTGATGCCCCCCACAAGCTCACTTTCGTACACTAGATGAGGTAAGGGAAGATACTCTGATCCCGTACTATATGACTTTTGAGTTTACCAGACTAAAATGTTTCTTAGTAAGTTGGGGTTTTAGACCCAGATCATCCCGCCCTCTCACCACATGGGAAACTATTTGGAACAAAAGCAAAAGGTTATGTAAACCCCTTTACATACATTACACTCTGATAGGGGATACAAACCATATAGACAAACCACCCCATTTACAAAGATGGGAAACTTACTTGAACAGCAACATCTCTCCACAAACGTGGCAGCACACACTAACACTGACTAAAAAGGCTATTTATTGTGTTACATTGATGACATATTACAAAATACTAACACATGTGTATTACATCCCATGTACAACACCACCTCCCCTACGTGCTGGTGCAATTGTGGACACATTGGGGACGTCTTTGTGGAATACCTGCTTTCAGACACTATCCAAAATGGGCATACCCCTACCAAAACACCTGCCCTTGCCCTCCACATCGGGACCTATACTCTCCGTAAACACCACTCCTATCTCTGCATCTTCCTCTTCATAATGGCCAAGGCCGCTATAGCCAAATCCTGGAAAATAAACTCACCACCAAGCTGGCCCATAATCCTCAACTTCATGGCATACATCTACACCATGGAAAAAAGTATTTTTTACTCACTCAATAACTCTGACCTCTTTGAACTCATTTAGAAAGATCGGGGAACAAGATTTAATACTTTGTGGAAACCTAATGTCACAGCCACTGATTAAACCTACCTCTCCAGACACACCTAACAACTCACCTCTGCCCCTCTCCAGAGCCTTCTCCTCATCCTCCTTCTTTACCCCATAACCCTCTCTGATCCCCCCTCCAATACATCGGACCTTAGTAATCTTACTATGATTACGAATAATACACAAATACCTCCGCTAAAATTATAACTATTCTGTTGGAGGAAAAAAAAGTGTATACTCAGAACATGCAAGTCCTCATCTTTGTTTTATGCCTTATCCTGTTTATTTTTCAATTTTTATGAGACAATTTTGTTCAAATAAAAATGAAAAAAAAAAATGAAATAAAAAAAAAAACTTTATTTTTTCACTCCTGCTGCAACACAGTCTCAACTTGTGATATGTCTGGTTTTGTTGCATATATTATATTGTCATCCACATACATGTGTACTGTGAGTGGAGTTAGGGTATACGGAACTCAGTTATAAAAAAAGCATATAGATAGAGGCGCCAATGGTGCAGATCAATAATGCATCTTAGGAAATCAAAGCAGGAGACGTGTGCAGGGTACTCACTTGTAAGAAAGGCATTCAATCATGCCCATAGAAGCAGGCTGGATTTCTGCAGCAGTCCAGCTAGCTGATCGCTTCCCAAAAGACAGCTCCAAGGTACAGGAAACCAGCAGACCAGGAGTGCACACCGATAGACTAGGTGTACACACAGGAGACCAGGATTAGGGATTAGTACCCTATAGGTAGCGTAGCTCCTAGAGATACTGAACACTGAGAGTTTTTAGAAAACATAAAATAGTTTTATTTAAAACCTGTTTAAAAACACCTCATATTTGTGCCAGTCAAAACTTGAAAAAGTGTGGAGAAACAATACAACGCGTTTCTCAGTAAAAACCGTTTCATCAGGCATATACGGAGCTCAGAATGCAGGAACAGATATGTTGAATAACAAAAGTCTTTTAAAAGCTTTACTGATTGATAAGCAAAAGAACAGTTGGTTGGTCAAATTGAAGATCAT
This sequence comes from Bombina bombina, assembly GCF_027579735.1. Classification (NCBI taxonomy): domain Eukaryota; kingdom Metazoa; phylum Chordata; class Amphibia; order Anura; family Bombinatoridae; genus Bombina; species Bombina bombina. The sequence goes on along the minus strand of NC_069499.1, from coordinate 851,952,931 downwards.
AGAAACAACAAGTTGGAACGTAGGCCCTATGCAGAACACTAAAGTCCAATACAAAGTTCAGAATACTTAAGTATGTTGCAGTAACAGTGCAAGTCCAGTTGCTTGAATTGTGCAGTAAAGGGTGAGACTGTCACGTGATTCCAGATACATACAGCAGGCACAGCTGTATTAAGGAAGGCTGTCACTGGTATAGCAGACCCAGGATTCTCAGCAGGGACAGGATACCATTCATGTACTGTTGGCGAGACTATCACGGGATACCAAATTGGTACAGCAGGCACAGCTGGTTTGAGGAAGGCTGTTACTGGTATCGCAAACACAGGATTCTCAGCAGGGACAGGATACCCAGCGAGTACTGTTGGTGAGACTGTTACAGGATACCAGTTAGGTACAGCAAGCACAGCTGGTTTGAGGAAAGCTGTCATTGGTATAGCAGACACAGAATTCTCAGCAGGCTCAGGAAACCAAGCGACTTTTACAGGATACCAGATTGGTACAGCAGGCAAAGCTTCAGGAACAAGGTGAGCATAGAAAGGTAATAGGTAAGTATGCTTGGTCTCTGGAACAAGTTGAGCATATGCAGGTAATAGATAAGTATGCTTAGGCCTCTTTTTATCAAAAGTCTGGTGGACCTGATCCGACAGTGCGGATCAGGTCCGCCAGACCTCGCTGAATACAGAGAGCAATACACTCTCCATATTCAGCATTGCACCAGCAGCTCACAAGAGCTGCTGGTGCAACACCGCCCCCTGCAGAATCACGTCCAATTGGCCGCCAGCAGGGGGGTGTCAACCCAATCGTACTCGATCGGGTTGAATTGCGGCAATGTCTGTCCGCCTGCTCAGGTTATGATAGATAGGCCCCTTAGTCTCTGGAACAAGGTAGGTGAGGCAAAAACTAAGTCCAGAGTGGTTGGCTGAGTGACCTTTTTATAGGAACTCCCACTCCCGTGCTTCCAGGTTGGATTTTCGGTAATTAGGATGTGGCCCCTTTAAATCTTTGCAGTGCGCAGTCATGTGGCTAGAGAGCGGCAGCAGCAAATGTAGAAGTTAATTCTAAGCTTCCCTTCACGTGTGACGCAGAGACGGAAGAAAACACTGCCAGCATTTGCCGTGACCAGGAGCCTGGAAAGTCCTGACAGTGCCCATCCTTAGGCGCAAACCTCCAGGGATGACTGAAAACAAGATGCCTGGGATGTTAATTTTTAAATCTCTGAGACGTGCAGGAGCCTTCTCTCATCAGGACCATATCCCTTCCAATGGATGAGGTATTCCAGTCTCCCTCTGCAAAGTCTGGCATTTTAAATTTCTTCAACCTAATATTCTTCTGATCCATCTACCAAGACAAGACCTGGAGTAGTTGGCTTATGAGATGAAAAGTGGTCTGGCACATCAGGTTTTAAAAGAGAGACATGAAAAACTGGTTAGATATGAATTGCATCAAGTGATCATAGTATTGCTGTACAGAAGAGGAGTAAATGAGTATGCCATTGTAGTAGGCTACTACATAAACTTCCAGGATATCACAGAAAATTTAATTTACAAATCTCTGAAAAGTAGCAATGGTGTTGCACAGACCAAAGGGCATCACAGTGTACTTATAGTGCCCATAACGGGAGCAAAAGGCAGTTTTCCACTCATCTCCTTTGCGCTCACAAGATTGTAAGCACCTCTTAAATCAATTTTACTGAAGATGAGTGCTGATCTGAGTCGATTCAAAAGTTCTGAAATAAGTAATAGCATTAAGGTCTCTGTAATATATGCATGGATGAAGTCCTCCATCTTTTTTGCTGACAAAGAATATACCAGTCCCAGCATTCAGGGGACGAACAAACCGCTTGTGAGGAGGACTATAAGCAGCAGTTTTTTCCATGCGGCGGTCAATCCCAACATGAATTGATCCAGAGCGGGCAGCTTTATTCCAGGTGGTTAATGTGCCAAGGTGTTTAAGGGCATGTATCTTAGCTTGTGCAGTTGAGGTCTTGCAAGGGTCTTCATATTGTGACTCAAGGCTTTGCAAGAATTGATCCCAAAACTCAAGAATAGGACTGTGGGTGACAAGGAGTTGGTGAACCCATAACAGTGATTCACTAGAAAGAAGTTAATTAACAGTTTGAACTTGTATAAAGTCTGAGTAGTAAGTTCTGGGTTGCAAAAGGTTCAGGTGGAATATTTACAGCAGATTCTGATACAAGTGAACAGGACACTGTTTTGATTCTCTAGTAAGGCATGCACAGGAGTTACTACATTTACTTGCAGTGTTAAAGCTTCGACTTTCCCTGCTAGTTCCGTCTTTTTGGCTGAGTTATTCTGTGAGGGGGTTAGGGTGTGCAGAACTCAGAATGCAGGAACAGATATGCTGCACAACCAAAGTCTTTTAAAAGCTTTACTTAATGATCACAAAAACAGTAAATTGAAACATAAGCCCAAAGCAGAACTGTAATTTCCAATACAAAGTTCAGAATATTTAAGTAGGTTGCAGTAACAAAGTCTAGTGGACAGTGATGCTAGAATTGTGCAGTAGAGGGTGAGACTGTCACGGAATACCAAGTAGGTACAGCAGGCACAGCTGGATTGAGGAAAGCTGACACTGATATAGCAGACACAGGATACCTACGGGTACTGTTGGTGAGACTGTCACAGGATACCAGGTAAGCACAGCAGGCACAGCTGGTTTGAAGAAAGCTGACAGTGGTTTAGTAGACACTGGATTCTCAGCAGGCACAGCATACCCAGCGGGTACTGTTGGTGAGACTGTCATGGGATACCAGATAGGTACAGCAGGCACAGCTTCAGGAACCAAGTGAGCATACAGTGGTAACAGGTAAGTATACTTGTCCTCTGGAACAAGGGATTATGTTCCAACTTGCTGTTTCTGTGATCTTCATTCAGATAACAGGAAAGTATGCTTAGTCTTTGAAACAAGGTAGGTAAGGCAATAAATCAGCAAGTGAAGGAGTTCAAGTACATAGAGATCATAGGCTCTGTAATGAGTATAACCCCACCAACAGGGGGAAGGCACTATAGCCAACTGGATTGGATAGACAGTCAATTAACATAAACACTCATCTGTCCCATAAATGCCTAACAGCAAAGTATGTGTATGTGAGACAGTGCTCCAAAACTTCACAACAGTATGGTCAATTGGCATCCGCTTACCCCATAGCTTAAGTTCAGCACCAATTTCTCCGCTCTGTGCAAGAATGCTGAATCCAGCGTGAGTGCCTTCACTCTTCAATATCCTCTTTCGGACGGTGCCTTCCTGTTGGCTGATAGCGCTGTCAATCAGCGCTATCAGGAGATGTTTTTTTTAATCTGCTAAAACGCCAAAGCTGTGCTCAACTCTTAAAGGTCAGATCGATGAACGTAAATGAATTTGAAATACTGTACAATTGAGTTTTTTACAGTCGGTGCTCGTCTTTACTCATTTTTACGTTCAAGGCAATAACTCAGCCAAGAGTGCTGAGCTTTTATAGGAACTCCCACTCCAATAGCCTCCAGGTGGGAGTTCTGGTAATTAGGTTGTAGCCCCTTTAAATCTAGGCAGCGCGCACACCTAGATAGCTGCAGCAGCAGCTGTAGGAGTTGAGTTTTGGCATCCCTCCAAGTGGTATGCCGAGACTGAAGAAATTACTCTCAGCGTTCGCCGAGACCAGGAGCCAGGTTAGTCCTGACATGTACAGTTGAAGTTTTGAACACTAAGGGAAGATAATTTATTACTAAAGAGAACGAGAGGGTACCCGGGGCACACCACACATTACTTAGAGAGCTGGGGATATTGTTAGAAATAGACACAAATTGAGAACTGTCTGATAAGTAAGAGCAGAACCAATTAATGATTTATCATTTAATCCTGAGTCTTTGAGCTTGCGTATTATGATGTTGTGAAGGAAAATAGCTCCAGTCAGTTCACCTTGTTCCATTCCAGTCTTTACATCATTAGTAACGTTTAAGAGAGCTGTTACAGTACAGTGGTTTGAGCAAAAGCTAGATTGGAATGGGATAGTGGAATCCATCTCCTGGTATATCCTGCAAAGTTGGCTATAGGCCTTAGACTTGGGATTTACATCCATTTTCGTGGACCAGAACAACCCTTGATGTTTTTCAAGCCTTGGAGACATAGCCAGACATCAGGGAGGTGTTAATTAAGGATTCAATGGGGTGGGCAGTAGCCAGTGCACTAAGCTTTAAAAGCATAGCAGGTAAGTGACTGGAGCCAGACTGAGATCACATTTCTAGATTTTGGAGAAGATCCATTATTTCATTAGTGGATAAAGGTATGAAACTAAATTTATTTATACTGTTGGTTGGGAGGAGAGTTGCCTAGTTTATGATATAAACCTCTTTTGCATCCTCACTTTTGCATTTACCAATGAGGGAGGCGGCACATTCAGCAAAATGGTTATTAAATGAGTTAGCAATTGCTATGGGGCACTCAGTGTCTGTTTTTATGCTTGTGGGCAAAATATGGTTATAGAGGTTTTTGATCACACTGCAGAAATTTGCTGGGTTGGACAGATTGTTGTTCAGCTGGTCTGATACCAAGTGGAACGACATCAGCCTCAGAAACCAATTCCGTTTAGGGCTATCAAAGGCACTGAAGGATGAACTCTCCAGAACGGATCTCCCTTCTACTCTTGAGGGACTCATGTAGCTTTCAACACAATAAAACATTAATTTACTGTGGCACCCATTCTGAAGTTTCCAGACCTATCACTATAATATATAGTCAAGTAGATGCCGCAGAACAAGTGATAGAGGCAATCCTATATCAAAGGGAATCTCCATCTGATCCCCTAGATCCTGTTGCCTTCCACTCCTGTACCCTCATTTAAGCGGAACTACCCAGTGGGAGAAAAATAACTCCTTGCATTGAAGGTTGCTTTTTAACCCTTTAGACATCTCCTAGAAGGAACTACTTTACCAATAACTGTTTACTCAGACCAAAAAAATCTCAAGTACCTACAAAAAAATAAAACCCTTTCTTCAAGACAGCTTAGATGGAGTCTCTATTTTGACAGGTTCAATTTCACTATAACTTAAAGACCTGGGTCAAAGAATTGGAAGGCAGTCTCACTATCCAGGAGGGATGCACTCACCCCCTCAGAGAGACTATTCCAGAGCAAATTATACTTCCCCATAAATTTGTATATATAAATTCTGATCTCATACCTAAAATCAAAGTGGTTCTGAATCCTGATGACAAGGAAGCTCCATTAGATCTGCTGATCTGAGACACAAATGGTTTCCTATAAAAGGGTGATAAGCTATACTTCCCCCTCAAGTCTTCAAATCCATATACTAAAGATGGTCCATGAGGCATCTTTAGCTGGTCATCGAGACATAACTAAGATCCAGGATCTGTTAAACAGGTATTATTGGTGGCCTGCTGTAATAAGTATAATTTCATCATTTACAATTTCTTGTTGGATTAGAAATTCTTTTTGGATTCAGCCTGAATCTCTAAACCAGTTTCTTAGAACAAGTGAGACTGGATGGTATCTCCTTTGAAGTGTATACTAACAATACCAGAGTAGGTGAGGCTGAAGAACAACAGACAGTATCTTTCTGATCAGAGCTTCAAATGATTTGTAAAGTAAAAGCAAGGGCTTGGACAATGCAAATGATTCAGTACCATAACAACATCATATCTTCCCTGAAACTTCAAAGAATATATACAGTCTATGTCCTTAACACACGGTCATAAAACAACATTGTCCAGCTTCAAAGGAAGCTAACAGCTTATGCCCTGAAGTCCTGTCAAATGTAATTTCTTGGATAATGGTGACACCTTCAGGTAGCTGGCTGCTTTTCTAGGATTTATCAACTGAACATAAACTTGGGATTTGATTGGTTAAGGCAATCTTCAAGGTGTGGCTATATTGCTTTAAATATGTGTGTGAAGAACAGACCGTAGGAAGGGCAAAGAACCCCAAGGTAACAGAGAGACTTAATCGTCCTTTGCATGCACACACCCACAGGCATTAGTTGTAGTGTAGATAGATTAGAAGAATAAAGCCTTGTATGTTAGATGATTCTTTCACCACTCATGTATAGATCTGTCATTTAATAAATTCATCCTTTTTTTTTATAACTGTATCATTCATTAAATAAGGTAAATGGTATTTAAGGAAAAGCCTGACAAGATTTTAGTCACTGACCCAATATTATAAAAGGGGCTTATTCACATTGGCGAAGCCAGGCAGGTTAGCGTTCCAGTTTTTTTTAGAAGACAAACTATTGGGGAACACAGTACAAGCTACAATTGTGGCTGGACTCAAACATGAGCGAACTTGAAAGCTGTATCAGAACAAGAATTCTGGACCAGTCATTGTGAGCAGGTGAGATGGAAGTTATCAACAGATGTGCAGATAATAGTACAATTGAATATGTTTGTAAAGATAATTTAAATGCATTAAAGTTATTAAATGAATTGTTGCAATAATTTTAGGATGTTTTTTGTAAAATAAAGAAGTCTGTGTTGAATAAGAAAGTAAAGTATGCCATAAGCAAAAATGTACAGGATTATGTGATTACCTGTAACACCTGTTCACGGGCTAAACCCCTGAAACAAAAGGCAACATGATTTTCATCTTTTTTACCCATTACTAGCCACCCATGGATGGATATCTACATGGACTTCATAGTAGACATCCCTAAATCAGAGAAACATAACACTATACTAGTAGTAGTGGATTTACTTACTACAATAACACATTTCATACCTCTTCCTGCTAGTGCATACAAGACTGCTGTGTCTTTAATCGATGACATCGTCAAAATGCATGGGTTACCAGATAGTATTACAACTGATAGAGGGTCTCAGTTAACTTTAAAATTCTGTAAGGAAATGTGCACTAAATTACAAACTACTAGGTGTCTTTCCAGTGCCTACCATCCTCAAACAAATAGACAAGTTAAAAGAATCAACCAATATTTGGAACAATATCTTTGCTGCTACTGTACCCAACTATGGGATTATTGGTTTACACACCTTCCCATGGCAGAGTTTGCTTACAATAACTCTGTAAGCACCACTACAAAACATACTCCATTCTTCTCTAACTATGTCTACCTCTCCAACTCTTTACCAACTTGTCCATCAACCTCAAAAAGACCCGCTGTGACTCAAATGGTGGAAAAAATCCAAGAAGAATTCCGAATACTACAAGAGAATATCAAGATTGCTCAATGTAAACAAAAATACTATTGTGATCTTCACAAGAAAAAACACTGTTTTATCAGGTTGGGGATTACGTTTGGCTCTCCATTAAGCATCTAAAAACTAGTTCTCCCACTATAAAGTTTGGTAGTTTATATATTGGACCCTTTCCAATCAAAAAACTAATAAACAACAATACAGTGAGATTAGACCTTCCTGATAGCTATAAGATTCATCCTAACTTCCATGTTTCCCTCCTGAAACCTTCCCTGATAGGGAACCTACTCCACCACCACCCATTCAAATGGAAGGAGAAGAGTTTGAGATTGAACACATTTTGGATTCCAGAATCCATAGACGCAGACTCCAATACCTCATTAGATGGAAAAGGTATGGGCCAGAGGAAGATTACTGGAAAAATCATGCTCATATTAAGGCTCCCAAGTTGCTCAAAGCTTTCCACAAATCACACCCATCAAAACCAGCAAGTTGAAGCCCCAGAGTGGCTTCATTGAGGGGGGAATTCTGTAATGAAATATTACAACTAATCTTTTGTAACATTGTAGTACTTACCTTCTCCTATCCAGCAGGGTCGCATGCCTCCAACCCGCAGCCCACACTGGAGATCCTTGGCACTGATGCTCCCACACAGTCTCTGCAGCCTGCAGAGTTCCTGCTGCTGTCCTCCCAGTGCTGAATGGCCACGCCCCCTCCATTGACATGCTCTGTGTCGGCGCCAAATTTAAAAATGCACATAATGGCTGTATAGGAGGTATATGGAAATTTACCTGGCGCCACACCTCCTCTGATAGCTGTCAATTACAACACACTCCCCATAAAGCACTGCTGCTCAGTTATTAAAGAGCTTCCTTGGTATTAAGAACTCTATCCTGTTACAGAATCCTGCTTCCTGCCTGTTTATTCCGTAAAAGAACCTTTGCTACCAGCCCTGACCTTGAGCCTGTTTATCGTTTATTAACCTAAGCTGCCTGCCACGACCTGGACTGTTATACAACAAAGATTCTGGTTATCCCTATATTGCTGTGTTGCCTATCTACATTTACACGCCTGTGAGTTATATCTCCGCTACTGGGTTCCATCTCCATGCTCCCTCCTGACAAAATAACTGAGCCTTCAATATGGATCCCGCAGAGATATCAGAAACACTCACAGCCATCATCCAGCAATTGTACAGGACATACAGGCCAATCAAGCTACTCTACAAACTAATCAAGCTACCCTACAGGGTAATCAATCCAGACTTGATCAGATGTTGCAAGTACCTGTAGCCCCTACTCCTGCTCTGGTATCTACCCCAGTATAACCAGAAGGCACTATGGCTGCTCCAGAACCATGTGTATCCCTTTCCGAGAGGTTTAATGGGAACTGTACCCAGTATCACAGCTTCATAACCTCCTGCCAGATCCTGTTCTCTTTACAACCACATACCTACGCTACAGACTTTGTGAGAATATGTAGAGTGATATCCGTTCTGAAGGAGAACCACAAACCTGGGCACAACATTTACTACACTCCCATAGCCCTCTTCTGGAGTCTTGGAGCTCCTTTTTGCAAGCAATGGACAAGTTATACGAGGATCTGTCATACAAGGGAGAAGGAATGTTGTGGACTATGTTACCGAATTTCGCAGTCTGGCCCTGGAGTCGAAATGGAATGAACCAGAACTACTAGACCAGTACAGACATGGGGGCCGATTTATAAAAGAGTCAATCTCGGCGCATTTATTTATTTATTTATAAAATATTTTACCAGGAAGGATACATTGAGATGTCTCTTGTTTTCAAGTATGTCCTGGGACCACAAAACATTGCATTGATACAATAGTGTACAATAAAATACAAAAACAATAATAATACACAATATATGCAAACATTTAACATAGAACTGGTAGGACATATTTAACCAACCATGACAGGCACATTCTGTTTTGAGATATGTAGAGAGGGATTTCTTAAAGGATATTAGGCTTGGAGAACTTTTAATATGTGAGGGAGGTCATTCCATAATTGTGGTGCTCTGTAGGAAAAGGAGGATCGAGCTGCTTTCTTTTTGCATTGAGGCAAGCTAAATAATATGCTGGTACTGGATCGGAGGTTATAGGAGGTGGGAATAGCCGGGGAGAGCATTCTGCTCAGGTAGGGTGGGAGCTTCCCAGAAAGGCTCTTAAACACAAGATGGAGGGTGCATCTGGATTCCAGCGTCAGCCAGTTTAGTTCTTTTAGCATGTCACAATGGTGGGTCCTGTAGTTACATTGTAGCACAAAGCGGCAGAACGAGTTATACAACGTATTTAAGATTATTAAGATGAGTTTGCGGTGCAGGTGCATATACTACGTCCCCATAATCCATGATAGGCATCAGCATTTGCTGTACAAACTTTTCCTTAACTGTAGGGCTGAGGCAGGATTTGTTTTTGTACAGGGCACCTAGTTTTGAATGAAGTTTAGATCCAAGTTTTTCTATGTGGAGGCCAAAAGATAGATTGGGGTCTAATAACATACCCAAGTATTTAAAAGAGTGGACTGTGGTCAGCGTGCAATTGGATTTTGTTTTGATGCGAAGATGGGAATTTTGTAATTTGTGTAATTTAGGTCCCATTCCAAAGATCATTGTGACAGTTTTGTCAGTGTTTAGGAAGAGTTTGTTTTTTTGAGATCCACTTTTCTACCTCTGTGAACTGGTCTTGGAGCACTGCTTCAAGCTGCGACAGATCGGAATTGTTTGCATAGATTACTGTGTCATCTGCGTACATGTGTACAGTTGAGGATTTGCAGACATTAGGTAGATCATTTATAAATAATGTGTATAGTAGGGGGCGAGAATGGAACCTTGGGGTACACCACACGTGACTGGGAGAGGGAGGGAGTCACTGTCAGAAATACATATTGCGATCGATCCGATACATATGATTGAAACAAGGTTAACGGACGATCAGCAATACTAGAGTTTTTTAGTTTGAGCAGTAGTATGTTGTGGTCCACTGTGTTAAAGGCCTTTGCAAAATCAAGGAAAATAGCTCCAGTTAGGTCTCCTTGTTCCATGCCAGTTTGGATGTCGTTGCAAACTTTTAAGAGGCTGTTGTAGTGGAGTGATTCGGGCGAAAACCGGATTGACCAGGGGTCAGATAGTTAGATTGTTGGTAATACTCACATAATTGCGTATGGACGCATTTTTCTAAGATTTTTGACAATACTGGGAGCAAAGATATAGGGTGCTAATTAGAAACCAAGGTTAACTCCCCACTTTTATGGATAGGCACTACTCTTGCAGTTTTCCAAAGTTTGGGTATGTATCCAGACACCAAGGATTCGTTAATTAGGGTTGTGACCAGTTTAGCAATTGCCGGTGCACTGAGCTTCAACAGCATTGCTGGGATTTGATCAGGTCCAGACTGGTTTTTCATTTTTAGATTATTAAGGTGTTTCTTAATGACATTGATGGGTACAGGTCTAAAATTGAACTTCTCTATACTGGGTGGGGCCTGATCCACATTTATAGTTTCAGGATGCGAGTAATTTATTAGTTTGTCAATCAGGGTGGTGGAGCATCCGACAAAATAACTATTAAAGACATTTGCTACTTCTAAGGGGAGTTGCAGGGTATGGTTGTCCACAGTGAAAGTAGGTTGTTAGGAGTGGGTTGGAGTATTTTGTAAGTTATTTATGAGTTTCCAAAACTTTCTAGGGTTTGATATGTTATTGTTCAGATTTTTACAGAAATATTGGGCCTTGGTCAATTTTGTTTGTTTAGAGCATATATTTTGCCATTTTCTATATACACAGTGATCGTTCATAGAGCCTGTATGTTTGAATTTTGACCACAATGAATCCTGAAACTGGTACATTTGAATGAGGTCAGCTGTGATCCAATTCAGGTGTGCTCCTTTTACTCTCACCTTATGCAGCGGGGCATGTAAATTCCAAACTTGTAGGAGTTCAGACTGAAAGAATTCAACTGCAGAGTCTAGATCAGGGATTACGTTTAATCTGTGCCAGGGTAGGTTCTGGATGTCAATTAGAAAAGATTGAAGATTAAATTTTTTGAAGGATCTGGTGATTTTAACCTTGGGAGAGGATTTAGTTGCCTTTATTTTGCGCACGCAGTACACTAAGCAGTGATCACTGAAATTGCTAGGGAGAACACCTGCCTCCTGGATTCGGTCGGGAGAAGTGGAGAGAATCCAGTCGAGCAGGGTGTGATTATGGCTTTTGATGTTTATGCGAGTTGGTAAGGAGATTAATTGCGTTAGCTGCAAAGATTTAAACAGCGAGCGACAACTATTATTTTTTGGATTCAGCCAATCAATATTAAAATCTCCAAAAAACTAAATTTCCCTTTTTGGGTTTTGAGCTATGGTTTCACTAAGGAGATGTGCTATGTCAGAAATGGAATGCACAGGGGAGCTAGGTGGGCGGTAGATTCCTGCAACAATGATTGATTTACTGCACGGGATCTATCTATCTTCCATAGGCTACCTGTTTGCATAGCAGTGTTACAGCTGAGGTGAATGTCTGTCTGTATTTTCTTATTAAGACTGGGGTGCTTTTAAAATCAAGCTGTTTGCATAGCAGTGTTACAGCTGAGGTGAATGTCTGTCTGTATTTTCTTATTAAGACTGGGGTGCTTTTAAAATCAAGCTGTTTGCATAGCAGTGTTACAGCTGAGGTGAATGTCTGGAGTTAATACGCTCACCAGACATCGCTGCCCCGAATCTACATACGACAACCTTATTTATTAAAAAATCGATGCCGCAGATATTCTTTTTTTTAAAACTTTATACCATTTCATTCCTGTCCATGAACAAGCACATTTCTCTAAAGCTAATCTTTTATTTTTCATCTGTTAATGTCCAAGAAACAGCTAGATTTATACTTGAACAAACAATAATGTCTCATAGTTATTTTTCTATGTATTTCGTATACAAAAAATCTCATACATATTTTCACATAAAGTAATGTGTATTTGTATCTCTATAAATCATGATTTGCCTATTTGTTTATTTTTTAAATGTGTATTAATGATAGAATTTGTACTTATATCTTTGCACATACTTGTGTAGGTATGTGTGTGTATATATATATATATATATATATATATATATTGTGTCATAAATCCTGTATATGTCTATAGTGTAAATATATAATTATTCTTAGCTAGAATAAATGCAAATATAACCTGTAATCAGGGTATCTTATGTATTTATTTGCAATCAATGGATATTTTAAGAGCTGGTCCAGTTTTCTCTCTGCACCTGTGTAACCCTTCCTGATTGCAGTGTATTTTTAAACACCAACCCTACACAGGTGTTAACAAATGGGCTGGCATATAAGATGACATTTCTTAATGAAAATTAAATTCAAGAGAAGGAAGAAAAACACTGAAAATAGCGTGACAGTAAAGAGGTCATTATAATTTCTTATGTATCTGATTCATGACAGTTTAATGTTAGGTAGACTATCCCTTTGAGCTATCAGCTTAAGATTATATTGAATCAAACATAATTTGATTATTAAAATCATTGTCAAAAATATTACACTGTGTGTCCTAAAGTCATCATCAATGTTTATCTTTAATACTAATTTCACATATTAATACTTTCAAAGTATAATACACGTTCTGATGAGTGATCAATGACTCAAGTATAGATCAAATTGATTCGTTAGTAATAGTAGTAAATGTATATTTCAATCACATTGGCTGATTTCATTAATCACGTGATTATGCATTTACCAGTAAGAAGTTGTTGAAAACTTTACTAGTTTGTGGGTTGTTTAGGAGTTTGAGTATTGCATCAAATTTGGAGCAATATTACATGCATTAAACATGGTGCAAATAGATTTATCCAAAAAAGGAAGTTTGCAATATTAGTTAATGTATTTAATTCATTTTTAGACCTATATCTACTAGTGCACTAAATTTGAAGCAATACTTCAGACCAAATTTGAAGCAATAATATTGTCTCTTAATTTGTAATGAGATATCCATACTTGATTTTATTTACTAAGGGCTAAATAAAATTATCTTAAAAGGACATGAAACACATATTTTAAAAATAGCACATGTGCAAGCCAATCACATGAGTCATCTATGTGCAACCATCAATCTGCAGCTACAGAGTTTATTTACATATGGGTTTCATCAAATCATAGCAAAAGAATGAAGATAAATCTAATATATATACAACAAAAGAAAAAATTACAACATTGCATGATAATTATAGTTCATTCAACATATATTTTGTTTTTCATGTCCCCTGAAGATAATACTTAAATGAATACTGTTACACTATGCATTTTTTTCATTATTTTTTATTGTAAACATATTAAAAAAATTGTTTAAACCAGAAACAGAAAAACAGAAAAAATATCAGAACAAGGTTTTTAAAAAATAAAAAATTAAAGATATCCCCCAAGTGCATCCCTGATGTTACTAATTGTCATAACAACATGTTGTAAGGCCTTAGACAGTTGGCCAAACAATTCTGGAAGAATTAGATCTGTCTTTGTCCCCTGGTCGGCATCTATAAAAAAACAAACTAAAATATGTTTTACTAATTCATTATCAAGATTCAAGTGTTAAAACACAATGGCCTAGATTTGGAGTTTGGCGGTAGCCATGAAAACCAGCGTTAGAGGCTACCTCCGGTATTTGGAGTCAGTCAAAAAAGGGTCTAACGCTCACTTTTCAGCCGCGACTTTTCCATACCGCAGATCCCCTTACGTAAATTGCGTATCCTATCTTTTCAATGGGATTTTTCTAACTCCGGTATTTAGAGTCGTGTCTGAAGTGAGCGTTAGAATTCTAACGACAAAACTCCAGCCGCAGAAAAAAGTCAGTAGTTAAGAGCTTTCTGGGCTAACGCCGCTTCATAAAGCTCTTAACTACTGTGCTCTAAAGTACACTAACACCCATAAACTACCTATGTACCCCTAAACTGAGGCCCCCCCACATCGCCGACACTCGATTAAATTTTTTTAACCCCTAATCTGTTAGAGAGAGAGAAAGAGAGAGAGAGACACAATCACACACAGAGGGTTAGAGAGAGAGAGAGACACACACAATCACACACAGAGGGTTAGAGAGAAAGAGAGAGAGACACGCAATCACACACAGGGGGTTAGAGAGAGAGAGAGAGAGAAAGAGAGACACAATCACACACAGAGGGTTAGAGAGAGAGAGAGAGAGAGAGAAAGAGAGAGAGACACAATCACACACAGAGGGTGAGAGAGAGAGAGAGAGAGAGAGAGAGAGAAAGAGAGACACAATCACACACAGAGGGTTAGAGAGAGAGAAAGAGAGACACAATCACACACAGAGGGTTAGAGAGAGAAATAAAGAGAGAGAGAGACACAATCACAGACATAGGGTTAGAGAGAGAGAAAGAGAGAGAGACACAATCACATACAGAGGGTTAGAGAAAGAGAGACACAATCACACACAGAGGGTTAGAGAGAGAGAGAAAGAGAGACACAATCACACACAGAGGGTTAGAGAGAGAGAAATAGAGAGAGACACAATCATACACAGAGGGTTAGAGAGAGAAAGAGAGAGAGACACAATCACACACAGAGGGTTAGAGAGAGAGAGAAAGAGAGAGAGAGACACAATCATACACAGAGGGTTAGAGAGAGAGACACACAATCACACACAGAGGGTGAGAGAGAGAGAGAGAGAGAGAGAGAGAAAGAGACACAATCACACACAGAGGGTTAGAGAGAGAGAGAAAGAGAGAGACACAATCACACACAGAGGGTTAGAGAGAGAGAGAGAAAGAGACACAATTACACACAGAGGGTTAGAGAGAGAGAGAGAGAGAGACACAATCACACACAGAGGGTTAGAGAGACTCAATCACACACAGAGGGTTAGAGAGAGAGAAAGAGAGACACAATCATACACAGAGGGTTAGAGAGAGAAAGAGAGAGACACAATCACACACAGAGGGTTAGAGAGACACAATCACACACAGAGGGTTAGAGAGACTCAATCACACACAGAGGGTTAGAGAGAGAGAAAGAGAGACACAATCATACACAGAGGGTTAGAGAGAGAGAGAAAGAGAGAGACACAATCACACACAAAGGGTTAGAGAGACACAATCACACACAGAGGGTAAGAGAGACACAATCACACACAGAGGGTTAGAAAGAGAGAGAGACACAATCACACACAGAGGGTTAGAGAGAGAGAGAGAGAGAGAGAGAGAGAGAGAGAGAGAGAGAAACACAATCACACAGAGGGTTAGAGAGAGAGAGAAATAGAGAGACACAAGCACACACAGAGGGTTAGAGACAGAAAGAGAGAGAGAGAGAGACACAATCACACACAGAGGGTTAGAGAGAGAGAGAGAGAGAGAGAGAGAGAAAGAGAGAGAGACACAATCACATACAGAGGGTTAGAGAGAGAGAGAAAGAGAGAGAAAGACACAATCACAGACACAATCACACACAGAGGGTTAGAGAGAGAGAGACACAATCACACACAGAGGGTTAGAGAGAGAGAGAAAGAGAGAGAAAGACACAATCACAGACACAATCACACACAGAGGGTTAGAGAGAGAGAGACACAATCACACACAGAGGGTTAGAGAGAGAGAAAGAGAGAGAGAGAGAGAGAGAGAGAGAGACACAATCGTACACAAAGGGTTAGAGAGAGAGAGAGAGAGAAAGAGAGAGACACAATCACACAAAGAGGGTTAGAGAGAGAGAGAGAGAGAGACACAATCACACACAGCGTTAGAAAAAGAGAGACACAATCATACACAGAGGGTTAGAGAGAGAGACAGACACCCAATCACACACAGAGGGTTAGAGAGAGAGACACAATCACACACAGAGGGTTAGAGAGAGAGAAAGAGAGAGAGAGAGACACAATCACACACAGAGGGTTAGAGAGAAAGAGAGACACAATCACACACAGAGGGTTAGAGAGACACATAAGGGATGAGAGAGTCAGAGGGGGAGGAAGAGAGACAGAAAGAGAAAGAGACCATGGGGAGAACAACAGATAAGGAGAGAGATGGATAGATAGATAGAGAGAGACAAACACACACACACACACACACACACACACACAAGGGGGGGGGGGGGGAGAGGGACCACTGCATTTTAAGTAATAAAACAGCAGATTTACAGAGAGTTCAGAAAATTAGACTATAAATTAGTGTGAAGTACAGAGGCAAGCTGCTAAGTTAGTGGGTGTAAAGTTTGAGTAAACAAAATACAAAAATGATCCTTTGCTGTAAAAGAGTAAAAAAAACCACTAAACCACATTCATTAAATGATCATTTTCACTAACAGAATCCTTTTCAGTAAAATCTTACTTTAATAATGTGGCTGAAACACTGCAGTGCTCTCTGTGCCTCTTTTCCTGCTCTGTAAGGATTCAGGAAGTGACAGTGGCACATTCCACTGCACTTAGAGGGGAAGAACAGAACTCTCTTTTTCACTTTAGCAAAGCTAGAATGTTCACAGGACAGCAACAAAATATATGAAAGTTGTTTTTTTCCATTTTTTGTTTTGTTCTATATGATTTAACATCCAGCCCCAACCCTAAGTTCCACTTACTAATGCCTCTCACTGGATTGGTTCAGCCCAAATAGGACTGCCTCAAATAAGCAGTTAATGGGCCATGCAATGATCTTAACCACTTTCATCCAGTAGATGGCGCAGCATGTTGTGTAATGGTGGGCAGACCTGCTTGTGCCTCTCCATTGCACAACATGTAGCTGTGAAAAAAAAAATGCTGGGGGGAAAAAAATACATTTTTTTTTTAAAGCCAATAAAAAATATATATTTTTGCCCATATGAGAGGTGAAGCACTGCCTCACCTGCCTCTAGTGACTGCACATCACTGCCACCTACGTTATCCTTATGTACCCCTAATCTGCTGCCCCTAACACCGCCGACCCCTATATTATATTTATTAACCCCTAACCTGCCCCCCACAACGTCGCAGCCAGCTACCTACAATAATTAACCCCTAATCTGCCGACCGCAAAGCGCCGCTACTTAAGTTATCCTTATGTACCCCTAATCTAATGCCCCTAACACCGCCGACCCCTATATTATATTTATTAACCCCTAATCTGCCCGCCTCCACCTGCCTACACTTATTAACCCCTAATCTGCCGAGCGGACTGCACCGCTACTATAATAAAGTTATTAACCCCTAATCCGCCTCACTAACCCTATAATAAATAGTATTAACCCCTAATCTGCCCTCCCTAACATCGCCGACACCTAACTTCAATTATTAACCCCTAATCTGCCGACCGGAGCTCACCGCTATTCTAATAAATGTATTAACCCCTAAAGCTAAGTCTAACCCTAACACTAACACCCCCCTAACTTAAATATAATTTAAATGTAACAAAATTAATTAACTCTTATTAAATAAATTATTCCTATTTAAAGCTAAATACTTACCTGTAAAATAAATCCTAATATAGCTACAATATAAATTATAATTATATTATAGCTATTTTAGGATTCATATTTATTTTACAGGTAACTTTGTATTTATTTTAACCAGGTACAATAGCTATTAAATAGTTAAGAACTATTTAATAGCTAAAATAGTTAAAATAATTACAAAATTACCTGTAAAATAAATCCTAACCTAAGTTACAATTAAACCTAACACTATACTATCATTAAATTAATTAAATAAAATACCTACAATTACCTACAATTAAACCTAACACTACACTATCAATACATTAATTAAATACAATACCTACAAATAACTACAATGAAATAAACTAACTAAAGTACAAAAAATAAAAAAGAACTAAGTTACAAAAAATAAAAAAATATTTACAAACATAAGAAAAATATTACAACAATTTTAAACTAATTACACCTATTCTAAGCCCCCTAATAAAATAACAAAGCCCCCCAAAATAAAAAATGCCCTACCCTATTCTAAATTACTAAAGTTCAAAACTCTTTTACCTTACCAGCCCTGAACAGGGCCCTTTGCGGGGCATGCCCCAAGAAGTTCAGCTCTTTTGTCTGTAAAAAAAAACATACACTACCCCCCCCCAACATTTACAACCCACCACCCACATACCCCTAATCTAACCCAAACCCCCCTTAAATAAACCTAACACTAAGCCCCTGAAGATCATCCTACCTTGTCTTCATTTCACCAGGTATCACCGATCGGTCCTGGCTCCAAAATCTTCATCCAACCCAATTGGGGGCTGGAGATCCATCATCCGGTGGCTGAAGAGGTCCAGAAGAGGCTCCAAAGTCTTCATCCTATCCGGGAAGAAGAGTAGATCCGGACCGGCAACCATCATCTTCCAAGCGGCATATTCTATCTTCATCCGATGAGGACCGACTCCATCCTGAAGACCTCCACCGCGGACCCATCTTCATCCGGCGACGTCCAACTGAAGAATGACGGTTCCTTTAAGGGACGTCATCCAAGATGGCGTCCCTCGAATTCCGATTGGCTGATAGGATTCTATCAGCCAATCGGAATTAAGGTAGGAATATTCTGATTGGCTGATGGAATCAGCCAATCAGAATCAAGTTCAATCCGATTGGCTGATCCAATCAGCCAATCAGATTGAGCTCGCATTCTATTGGCTGTTCCGATCAGCCAATCAGAATATTCCTACCTTAATAAGTGTAAGGCTAGGGGTGTTTAGACCCGGGGTACATGTTAGGGTGTTAGGTGCAGGCGTAGGAAGTGTTTCCCCATAGCAAACAATGGGGCTGCGTTAGGAGCTGAACGCGGCTTTTTTGCAGGTGTTAGGTTTTTTTTCAGCTCAAACAGCCCCATTGTTTCCTATGGGGGAATCGTGCACGAGCACTTTTCTGAGGCTGGCTGCGTCCGTAAGCAACTCTGGTATCGAGAGTTGAAGCTGCGTTAAATATGCTCTACACTCCTTTTTTGGAGCCTAACACAGCCTTTATGTGGACTCTCAATACCAGAGTTATTTTTATGGTGCGGCCAGAAAAAAGCCAGCGTTAGCTACGCGGGTCCTTACCGACAAAACTCTAAATCTAGCCGAATATGATATATTCTTACATTCTCTTACAGCCACCTCATCCTCTGCCATGGCTGGCGATACTGCTGGGATTGATTCCTCTCGGTCAGTTGTCAGAGATAAAGAACAAACACAAATCGACAAGGACTATATTATAGATATCATTGTTGTAGACTGTTATGACCACATGATGAAAAACTTGTACAAACATTTTTACAAAAAAATAGACTATTCATTACAGTATCCGGCATCATTAATTAACTTTTTTTAAACTACCTTTGTAGTGTTAAAGACTGCAAACATTGTGTTAGAATTTAAAATTACAGGGGATATCATCAGGGAATCATCTCCTACTGGATCCTGGAAAAGAGACAGTGGGAGCGGTGGTGATGACTGCTATCACTGACTGGGGTGACCGTGCTTATGTTGACTGGCCATACATAGCGGGGGATATTAACATGTATGTCAAGATTAGATCCATGTATATATATATTTATTTTTATGTTAATATGTCAATTATTTTGACACAAAGTGAAAGTGGCAACCATTATATGTGAACACATAATATTGTTATGTGTGTGGACTTATGTCATCATCATATAAAAAAGCACACTTACAAGTCCTAATGAGGGATCTTATGGACTGATAAAAGTCTGTTTCCCGTTGTCTTTGTCGTTGCGTCCTTTTAGTACCCGGTACTCTGTACATTCTCCTCATCATTTCGTAAATGATATGATCGCGACTTTCCTCTCGCACTCCACAAACTCCTTCGATTCTCCGTGGAAAGTACTTGTTCATCCCATATACGAGGATAACAATTTCACCAGTAGAAAAAGCAATTGGACGCACCATATTGGATTAAAATTAACTATAACAATATAATAATATCTGAGCCACAAATCACTAACGGCTAGATTAAGAGTTTTTGTCGGTAAGGCTTGCGGGGCTAACGAGCAGTTTCAGCTCACCGCTCACCTACAGACAACGCTGGTATTACGGGGTTTTTTTGTTTCACATCTCACCTGCTTACGGTAGCGGTAAGGTGGAAAAACGTGCTCGTGCACGATTTCCCCATAGGAATCAATGGGGCTGATTCGGCTGAAAAAAAGTCTAACACCTGCAAAAAAGCAGCGTTCAGCTCCTTACGCAGCCCCATTGATTCCTATGGGGAAATATATTTTATGTCTGCACCTAACACCCTAACATGAACCCCGAGTCTAAACACCCCTAATATTACACTTATTAACCCCTAATCTGCCGTCCCCGACATCGCCGACACTTGCATTATATTATTAACCCTTAATCTGCCGCTCCGGACACCGCCGCCACCTACATTATACTTATGAACCCCTAATCTGATGCCCCCAACATTGCCGACACCTACATTATAGTTATTAACCCCTATTCTGCCGCCCCTAATGTCGTTGCAACCTACCTACAATTATTAACCCCTAATCTGCCGCCACCAACGTCGCCGCCACTATAATAAAGTTATTAACCCCTAAACCTAAGTCTAACCCTAACCCTAACTTAAATATAATTTAAATAAATCTAAATAAAAATAATATTATTAACTAAATTATTCCTATTTAAAACTAAATATTTACCGATAATATAAACTCTAAGATAGCTACAATATAACTAATAGTTACATTGTATCTATCTTAGGGTTTATTTTTATTTGACAGGCAACTTTGTATTTATTTTAACTAGGTACAATAGTTATTAAATAGTTATTAACTATTTAATAACTTCCTAGTTAAAATAAATACAAATATACCTGCAAAATAAATCCTAACCTAAGTTACAATTACACCTAACACTACACTATCATTAAATAAATTACCTAAATTAACAATTAATTACAATTAAATTAAATAAACTAAATTACGAAAAGAAAAAAACCCACTAAATTACAGAAAACTAATTACACCTAATCTAATCCCCCATATAAAATAAAAAAGTACCCCAAAAGAATAAAAATCCCTACCCTATACTAAATTACAAATAGCCCTTAAAATGGCTTTTTGCGGGGCATTGCCCCAAAGTAATCAGCTCTATTACCTGTAAAAAAAAGACAATACCCCCCCAACATTACAACCCACACACCCAACCCTACTCTAAAACCCACCCAATCCCCCCATAATAAAACCTAACACTACCCCCTTGAAGATCACCCTACCTTGAGACGTCTTCACCCAACCGGGCAGAAGTAGTCCTCCAGACGGTCCGAAGTCTTCATCCTATCCGGGCAGAAGAAGTCCTCCAGACAGGCAGAAGTCTTCATCCAGACGGCATCTTCTATCTTCATCCATCCGGAGCGGAGCGGGTCCATCTTCAAGACACCCGATGCGGAGCATCCTCTTCTTCCGATGACTAACACTAAATGACGGTACCTTTAAGTGACGTCATCCAAAAAGGCGTCCCTTCAATTCCGATTGGCTTATAGAATTCTATCAGCCAATCGGAATTAAGGTAGAAAAAATCCTATTGGCTGATGCCAATGTAGGTAGGTGTCTGCGATGTTAGGGACGGCAGATTAGGGGTTAATAAAATGTAACTAATGTTTGCGAGGCAGGAGTGCGGAGGTTTAGGGGTTAATATATTTATTGAAGTGGCGGCGATGTCCGGTCAGCAGATTAGGGGTTAAAAAATGTATTTAAGTGTTTGCGATGTGGGGGGGGGGGCTCGATTTAGGGGTTAATAGGTAGTTTATGGGTGTTAGTGTACTTTTTATCACTTTAGTTAAGAGTTTTATGTTACGGCGTTAGCCCATAAAACTCTTAACAACTGACTTTTAAATGCATTAGGAGTCTTGACAGGAGAGGTTGTACCACTCACTTTTTCCAAGACTCGTAATACCGGCGTTAGGAAAATCCCATTAAAAAGATAGGATACGCAATTTACATAAGTGGATTTGCGGTATGCTCGAGTCATGGAAGAAAAGTGAGAGGTACACCTGTACCTGCCAGACTCGTAATACCAGCGGGCGTTAAAAAGCAGCGTTGGCACCTCTCAACGCTGCTTTTTAAGGCTAATGCAAGACTCGTAATCTAAGCGTAAGTATCTTACATTTTGATTGTCTTTCATTAATCATGATTATTCCTATTTCTATGGCAATCATAATGTGAATATTTTTAATTCATATAATATTATCAGCGTGAACAATGATGTCCCATATGAGATTTTTGTCTTAGGTAACAAAAACCTAAGCTACCCATTGTCCTGAAAAGGGCATTTTGATAATTTCATTAGTTTTTTTCCGTAATTTAGTGTTTGTTATTTTTCGTAATTGAATATTTTTTCTTTTTTGTCATTTTAGACTTAATTGTTTTTAGTAGTGTTAAGTCTAAAATGGCAAAAAATAAAAAATATTCAATTACGAAAAATAAAAAACACTAAATTATGAAAAAAAAACTAATGAAATTATGAAAATGCCCTTTTCAGGACAATGGGTAACTTAGGTTTTTGTTAGATTAAGGTTTTTTTATTTTAGGGGGTTGGTTCGGTGGTGGGTTTTACTGTTGGGGGTCTTTGTATATTTTTCAAGGTAAAAGAGCTGATTTATTTAGGGAAATGCCCTACAATAGGCCCTTTAAGGGCTATTGGTAGTTTATTGTAGGCTAGGGGGTGTTTTTATTTTGTTTTGTTTTTTTATTTTTATAGGGCTATAAGATTAGGTGTAATTGTTTTAATTTTTGATAATTTCGTTTGTTATTTTTCGTAATTTAGTGTTTGTTATTTTTCGTAATTTAGCATTTTTTGTTGTTGTAATTTTAGACTTAAATTGTTTTAGTAGTGTTAGGGTTTTTTAATGTGTAATTTAGTTTTTTTAATTGGCAGTTATTTTAATTTTAGTATAATAGTTTAGTATAATAGTTAGGTTAATTGTTAGTTTAAACTTAGTTTTTTTTTTATTTCACAGGTAAGTTTTTATTTATATAAAGATAGTTATATTGTAATTTTGATTTAAAGTTAGGGGGTGTTAGGTTTAGGGGTTAATAGTTTAGTGTTTTGCAATGTGGGGGACCGGCGGTTTAGGGGTTAATAGGTTTATTTAGTGACGGAGATGTGGGAGGCCAGAGGTTTAGGTGTTAATAACTTTATTTATTGGCAGCGATGTCGGGGAGCGGCGGAATAGGGGTTCATAACTTTATTATAGTTGTGGCGATGTTGGGGAGTGGCGGAATAGGGGATAATAACTTTTATTAGTGGCGGTGATGTCGGGAGCTGCAGATTAGGAATTAATAACT
Organism: Bombina bombina; assembly: GCF_027579735.1. Taxonomy (NCBI): domain Eukaryota; kingdom Metazoa; phylum Chordata; class Amphibia; order Anura; family Bombinatoridae; genus Bombina; species Bombina bombina. Next base: position 851,929,495 of record NC_069499.1, on the reverse strand, counting down.
TTATTTAGGTGTCGGCGATGTCGGGGGCGGCGGATAAGGGGCGTTTAGACTAGGGGTTTATGTTAGGGTGTTAGGTTTAAACGTAACCTTTTTTTCCACATAGACATCAATGGGGTTGCGTTACGGCGATCGCCATTCCGCACTTCATGTGTTAGTTTTATTTTCTAACACCTACTCCCCATTGATGTCTATGGGGAAAGCGTGCACAAGCACATATTCTCAGCCCTGGATTTTGTGCGGTATGAAGCTTAACGCCACCATATCGCATGCACAAGGAGGTTTTTCAGAAACTTGTAATTGCAGCGCAACTTTTGTTGCTTATGTTTTGCACCCTCTATAGCGCAAAACTCGTAATATAGGCAAGAGCTAAAATCCAGCACACAAGTCCTATGCCGATAACTGAAGAAACTATTCTGCTATCTATATTAATCATCGAAAGACACAAAGAGACACTCTCCTTTGACCTATAGTCCAATCACCTATCTTTCCTTTAGTATTTGGGCTGTATTGGCTGAAGAAACCATAGACTGGGAGACTGGCAAGTTATGTTTCACTTCTAATTACTGTACTACACAGTGTTTCTCAAGTCCTATTATACATTCTGCCTTAGAAGCTTCTCATAACGAAAAGTAAAAAGCTATTACTTCCTCTCCCTTACATGGACCTCTATGACATATTTCAGAAGAAAGGGGCAAATGAGTTACCCCCTCATAGAAAATATGATTGTCCTATACATCTCCTCCCTGGATCCACAATACCCTTCGGCCACATATATCCTCTATCCGAGCCTGAGATGAAAGTATTGAAAGAATACATTGACGAAAACCTAGCTAAATTATTTATTCGTCCTTCAACCTCTCCTGCTGGTGCTGGTATATTCTTTGTTGGTAAGAAGGATGGAGGCCTTCGTCCCTATGTCAACTATAGAGCTTTAAAGGGACAGTCTAGTCCAAAAAAAACATTTATGATTCAGATTGAGAATGTAATTTTAAACAATTTTCCAATTTACTTTTATCACCAATTTTGCTTTGTTCTCTTGGTATTCTTAGTTGAAAGCTAAACATAGGAGGTTCATGTGCTAATTTCTAAGCCCTTGAAGGCCCCCTCTTCTGTCAGGGCATTTTGACAGTTTTTCACCACTAGAGGGTATTAGTTAATTTGTGCTATATAGATAACACTGTTCAGGTGAGGCAGCTCTGATTGGCTAAAATGGATGTCTGTCAAAAGAACTGAAATAAGGGCGGCAGTTTGCAGAGGGTTAGATACAAGGTAATCATAGAGGTAAAAAGTGTATTTATATAACTGTAATGGTTGTGCAAAACTAAGGAATTGGTAATAAAGGGATTATCTATCTTATTAAACAATAACAATTCTTGTGTAGACTGTCCCTTTAAATGACATAACCATAAAAAAAAACGATACCCCCTACCTTTGATCCCTGAATTACTGGAGAGACTACGAGAAACAACTATCTACAGCAAATTAGACCTATGAGGGGCATGGCGATGAGTGGAAAACAACCTTCCGGTCAAGATATGGACACTATGAGTATTTACTGATGCCTGTGGGTTGTGTAATGCCCCTGCTACTTTTCAGAGATTTGTCAAGAAGATCTTGAAAGACAAATTGGACAATTTTGTCGTAGTATATCTCAATGACATTTTGATCTACTCTACCTCTGTTTCTGGACACATAGAACAAGTAAAAACTGTGCTATCACTGCTTAGAAAACATTGTCTGTACGTCAAGTTAGAAAAATGTGCTTTTAATGTCGACACAGTTGAATTCCTCTGATATGTGATGTCCCCTTGGAGGTTAAAAATGGACCCTAGTAAAATCAAAGCCATATTATCCTGGCCAGTACCGATTAACAAAAAGGGAGTACAATGTTTCCTGGGATTCTGCAACTTTTACAGAAGATTCATAGGTAATTTTTCACTTCTTGTACAACTCATTACAGCCCTTTCAAAGAAGGATACAAGATTCGTCTGGACACCTGAAGCCCAGAAAGCGTTCGATGAACTAAAACAGCTGTTTAATTCTGCCTCTATTTTGAAATTGCCGACACCCAATAAACCCTATTATCTAGAGGTTGATGCCTCAGAAACAGCAGTAGGGGCAAGACTGTCTCAACGATCTGGACCCAAAGAGAGGACACATCACGTAGCATATTTTTCACGCTCCCTCTCTTCCGCAGAATGTAACTATTATGTCAGGGATAGAGAATTGCTTGCTATAAAACTAACATAGGAAGAATGGAGACATCTGCTAGAAGGAACAAAACACCCAGTGACTATACAGATCACAGGAACCTAGAATACTTAAAGTCAGCCCGAAGACTAAAGCCTCGACAAGCCAGATGGGTACTATTCTTTAGCAGATTCTCCTTACTGATAACCTACAGAACTGGCTCACGGAATGGTAAGGCTGATGCCTTATCCCGCATATCAGACACCAAAATTAAAGACACAGAAGTTGATGAAACTATTCTGTCGACAGACTGCTTCCTGGCTACCACTACCACATTATGGGAAGCAACAAAAAGAAACAACAATGAACCAGAATTACCCGATACCATGCCACCTCAGCAATTACAAAATGGTCTATTCACCTACAAAGAAAAGATCTATGTTCCCCCTGCGATTATTCCCGAGGTATTACAGTATCACCATGACACCCCTTTAGGAGGACACAGTGGAATTAAGAAGACCAGAGACCTAGTCATACGTAAATTTTGGTGGCCTACACTCTCCAAGGATGTGATCTCTGATGTGACCACCTGTCCTGTTTTTGCCAAAGACTCACATAAGAAACCTCAAGGTCTACTACAACCACTGCCGATACCCGACAGATCATGGGTAGTTATATCTATGGATTTTATAGCTGAAATACCCAAAGCTCAAGGATACGACACTGTTATGGTGGTTGTGGACCGCTTCAGCAAAATGGCACACTTTGTGGCCACCAAAGGACTCCCCACAGCAAACCAGACTGCAATCATATTTATATAGGAAATCTTCAGGCTGCATGTTATACCTGAATCCATTGTATCTGACAGAGGAACACAGTTTTCCTCTAGATTCTGGACTTCATTTTGTAAGGGGTACATATACAAAGATCTCTATCCACTACATTCCATCCTCAAACTAATGGTCAGACTGAATGCACCAACCAAACCTTGGAACAGTATCTACAGTGTTTTATCTCCTTTCTCCAAGATGATTGGAATCAATTCTTGGCTCTAGCTGAATTTGCTTATAATAATCAGATACATTCTTCTATTGACACGTCTCCCTTTTTTGCCAATTATAGATCATATAAAGCTCCGTCTGCTGGATGATTATAAAATACATCCAATATTCCACACTTCTTTTTTGAAACTTGTGACTCCTGATGTCTTCCTGTCAAGAGTTCCTGCTGACCCTGACCCTGTTTTAGTCGATGGAGAAGAGGAGTACGAAGTTCAGGAGATCCTTGATTCCCGCATCAAGAGGGATTGTCTTGAATATCTGGTCCACTGGCAAGACTACGATCTTGAGGACAGATCTTGGGTTCCTGTGGATGATGTGCATGCTCCTTTTCGTGTTCGTTCTTTCCATAAGACCCATCCTGGGAAGCCTGGTGTGGATCACCCCTGGAAGGCTCCCTTAAAAGGGAAAGAAAGTAACATTGTGGTACTTACCTCCTCCTATCCAGCGGAGTCGCATGCCTCTAACCCGCAGCTAGCACTGGAAATCCTTGGCACTAATGCTCCCACACAGTCTTTGCAGCCCACAGAGTTCCTGCTTCTGTCCTCCCAATGCCGAATGGCCTCAACCCTTCCATTGACACTCTCTATGTTGGTGCCAAATTTAAAAATGCACATAATGGCTGCAGAGGAGGTGTATGGATATTCACCTAGCACCACACCTCCTCTAACTGCTTTCAATTACAACACACTCCCCATAAAGCACTGCTGCTCTGAAAGCACAGTGCTCAGTTATTAAAGAGATTCCTTGGTGTTAAGAACTCTATCCTGTTACAGTATCCTGATTCCTGCCTGTTTATTCCGTATAAGAACCTTTGCTACCAGCCCTGACCTTGAGCCTGTTTATTGTTTATGACCCTAAGTTGTCTGCCCCTACCTGGACTTTTATACGATTACGATTCTGGTTATCCCTATATTGCTGTGTTGCCTATCTACATTTACAAGCCTGTGAGTTATATCTCCGCTTCTGCGTTCCATCTCCAAACTCCCTCCTGAGACCTTTAAACATAATCTAAACCACCTTAAAACTTTTGGAATTACTCTGTACCAAACCCACTATGACATCACAGTTCCTATAAATCCTCCCCAAATACTTGCTAAACTGCTTGGTTATTAACCCCATTGAATGCTAATGATGGCTCTGAGCCATCACAAATTGTCTCAGTCAGGTGCTAATGACGGCTCAGAGCCGTTACTAGCACTCTCCCACTTTGAGAGAGATCTGGGCGCTCCCACCGGCTCCTACCCCGGCGATTGGGCCTGCATAGTGACAGGCATCGCCGGGGCTTCACGTCACGCATGGTAACGTCACCACGCAACTTTATTTAACATTAACAATGTTAAATATAGGAGCAGGGGGCATGCTGCTTAGAAGTCTGTATCTCAGGCATCTAAGCAGCTACAGATCCCCAAGATCCACCGTTGGAAAGGTAATCGCCTAACCTTTCCAACAGTGTAAGTGGGGATCTGAAATTAAAAAAAAAAGTTAACAAAAAAATATTTTTAAAAATATAAAATTATAAAACCTTTAAAAAACCTTAGCACCCAGGTGGGAAAGTTCTTAGCACTCAAAGGGTTAAGCAAGCTTATAGTTGTTATTTGGCTTGCATTAATCCTGAGAAACAAGCTATTGTTGAACTGATTTTACAACACTTATCCTATCTCCAGATTATATTGGGGAAGAACTACTACACATAATCTAATTGCTACAGCGTTAGGACTCTTTCAGTCACTTCCCCCAAACAAGTGCTGGGAAGACAGTGAATCTGCAACACAGTCATACAGCTCATGAAGGAGGAAGGGCTCAAAGACACCAGGCAGAGACTTAAACTGTGTGGGGAGAAACCTGCAGCTATTCACTCAGCAACAGTGTATCCAATGCAGTCTGAATTTAACTCTAGCAATTAAGGATCCAACTTAAAGTATTGCCCTGAGAGAGGAGAGTTGTTGCATGGGGAACAAAGTACTTGAACTCCACTACATTGTGTGTTCAATAAAATCAGGCTTCAGCCTTTATAACCCAGTTTCAGAATATGACAATATTATAACTCAGAATATTTATTTGTGCAAGATGTAGTGCCAATGATGAGGGTTCCGCTCCCTGGTCAAGTCCCCTCTGTGGATAGGGTATCACCAATAGTGGCAACCGTGGGGTTCAGGGAAAGATGCAACCCAATATTCAATTAAAAAAGAATAAAAAATTAGTGTCTGGGCTTGTAGTTACTCCACAGATCTGGAGGTACAGAAGCCTCACCGGGGCAAGAGTCCTCAATGCGTATACGTGGATAGCAGTTAGGAAAATGCAGCGATAAAACCTGAGAGAGCTGGAGCAGTTTGTTTAAGAAGAGTGGGAAAAAATCCCAGTCGAAAAGTGGAGAAATCTAATTCAGAGCTACAGAAAACACTTGATTGCAGTTATTGGCGCCAGGCTGTGCTACAAAATATTAGGCTAAGAGTAACAATATTTCTGTCCATGCCATCCTTATTTGTTTTACTGTTCAAAGTTATATGTGAAGTCATAAATCAAAAGTGAAGTTTCTCTTCAATTACATTTGAAATAAAGATTATTAAAGAATGGTGGATACCAAACACTTTCTGTCAATGTTTACTTAGTTCAGAGAAAATTATGCATTTTTCTAAAAAAAGTGGAAGGGTACCAATACTTTCAGCCACATCTGTTTTGAAAAAATCAATAAATAAGTCTAACAAATGTATTTCTGATATCTGTGTGCCATCATATATGATAAAAACTTTCAAGTATATTAAGGGGATTCAAACTGTGGCTGTATTTTTCACAAAAAGAGCAACAACAGAACAATCTCAAGCTGAAGGTTCAAGGGTAATTTGTGGAAGCAGTTTTTCACAGAAAGGGTAGTTAATTCATGGGTCTCTAGTTATTAAGGTCTGTCGGACCTGATCCGACAGTGCGGATCGGGTCCGACAGACCTCGCTGAATACGGCGAGCAATACGATCGCCGTATTCAGCATTGCACCAGCAGCTCACAATAGCTGCTGGTGCAACGCCGCCCCCTGCAGACTTGCGGCCAATAGGCCGCCAGCAGGGGGTGTCAATCAACCCAATCGTACTCTATCGGGTTGATTTCCGGCGATGTCTGTCCGCCTGCTCAGAGCAGACGGACAGGTTATGGAGCAGCGGTCTTTGAGAAACAGGGGCCGTCAAGCTCCATCCGGAGCTTGATAACTAGAGGCCATGGAATTAACTTCCATTATAAGTGGTAAAGGCAAACCCTGTTGGGGACTTCAACAATGCCTGGGATCATCATATGGCTAATATTACAATCTAATTAAGGCAATACTTTATAGGAAATTTGGACAGACTTGTTAGGCGTATGGTTCTTATCTGCTTTTAAACTCTATGTTTCCGTGAGTTCTCCTGCAAAGCTCACCAGCACTCACAGACAGCTGCACAGCTTTCAATGACACAACTTGGGGTTAACTGCCTGAGTCACTGAAAGCTAGCTTGTGAGCACCCATAGCTATGAGTTTGGCAGGATCATGGGATGTGTATTCAGTCAGGTTTGAGAGTGCAATTCATTTTCATGTTTTGTATGAGTCTAGGGAAATTACAAAGGGCCTGTGTCATCCTTGTTTGTATCTCAATGTGTTTGGTTCATTGAGTGGCTGTAGGTTAGGGACCCAGGGAGGAAGAGACCTTGATGTGGTCCTGGGCCTATCATGATTTGGCTAAATACTTTAACTAACTCTTCCATTTTGCTCTTAATCTAGCTGTTTGCTTGCAAGAGAGTGCCAGACATTCTATGTAATATGTATATATAGAATGGATGGACAGATAGATAGATAGATAGATAGATAGATGATAGATAGATAGATAGATAGTTAGTGACCTGCATATTTAATTATATTCATTCTGAATTGATGATATTGTTCTGTTTGTGCAACACTTAAAGGGACAGCAAACCCATTTTTTTTCTTCATGATTCCGATAGAACATATAATTTTAAACAACTTTTCAATTTACTTCTATTAACAAATTTTCTTTGTTTTCGTGTTATCCTTTGTTGAAAAGTAAGCTCAGGAGAGTGCAGGTGTCTGCAGCACTATATGGCAGCAGTTTTGCAACAATGTTATACCTTAGCAAGAGCACTAGATGGCAGCACTATTTCCTGTCATGTAGTTCTCCAGACGTGTGCTCTCTACCTATCTAGATATCTCTTCAACAAAGAATAACATGAGAATGCAGCAAATTTAAAAATAGAAATAAATTGGAAACTTTTTAAAAATTATATTCTCTATCTAAATCATGAAAGAAAAAAATTGGGTTTCGTGTCCCTTTAATGTTTTTGAAGGGATGGCATGGGCTGCAAAACAATTTAAAATTGTATTTACAACAAACATATAACTTTAATTGCTTTTATAACATTTGTTTTGTATGCAGAAATATTTTAATATAGTAATTTATTATGGGTAAATGGACACTAAATTTATATGATCCAGATAGAGCATTTAATTTTAAGACATCTTTAAATTCACTTCTATGATCAAATTTACTTTTTTTCTTGGTATCCTTTGTTAAAAAGCATATTCACATATCCTGCAGGAATGCACTACTGAGAGCTAACTGGTGATTGCTTGCTACAAACATTTATCTCTTCCCATTGGCTCACTAGATGTGTTCAGCTAGCTCCCAGTAATGCATTGCTGCTCTGGAGATTAATTATTTGTATTCCTTTTGTAGGGGTTAAACACATATTTATGTGCAAGCAACAGAACAATAAAAATGCTCTAACATATTTAAGCACTTTATTTTTGCCCTTTTATGTCCATTTAAACTAAAAGCATCTGTATTGTCACAATCAGAAACTCATAAAATATTGCACAATTATATCTAGCCTTACAGGAATACACCTTAAAATCCCTACCTACCATAAATTACATTGGTCATCCTCATCCACTCAATAACCACTATTGTTAAAGGGACAGTCAAGTCAAAATTAAACTTTCAGGATTCATATAGAGCTCACAATTTTAAACAACTTTCCAATTCACTTCCATTATCTAAATGTGCACAATCTTTTTATATACACACTTTATGAGGCACCAGCTCCTAAAGGGGATTTGTGAAAGATTGACAAGATATACATATATGCATTTTTTAATTGGCTGATGACTGTCACATGATGTATTAGGTTAGAAAATGTAACTAACAGACGGCTAGATTACAAGTGTTGTGGTACGGCTTTTAAAGCTGAAAAAAATGTCCATTCCAGCGTAATTGCCAGGAACGCATATTACGAGTCATGTCGGTATAGCTGTAATGCAAGCATTTTAAGAAAATTAAGTTTTTGTGTTGGGTTTTCATAGCGCCGGTAATACAGGTTGTGCGGGCCAGCTAAAAAGCTTGAGTTATGCTCTATACCGACATGATCCATACTTCCATCTGAGAGCAGTAGTTATGGATTTTGCGAAACAAAAAATGTTTCCCAAAACTCATAACTAAAGTGTTACAAAGTACACTAACACCCATAAACTACCTATTAACCCTTAAGCCGCTGCCCTCCCGCATCGCAAACACTATTTAAAACTTATTAACCCCTATTCTTTTGCCCACCCAGATTGCGACTATTAAATAAACCTAATGACCCCTAATCTGCTGCCCACCCACCCACATCACCAACACTATTTAAATATATTAACCCCTAATCCACCGCTACCCGACATCGCCACCACTATAATAAAGTTATTAACCCCTAAACCTCCTGCCTTCCAGATCGCCGCCACTAAGTAAACCTATTAACCCCTAAACCGCCAGCCCCCCTCATCGCAAAACACTAAATTAAACTATTAACCCCTAAACCTAACACCCCCTAACTTTAAATTAAAATTACAATATAATCATCTTAAAATAAATAAAAACTTACCTTTGAAATAAAAATTAAACTAACATTAAACTATAAATTAACCTATCATAACTCGTCTAATAAAATAAAAAAATACTACCAATTAAAAAAATCTAAATTACAAATGTAAAAAAACCTAACACTACGAAAAATAATTAAAAATCTAAAATTACAAAAAATAATAAACACTAAATTACGAGAAATAAAAAACACTAAGCTTACAAAAAATAATAAATGAAATGATCAAAAATAAAAACAATTACACCTAATCTAATAGCCCTAAAAAAAATAAAAAACACCCCGTAGCCTACAATAAACTACCAATAGTTCTTAAAAGGGCCTTTGTAGGGCATTGCCCTAAGTTCAAGAGCTTTTACCTGTAAAAAAATACAGTCACCCCAACAGTAAAACCCACCACCCAAACAACCCCCAAAATAAAAAACCTAACTCTAAAAAATCCTAAACTACCCATTGCCCCTAAAGGGGCATTTGTATGGGCATTGTCCTTAAAAGGGCATTTAGCTCTTTTTCACTGCCCTTAAAAGGGCATTCAGCTCTTTTACAAAAGCCCAAAGCCCTAATCTAAAAAAAAAACCCAACCAAAAAAAAATGAAACAAAGAACCTAACACTAACCCCAGAATATCTACTCACGGTTCCTGAAGTCCAGACATCCATCTTCATCCAGACGGTGAGAATTCTTCATCCAGGCGGCAACACCTTCATCCATCTCGGGGACGTCTTCTATCTTCATCCCGGCAGTGCAGAGCAGAGCCACCCGGGAAGCCGATCCCATACTGTGTCGTACACTGAAGTTAAATGCAAGGTAGCTGTTTCAAAATGGCGTACCTTGCATTCCTTTTGGCTGATTTGATTCTTCAAATTCAAATCAGCCATTAGGATGAGAGCTTCTGAAATCCTATTGGCTGTTCAAAACAGACAATAGGATAAGAGCTACTGAAATCCTATTGACTGTTCAAATCACGAAGCACGTCAAAGCAGCCCTTGGATTTTGTGTGGTATGGAGCTTAATGCCACCATATCGCACGCACAAGGAGGCTTTTCAGTAACTCGTAATGGCAGTGCTATGGAGAGTGAAATAATGCAACCTTTTTGGCATTAGTTTCGTACCCTGTTTAGCGCAAAACTCGTAATCTAGGTGTTTGACGTTTGTCAGAAATAAAATCTACTACTCATTTGAAATTCAAACGAAGTGCTTTTGCATTGTCTTTTTATCATGCATTTATTGATTCTTCAAATTCAAATCAGCCATTAGGATGAGAGCTTCTGAAATCCTATTGGCTGTTCAAAACAGACAATAGGATAAGAGCTACTGAAATCCTATTGACTGTTCAAATCACGAAGCACGTCAAAGCAGCCCTTGGATTTTGTGCGGTATGGAGCTTAATGCCACCATATCGCACGCACAAGGAGGCTTTTCAGTAACTCGTAATGGCAGTGCTATGGAGAGTGAAATAATGCAACCTTTTTGGCATTAGTTTCGTACCCTGTTTAGCGCAAAACTCGTAATCTAGGTGTTTGACGTTTGTCAGAAATAAAATCTACTACTCATTTGAAATTCAAACGAAGTTCTTTTGCATTGTCTTTTTATCATGCATTTATTGATTATGCAATTCAACTGTGTTTGGTGGCCCCTTAAATAAAAACCCTTTTAACATGTACATCATTTCTATCATGTGAAAGAAAAACTAATTTTAAATGTGACAATTCTTTCCATATCATATGCTCTCTGAAGCTTTCAAATATTAAACTCATAGTTCTATTGTTCTTGAAGCTCTGCACTGTATTGAAATTAATGGGAAAATAAAGCTTGGGGTTTTGATTGTTTGTACCATTTTATGAAATTAAAGTGAAAGTAAATTTTCACAAATGATAGCCCTGTTTTTAAAAATACTATTAAAAACAGGGGCACTTTCATTCATGAAAGTTTACATTGCAGCCATTTTTTTAAAAATACTTCCCTTTTATTCCTTGCAAGCTTAGAACACTGGAGCAGCGATTCCCCCGCCCCCATGTTGTCTCTTCTTACGTCAGAAATTATGAATCCGGCTTCTGACGTAAGAAGAGCGGACCTGGGGGCGGGGAATCGCTGCTCCGGTGTTCCAAGCTTGCAAGGAATAGTGTTTTTTTAAAAACAGGGCTTTCATTCGTGAAAATTTACATTCACTTTAAGAAAAGCAGAAGTTCTCTAATGCTTAAATGATGCACCTAATTTAGATTTTCTTAAATTTAAACTATCTTTCATTTTGCAATATAGTGTGTGCTTTATATGTTATTGCAATTGTCTGTTATAAATTGTAATTTGTAGGAGATTTATAATCCTGCCTAAGTGCTTGAACTATTAAAATATTTGTATAATGTGTTTAACTTCTTAGTAGAGCTTTATTTAGATTTTATTCTCTATTTTCTCTAAATCTCTTTTAAAGCTACATGAGTCATTTCTTTCATGTAATTAGCAAGAGTCCATGAGCTAGTGACGTATGGGATATACATTCCTACCAGGAGGGGCAAAGTTTCCCAAACCTCAAAATGCCTATAAATACACCCCTCACCACACCCACAATTCAGTTTTACAAACTTTGCCTCCTATGGAGGTGGTGAAGTAAGTTTGTGCTAGATTCTACGTTGATATGTGCTCCGCAGCAGGTTGGAGCCCGGTTTTCCTCTCAGCGTGCAGTGAATGTCAGAGGGATGTGAGGAGAGTATTGCCTATTTGAATGCAATGATCTCCTTCTACGGGGTCTATTTCATAGGTTCTCTGTTATCGGTCGTAGAGATTCATCTCTTACCTCCCTTTTCAGATCGACGATATACTCTTATTTATATACCATTACCTCTGCTGATTTTCGTTTCAGTACTGGTTTGGCTTTCTACAACATGTAGATGAGTGTCCTGGGGTAAGTAAGTAAGCTTATTTTCTGTGACACTCTAAGCCAGAGCTTTCCAAACTTTTCATGTTGGGGACACACTTTTTAGACCTACATAATTTAGCGACACAGTAATTCAGTTGTACTAGCAAACAGGAGGTTAAACTAACTTGTTTTAAAAGATACGGACACATACATAAATTATATAATAAAAACATGTATTTACAAGTAACAGTATGTATGTGCAAGAATTAAAAAAAAAGTTTAATAACACCAATAGCTACTTACTATTTTAATGGGATGTATGAGGTTGATGGGATGAACACAGTTTCTGAATATTTGGTGTAATATTAGATAAAGACACTCACATTTCATCATCAAGCATTTTTAAGCTTCCACTTCCTATCCATATATCAGATTCAAGAGCAGGAGCAGCAATGCACTACTGGGAGCTAGTTGCAAAAAAATCCCACTGACTTCAGTTCAGCATTTAAGCTGCCGCCCTCAGAGCTCTGTGAGTCCAACTGACTACTGCCCGCGCTGCAAACACACTGCTGTCCCACTCACTGGCTACACTTGCAGTCACAAATCAATTATGGAGACTACACGTGCAGTCAGGAGCCAATGTGCCGCCAAATCCACCAATGGTAATAGTTTCAATTCCCACTGAGCTGTGCCAATTGTTAAGATGATTTGTGACCCACTAAGTATCAATCACGTGTCAACCATGTGATATGCGTAGCAGGCAGGCGGAAAGTCAGAAACCAAAAAACAATTAAAAAAAATATATTTAAATTTAAAAAAATTTGTGCTGAAGCAGGGACACACCTACACACTGCTGCCGACACACTAGTGTGTCCCGACACACAGTTTGGAAAGCACTGCTCTAAGCTATGGTTAGGCACTTTTTTATAAAGTTCTAAATATATGTATTCAAACATTTATTTGCCTTGACTCAGGATGTTCAACATTCCTTATTTTCAGACAGTCAGTTTCATACTTGGGATAAATGCATTTGTTTCAATCATTTTTTCTTACCTTAAAAAATTTGACTTTTTCCCTGTGGGCTGTTAGGTATGCGGGGGCTGAAAATGCTTCATTTTATTGCGTCATTCTTGGCGCAGACTTTTTTGGCGCAAAATTTTTTTTCTGTTTCCGGCGTCATACGTGTCGCCGGAAGTTGCGTCATTTTTTGACGTTTTTTTGCGTCAAAAGTGTTGGCGTTCCGGATGTGGCGTCATTTTTGGCGCCAAAAGCATTTAGGCGCCAAATAATGTGGGCGTCTTTTTTGGCGCTAAAAAATATGGGCGTCATTTTTGTCTCCACATTATTTAAGTCTCATTATTTATTGCTTCTGGTTGCTAGAAGCTTGTTCACTGGCATTTTTTTCCCATTCCTGAAACTGTCATTTAAGGAATTTGATCAATTTTGCTTTATATGTTGTTTTTTCTTTTACATATTGCAAGATGTTCCACGTTGCAACTGAGTCAGAAGATACTTCAGGAAAATCGCTGCCCAGTGCTGGAGCTACCAAGCTAAGTGTATCTGCTATAAACTTTTGGTATCTGTTTCTCCAGCTGTTGTTTGTATTGCATGTCATGACAAACTTATTAATGCAGATAAAATTTCCTTTAGTACTGTTACATTACCTGTTGCTGTTCCGTCAACATCTAATTTTCAGAGTGTTCCTGATAACATAAGAGATTTTATTTTTTAAATCCATTAAGAAGGCTATGTCTGTTATTTCTCCTTCTAGTATACATAAAAGTCTTTTAAAACTTCTCTTTTTTCAGATGAATTTTTAAATGAACATCATCATTCTGATACTGATAATGGTTCTTCTGGTTCAGAGGTTTCTGTCTCAGAGGTTGATGCTGATAAATCTTTGTATTTGTTCAAGATGGAATTTATTCGTTCTTTACTTAAAGAAGTATTAATTGCATTAGAAATAGAGGATTCTGGTCCTCTTGATACTAAATCTAAACGTTTAAATAAGGTTTTTAAATCTCCTGTAGTTATTCCAGAAGTGTTTTCTCTCCCTGATGCTATTTCTGAAGTAATTTCCAGGGAATGGAATAATTTGGGTAATTAATTTACTCCTTCTAAACGTTTAAGCAATTATATCCTGTGCCATCTGACAGATTAGAGTTTTGGGACAAAATCTCTAAGGTTAATGGGGCTGTCTCTACTCCTGCTAAACGTACTACTATTCCTATGGCAGATAGTACTTCATTAAGGATCCTTTAGATAGGGAAATTGAATCCTTTCTAAGAAAAGCTTACTTATGTTCAGGTAATCTTCTTAGACCTGCTATATTTTTAGCGGATGTTGCTGCAGCTTCAACTTTTTGGTTAGAAGCTTTAGCGCAACAAGTAACAGATCATAATTTTATAGCATTATTATTATTCTATAACATGCTAATAATTTTATTTGTGATACCATCTTTTGATATCATTAGAGTTGATGTCAGGTATATGTCTCTAGCTATTTTAGCTAGAAAAGCTTTATGGCTTAAAACTTGGAATGCTGATATGTCTTCTAAGTCAACTTTGCTTTCCCTTTCTTTCCAGGGTAATAAATTATTCGATTTTCAGTTGGATTCTATTATCTCAACTGTTACTGGAGGAAAGGGAACTTTTTTACCAAAGGATAAAAAATCTAAGGTAAATTTAGGTCTAATAATCATTTTCGTTCCTTTCCTCACAACAAGGAACAAAAGCCTGATCCTTCATCCTCAGGAGCGGTATCAGTTTGGAAACCATTTCCAGTTTGGAATATATCCAAGCCTTATAGAAACCTATAGCCAGCTCCTAAATACCCATGAAGGTGCGGCCCTCATTCCAGCTCAGCTGGTATGGGGCAGTTTACGTTTTCTTCAAGGAAATTTGGATCAATTCCGTTCACAATCTCTGGTTTCAGAACATTGTTTCAGAAAGGTACAGAATTGGCTTCAAGTTAAGGCCTCCTGCAAAGAGATTTTTTTCTTTCCCGTGTCCCAGTAAGCACAGCAAAGGCTTAGCATTTCTGAAATGTGTTTCAGATCTAGAGTTGGCTGGAGTAATTATGCCAGTTCCAGTTCTGGAACAGGGGCTGGGGTTTTATTCTATCTCTTCATTGTACCAAAGAAGGTCAATTCCTTCAGACCAGTTCCGGATCTATCTATATTGAATCGTTATGTAAGGATACCAACATTCAAGATGGTAACTGTAGGACTATCCTGCCTTTTGTTTAGCAAGGGCATTATATGTCTACAATAGATTTACAGGATGTATATCTGCATATTCCGATTCATCCAGATCACTTTTAGTTTCTGAGATTCTCTTTTTAGACAATCATTACCAGTTTTGTGGCTCTACCGTTTGGCCTAGCATCAGCTCCAAGAATTTTTTTCAAAGGTTCTCAGTGCCCTTCTGTCTGTAATCAGAGAACAGGGTTTTGGTATTTCCTTATTTGGACGATATCTTGGTACTTGCTCAGTCTTCACTTTTTCGCAGAATTTCATACGAATCGACTTGTGTTGTTTCTTCAAGATCATGGTTGGAGGATCAATTTACCATTCAGTTCATTGTTTCCTCAGACAAGGGTAACCTTTTTAGGTTTCCAGATAGATTCAGTGTCTATGACTCTGTCCTTGTCAGATAAGAGAAGTTTAACATTGATATCAGCTTGTCAAAACCTTCAGTCACAATCATTCCCTTTGGTAGCCTTATGCATGGAAATTTTAGGTCTTAGGACTGCTGCATCGGATGCGATCTCCTTTGCTCGTTTTCACATGCGACCTCTTCAGCTCGGTATGCTGAACCAGGGGTGCAGGGATTACACAAAGATATCTCAATTAATATCTTTAAACCGATTATACGACACTCTCTGACATGGTGGACAGTTCACCATTGTTTAGTTCAGGGGGCTTCTTTGTTCTTCCGACCTGGACTATAATCTCAACAGATGCAAGTCTTACAGGTTGGGGAGATGTGTGGGGGTCTCTGACGGCACAAGGGGTTTGGGAATCTCAGGAGGTGAGATTACTGATCAATATTTTGAACTCCGTGCAATTTTCAGAGCTCTTCAGTCTTGGCCTCTTCTGAAGAGAGAGTTGTTCATTTGTTTTCAGATAGACAATGTCACAGCTGTGGCATACATCAATCATCAAGGAGGGACTCACAGTCCTCTGGCTATGAAAGAAGTATCTCGAATTTTGGTTTGGGCGGAATCCAGCTCCTGTCTAATCTCTGCGGTTCATATCCCAGGTATAGACAATTGGGAAGCGGATTATCTCAGTCGCCAAACGTTGCATCCGGGCGAATGGTCTCTTCACCCAGAGGTATTTCTTCAGATTGTTCAAATGTGGGAACTCCCAGAAATAGTTCTGATGGCTTCTCATCTAAACAAGAAACTTCCCTGGTATCTGTCCAGATCCCGGGATCCTCGGGCGGAAGCAGTGGATACATTATCACTTCCTTGGAAGTATCATCCTGCCTATATCTTTCCGCCTCTAGTTCTTCTTCCAAGAGTATTCTCCAAGATTCTAAAGGAATGCTCGTTTGTCCTGCTGGTAGCTCCAGCATGGCCTCACAGGTTTTGGTATGCGGATCTTGTCCGGATGGCCTCTTGCCAGCTGTGGACTCTTCCGTTAAGACCAGACTTTCTGTCGCAAGGTCCTTTTTTCCATCAGGATCTCAAATCCTTAAATTTTAAGGTATGGAGTTTGAACGCTTGATTCTTGGTCACAGAAGGTTTCTCTGACTCTGTGATTAATACTATGTGACAGGCTCGTAAATCTGTATCTAGAGAGATATCTTATAGAGTCTGGAAGACTTATATTTCTTAGTGTCTTTCTCATCATTTTTTCTTGGCATTCTTTTTGAATACCGAGAATTTTTCAGTTTCTTCAGGATGGTTTAGATAAAGGTTTGTCCGCAAGTTCCTTGAAAGGACAAATCTCTGCTCTTTCTGTTCTTTTTTCACAGAAGGATTGCTAATCTTCCTGATATTTCATTGTTTTGTACAAGCTTTGGTTCGTATAAAACCTGTCATTAAGTCAATTTCTCCTCCTTGGAGTTTAAATTTGGTTCTGGGGGCTTTTCAAGCTCCTCCTTTTGAACCCATGCATTTTTTTTTTGGTCATTATATTACTTTCTTGGAAAGTTTTGTTTCTTTTGGCCATCTCTTCTGCCAGAAGAGTCTCTGAATTATCTGCTCTTTCTTGTGAGTCTCCTTTTCTGATTTTTCATCAGGATAAGGCGGTGCTGCGAACTTCTTTTGAATTTTTTACCTAAGGTTGTGAATTCTAACAACCTTAGTAGAGAAATTGTTATTCCTTCATTATGTCCTAATCCTATGAATTCTAAGGAGAAATCATTGCATTCTTTGGATGCTGTTAGAGCTTTGTATTTTTATGTTTAAGCTACTAAGTCTTTCCGAAAGACTTCTAGTCTATTTGTCATCTTTTCCGGTTCTAGAAAAGGCCAGAAAGCTTCTGCCATTTCTTTGGCATCTTGGTTGAAATCTTTATTTCATCATGCCTATGTCGAGTCGGGTAAAATTCCGCCTCGAAGGATTACAGTTCATTCTACTAGGTCAGTTTCTACTTCCTGGGCGTTTAGGAATGAAGCTTCGATTGATCAGATTTGCAAAGCAGCAACTTGGTCCTCTTTGCATACTTTTTCTAAATTCTACCATTTTGATGTGTTTTCTTCTTCTGAAGCAGTTTTTGGTAGAAAAGTTCTTCAGGCAGTGGTTTCAGTTTGAATCTTCTGCTTATGTTTTTCATTAAACTTTATTTTGGGTGTGGATTATTTTCAGCAGGAATTGGCTGTCTTTATTTTATCCCTCCCTCTCTAGTGACTCTTGTGTGGAAAGATCCACATCTTGGGTAGTCATTATCCCATACGTCACTAGCTCATGGACTCTTGCTAATTACATGAAAGAAAACATAATTTATGTAAGAACTTACCTGATAAATTCATTTCTTTCATATTAGCAAGAGTCCATGAGGCCCGCCCTTTTTTTGTGGTGGTTATGATTTTTTTGTATAAAGCACAATTATTCCAATTCCTTATTTTATATGCTTTCACACTTTTTTCTTATCACCCCACTTCTTGGCTATTCGTTAAACTGAATTGTGGGTGTGGTGAGGGGTGTATTTATAGGCATTTTGAGGTTTGGGAAACTTTGCCCCTCCTGGTAGGAATGTATATCCCATACGTCACTAGCTCATGGACTCTTGCTAATATGAAAGAAATGAATTTATCAGGTAAGTTCTTACATAAATTATGTTTTTTCTAATACACTTACCAAATACCTGCTCTCATCATTCTCATCCTTGCAGTCCTCACCTCCTGTTTCTCACCCTTCTAAATTGTAAGTTCCCACAGGAATAGGGCCCTCAACTCCTCTTAAGAGAAGACAGAAAGGCCATCTCCACACGTGTACTATAAAAATAAAAAGTTCACTTTATTTCCCCCTAGTGGCACTTACTCATAGGGGCCAATTTAACAAGGGCCAAATGATCACCCTGTTTCCGTGCGGGCCTTCAAGGAGCCCACTGCTCCCTCAATAGTCCACTGCCTCTGAGACTGCGGACATCAATCATCCCAATCGGATACGATCAAGTTAATTGACACCCCCTGCTAGCGCTTACGAATCTGCAGGGGGGGGCATTGCACAAGCAGTTCCCCAGAACTGCTTGTGCAATGTTAAATGCTGACAGCGTATGCTGTCGGCACTTACCGATGTCGGGTGGACATGATTCGCTACAGTGAATCATATTCGCCCCCAATATTAAATTATTCGGCCCCATAGACTATTGTTCTAGGGATATTGTCTCCTTATATACATGCTTGGAGATTTTAACTCTTGCATGTATTGATAAAACAATAAAACAAAATACTGTACATGAAAGAGAGCCTAGCCTAGTTGAATAATACACAGCAAAAGTTTTTCCACACTTTTCGGAGAACAAAAGGAACAAAATATACTTATATTATAAACATTTTCCAACTATCAATGTGAGTGATATGTTATATTTTGATATAATTGTGCTAACAATATATAAAAAAAATCAATGCTCATATTAATAATTTGTGCAGCAAATTTTTATTAATTACATTTATTAAACCCTATATACGTTTTTCACTTTGTTTTTTATTTTATATATATGTATGTTAGAGTAACAAGTAACGAGTTTTGAGCGCTATAGGGAAAGTAAAGAACGCAACAAAAGTTTTGTTATTTAACCCCCTATAGCGCTGCCATTACAAATTTAAAAAAACCTGGCTTGTGCAGGTGATATGGCTGCGTTGAGCTCCATACCGCCCACAAAAGCAGCAATGTTTTGACATGCTTGCGCACGCTTTCCCCATAGACATCAATTGGGAGAGCCGGCAAAAAAAAAAACCTAACACCTACGATCGCAGAAACAAAAGCTCCGTAACACAGCCCTATTGATGTCTATGGGGAAAAAATAAAATACAGTTTAAACCTAACACCCTAACATAAACCCGGAGTCTAAATACCACTAATCTGCTGCCCCCAACATTTCCGACGCCTGCCTACAGTTATTAACCCCTAATCTGCCTCTCCCGATATCGGCGCCACCTAAATAAAATTATTAACCCCTAAACTGCCGTTCCCGATATCGCCGCCACTATACTAAAGTTATTAACCCCTATTCCGCCACACCCCAACATCGCCGCAACAATTTTAAAGTTATTAACCCCTATTCCGCCGCTCCCCAACATCGCCGCAACTAAATAAAGTTATTAACCCCTAAACCTCTGGCCTCCCACATCACTACCACTAAATAAACCTATTAACCCCTAAACCGCTGGCCCCCCATATCGCAACAACCTAAATTAAACTATTAACCCCTAACCTTAACATAACCCTAGCCCTAACATAACCCTAAAATCCCCTAACTTTAACATAATTAAAATATAGCTAAATTAAAATTACAATTATTAACTAAATAAACCTATTAACCCCTAAACCGCCAGCCCCCCACATCGCAACAACCTAAATTAAACTATTAACCCCTACACCTACCCCTAAACCTAACCCTAACCCTACCCCTAAACCTAACCCTAACACCCCCTAACTTTAACATAATTAATATAGATATAAATTAAATTTACAATTATTAACTAAATAATAGCTATTTAAAACTAAATACTACTTGCCTGTAAAATAAAACCTAAGCTAGCTACAATATAACTAATAGTTGCATTGTAGCTAGCTTAGGTATTATTTTTATTTCACAGGTAAGTTTGTATTTATTTTAACTAGATAGACTAGTTAGTAAATAGTTATTAACTATTTACTAACTACCTAGTTAAAATAAATACAAACTTACCTGTGAAATAAAACCTAACCTGCCTTAAACTAAAACCTAACAGCTCTATACATTACACAAAATAACAAACAAATTATAAAAACAAAAACATTATTCCTATTCTAATACCCATAAAAACCCACCCCAAAATAGAAAAACCTAATCTAGAATAAACTACCAATGGCCATTAAAAGGGCCTTTTGTAGGGCATTGCCCTAAAGATATCAGCTCTTTTAGTGAAAAAAAATTACAAAGACCCACTAACATTACAAACCCCACCCCCCCAACCCACAAAATAAAAAAAACTATCTAAAAAACCTAAGCTACCTATTGCCCTGAAAGGGGCATTTGTGTGGGCATTGCCCTTAAAAGGGCATTTTTACTGACCAGACCCTAAACTAAAAAAAAAAACCCATAAAAAAGCCTAACACTAACCCCAAGACGATCCACTCACAGTTTTTGAAGTCCCGCTTGAACGATCTTCATCCCGGAGTTGAAGTCCTGATCCAGGCGGCGAGAAGTCTTCATCCAGGCGGCCTCTTTAATCTTCATCCCGGCGGCGAAGTCCTGATCCAAGCGGCGAGAAGTCTTCATCCAGTCGGCCTCTTCAATCTTCATCCAGGCAGCACCTTCTATCTTGATCCCGGAGGCGCGGAGCGGGTCCATCCTGAAGACATCCAGCATGGAGCATCCTCTTCATACGGTCGCCGTCATACACTGAATCTTCAATGCAAGGGACGCTCATCCAAGATGGTGTCCCCTGCATTCCTATTGTCTGAAAAATTTGAATCAGCCAATAGGAATTAGAGCTGCTAAAATCCTATTGGTTGTTCAAATCAGCCAATAGGATTTAAGCAGCTCTAATTCTATTGGATGATGAATCATCAGGGTCTGGGCAGTAAAAGAGCTAAATGCCTTTTTAAGGACAATGCCCATACAAATGCCCTTTTCAGGGCAATGGGTAGCTTAGGTTTTTTTTAGAAATGGGTTTTTTATTTTGGGGGGTTGGTTGGGTGGTGGGTTTTACTGTTGGGGGGGTCTTTGTGTTTTTTTTACAGGTAAAAGAGCTGATATCTTTAGGGCAATGCCCCACAAAAGGCCCTTTTAAGGGCGATTGGTAGATTATTGTAGGCTAGGGTTTTTTTTTATTTTGGGTGGGCTTTTTTATTTTGATAGGGCTATTAGATTAGGTGTAATTCTTTTTTATTTTGGATAATTTCGTTTGTTATTTTCCGTAATTTAGTATTTTTTGTAACTTTGTATTTTTTTGTTTTTGTATTTAGATACTTTGTCATGTAGTGTTAGTATTTTTTAAATTTGAAGTTTAGTTTAATTTAATTGGTAGTTAGTGTAATTTTAGTTTAATAGTTATATTAGTTTCTGTTAGTTTAAACTTAGTTTTTTTTCATTTGACAGGTAAGTTTTAATTTAATTTAAGATAGGTAAATTTGTAATTTTAATATAAAGTTAGGGGGTTGTTAGGTTTAGGGGTAAATAGTTTAATTTAGTTTATTTCGATGTGGGGGCTTTTGATTTAGGGGTTAATTGTTTAGTTTAGTATTTTTCATTGTGGGGGGCTTGCGGTTTAGGGGTTAAAACATTCAGGATGAGGTGAGGATGTCAGGGAGTGGCGGAATAGGGGTTAATATTTTTTTAAAGTAGCGGCGATATCGGGAGTTGCAGATTAGGGGTTAATACATTTTATTATAGTGTTTGCGATGCGGCAGGGCCTCGGTTTAGGGGTTAATAGGTAGTTTATGGGTGTTTAGTGTACTTTTTAACACTTTAGTTATGAGTTTTATGTTACAGCTTTGTAGCGTAAAACTCATAACTACTGACTTTAGATGGCGTTACAGATCTTGTCATTTTAGGCTGTAACGCTCCCTTTTTAGCCTCACCACAAAACTCGTAATACCAGCGCTTTGGGAATCCCATGAAAAAATTCTATTTTTAGGAATGCGGTACTGACGTTGCGTTACAGGGTAAAAGTCTTGTGGTACACCTATACCGACAAGACTTGTAATGACTGCGTTAGGGAAAATGATGTGTTATGGGCCACAATGCTGCTATTTGACTCATAACGCAAAACTCGTAATCTAGGTGATTGTTGTAGTTCAGAATTTATTCTCTATCACCTGTGTGTTCCTGTCCTGCTAAGGATATCCAATCCATTCTCTCCCAATCTGTGTTCTAACCTCAATCTTGTAATAATAAAGCCTCCTATTTCACCTTGTCTATATTTAGAATCCAATAAAACCATATTTTTTGGAATGATTCTCTATTGTCTAATATTCATGATGCTGATTCATTTGTCTCATATGTCAGTTTTAACTTATTTTGTACCTCTATCCAGGAGGGAGCTCCTGTTTTCCAGTATTTTGCTATGCACATTCTGGTTACTGTACATATGATCCTAATGAACGTGTTAATGGTTTTGTTAAATCTTCTGATAGGTGTATGTAGTGAGGCCTGTGAGGTCATAAGAAGTATCTCTTCTTCCAAAAGCTGGCTAAATAGATTTGACAATTTACCCCATAGCTCTCTGATTCTGTTACATTCCCACCACACATATATATATATATATATATATATATATATATATATATATATATATATATATATATATATATATATATATATATATATATATGTAGGAAAAAAGGCACTCACTGGTTCAGAGTAAAAAATAACATTTAATAGTTTAAGTTAAGAATGCATGACGTTTCGGAGGCATTCCACCCCCTTTATCAAATGCATAATACAAACAGTTTGAATGTACAAAAAATGACTAACACATAGAGGGGTAATGTATGTGTTAGTCGTTTTTTTGTACATTCAAACTGTTTGTATTATGCATTTGATAAAGGGGGTGGAATGCCTCTGAAACGTCATGCATTCTTAACTTAAACTATTAAATGTTATTTTTTACTCTGAACCAGTGAGTGCCTTTTTTCCTACATATATATTTGATGATCTCTTTTGAAGTGCACCCTGGAAGTTGCTACATTGTATATGGAGTGCCTTTCTCATTGACTTTTATCTATATATATATATATGTGCCCACTTCGCCACAGCCTCTATAACATAATCTAGAGACCCTTGCGGACATGTGAGATGTCTTTACTGGAATGAGATACCAACAAAATGCTATTTTTATAGTTTTTCTCGCTGATCTGCACTCAAAAGACCCTTGCTATGTGAGCTAAATAATTGATCCCACTTTCTCTAGGGTCATTTCTAGATTTCTTTCCCAATTAAGCATAAGCTGTGTTTTGGTAGTCATGTTGGTTGTCTGTAACTCTATATATAATTGAAAGATCGAGTATTTTGGTCTGGTGTTGGACATTAACATTGCTAGTATTATTCTGGGTTGGCCTGGAACCTCAGATATGTATTTCTCTAGGGTCATTTCTAGATTTCTTTCCCATTTAAGCATCAGCTGTGTTTTGGTAGTCATGTTGGTTGTCTGTAATGCTATATATAATTGAGAGATCAAGGGTTTTGGTCTGGTGTTGGATATTAACATTGCTAGTATTGTTCTGGTTTGGCCTGGAACCTCAGACATGTATTTCTGTATGGACAAGGACAGCTGGAGGTAGAGATACCAATGTCATTTTAATGGGGTTAGTTTCTCTTGTATCTGAGTGAATGTCATGAATTTTTTATTGTGTACTACATCTGCCACTCTATAGAGTCCCTAAATAGCCCATTTATCTATGATACTATGATGATCTTTTGGTAGTAAGCATCTAAGTGGTAACATTAGTGAATGTGATGGGAGGATATTAGTGTATTGTATTATTAGTTTCTTAGTTTGGTGTGTGGTTTCTGATATGACATTTGTCTAGATTCACTTTATAGCCTGAGATAGCTGAAAATTGATCTATTATGTTGTACAAGTTTGGGAGGGATATGAGAGGTTTGGTAACTGTCAGCAGCATGTCATCCGCGAATAAGGTTAGCTTGTATTCTGTGTTTGCAATTCTTGCTCCTGAAATATCTGGGGAAAGTCTGATTCTAGCTGCTAGTGGTTCTTTACACAGGGCAAAGATGAGGGGGGGGGGAGAGGGGGCATCCCTGTCTCATTCCAATTTCTAATTGGGAATGTCTTTTTTATACCATGTGGATAGGACTTGTGCCGTTGGTGTGGAGTAGATTGCTTTAATAGCTGTGATGAAAGGGCCATCAAACTCCATGCAATGCAGAAAGGGCCCTCGAACTCCATGCAATCTATTCTATCGAATGCCTTCTCTGCATCCAATAAAAGTAGCAGAGAAGGCATTCCAGTCCTATTAAGATGGTCTATGATGCCAAGCATTCACCTTATACTGTCAGGAGCCTCTCTGGGGTGTATGATGGATGGTAATATAATTTTGAGGCAATTGGTAACGATCTTGGTAAATATTTTAAGATTTTGCTTTATAAGTGATATTGGGCTGTAGCTTGTACACAGTTTAATATTTTTCCCAGGCTTATAGGGATAACCACTATTTGGCTCCCAATAATTAGGGGGGTATCTCATGTCCCTCTAATATGTAATTATAACATTTTGTAAGGTGGGGTATCAGAGTTTTTTAAAAATAATTTGTGTGATCTCAGAGGGTGTTATGGTGACATTAAGGGCCTCACTATTGGCTTTTGAAATAGTTGGCAATAGAGCTTCATAGATAAATTTAATAGTATCAGCGTCTATAGCTGGAGAGTGCGATACCTTATTGCCATCATATAGTTTGCTGTAATACCTAGCAAATTCATCCACTATCTTCTAAGGGTGGGAGATGATAGTACCATCTGACTTTTGGATGTTGCGTATAGCTAGTATCTTGTGACTTTCCCATATCTTGTGGGCCAAACATTTGTCTGGTTTATTTGCATAGATGTAATATTGAACTTTCAGTTTTTGTATAGCTTTAGTTGCTGTGTCATTCATTAATTTTGCTACTGTCATACGTTTGTTTTGGAGGGTGTGTAAAACTGATTGTTTTTGTATAAATTTATGTTTTTTCTCTAAATCCTCTATCTCTTGGTGTAGTTGGGACAGCTGTGTTTTTTTCCGTTTAGTGTAATTTGATTTGCCCTGTATCAATAGGCCCCTTAGGTAGGCCTTATGAGCAGTCCATGTAATTAGTTGGTTAGATGTGGTGTCAACATTTATGTTCCAGTATTCTATTAGGTGTTTCATAGTTTGGTCATGGACTAAGGGATATTTGAAGTAATTGGGGCCATATGTCCATGATTTTTCCATTCTCTCGTCTTGAATCCCCTCTAACAGAATTAATATCATGAAATGATCAGACCATACACAGGTATGTATCACTGATGATTTTAATAGGGGTTTAAGTATTTGGCTGATGTATAATTAATCAATCCTAGTATACGTTTTATGAGCAGCTGAGTAAAAAGTGGTGTCATTGGTATCACCATATAGAGTCTGCCAGGTGTTAATCATGGTATGATGTGTAAGGTGTTCTCTGATTTATTTGATGGTACGATTGTGACGCTGCTGTTTATGTGAGAGGGGTCTCTGTTGAGGGAGTGTTATGGGGGTCATGTTGATGTTAAAGTCTCCTGTTAGAATAATTTTACTTTAAGACCATTACGTTAAGAGATAGGATATATGTCTAAAGAATATTTCTTGTCTTTCATTGGGTGCATATATGTTACATAGTGTATTGTCAACGTTGTCAATTTGTCCTCTAACTATCAAGTATCTACCTTACTCATCAGCTATTGTGGATTCATGGGACGAGTGAATTAGAATTGACACCTCTCTCTTTTTACTTGTGGTAGGGGCATGGTAATGTTGCATAACGTGTTTGGCCCAATATTTAGGGATCTGGCTGTTAGTGAAGTGGGTCTCCTGGAGAAAGAGAACGTTAGCACAGTAATGGTGGTATTGGGGCATAGTTACTTTTCGTTTGACATTGGCGTTTAAACCCCTCACATTATGTTACATTAGTTTAATTTGTGGTGTCATGATGTATAAAAACTTGGGGGGAGGAAACTGTGTTGTGAACCCCTTTAAGTTGAATGATAGGCTAGATCGCCTTTTGGTATGATTTTTGCATGAACCATGAAATAATACAAAAAACATTTGTGAATAATAATATATAACATAACCATAAAATTCCCTACAAAGAGGGCACACACATGAGAAATGTTTCAGCACCCCTCATGGGGGGGGGTTGATGCTGGTATTAACGTCTATGAGGTCATTACTATTATATAGCTAGGGAGCTTCTGAGAGGAAGAAAAAGAAATAGGATCAAATGCACAAGAGGTGTTGTTAATAATTTGGAGAACACCCTTTCTCAACGTATAACATAAGCTAACACCTGTCCTCCCTTTTGTCTCTTTTCCTTCCCTCCCCCTTCAGCCCTTGATAACCATTGAGGGAAACAAGAAAAATTAAACTCTCTCGGGCATTATCCTAACATGTGTCTTATCAAAGTCTCAAGGTTAAAAAGGTGTGAACCCAGGCGCCAAACCTAACGGAGGCTAAGGTATAAAGACTGCGTGCTACAGTCACATGAAATATTATGATATTTAATTAACACAATATAACATACTAAATCAATACATAAAAACAGACGTCATGGATCCATGTAATGTAAAATGGTACAATAAAAAACTTGGTATACAAAAAAACTTGGTATACAATAAAAGCAAAGGTAATAGCCACTAATGGATGCAAGCAAAGGATGATGAAGCACGCAATAGATAATGACAATATGAGTGTATCAAATGAGAACACAAATATGATAAAACAAAAACAAAAAGCTGAGGTCCGGCAATCCGTGTTTGAGCAGCTAGTGAAAAGTCAGTGATGAAAACTGTGATGACGGTGTGTCGGTGAAAATGTCAAAAATCCAAAAGTCAAACTAAGACAAAGTGTAAATAATCCAGTGGTGTGACCAAATGAACAAAATCCACAAAAGTAAAAAATGGTATGAGTGAAAAAAAGTAAGAAAATGGAAAGTGAAAAAATGATGAAATGAAAAATACACAAAAAATATATAAAAATATATATCTATACAGGGATGACTACCCTTAAGTGTCACAAAAAAATCAAGAGAGCTGTGTCTCCATGCTCCTTAAGACTGGCGGACTGATAACACAAATAGCAGTAACACAATAATGGAGATCCTCCTGTGGAAAAAATAATAAAAGAAAATGTGTAGAAAGTTCACAAATCGGAATAACAATTAAATAAGGCTTACCAGTGCAAGGTCTACGTGTTTCGGCCCGTACTAGGCCTTTTTTTTAATTGAGTCTTGATAAAGGCCTAGTACGGTCCGAAACACGTAGACCTTGCACTGGTAAGCCTTATTTAATTGTTATTCCGATTTGTGAACTTTCTACACATTTTCTTTTATTATTTTTTCCACAGGAGGATCTCCATTATTGTGTTTC
Source organism: Bombina bombina (assembly GCF_027579735.1). Taxonomy (NCBI): domain Eukaryota; kingdom Metazoa; phylum Chordata; class Amphibia; order Anura; family Bombinatoridae; genus Bombina; species Bombina bombina. The sequence continues at coordinate 851,901,741 of NC_069499.1, read as the reverse complement.
TGCTATTTGTGTTATCAGTCCGCCAGTCTTAAGGAGCATGGAGACACAGTTCTCTTGATTTTTTGTGACACTTAGGGGTAGTTATCCCTGTATATATATATTTTTTATATTTTTTTTTGTGTATTTTTAATTTCATCATTTTTTCACTTTCCATTTTCTTACTTTTTTTCACTATTTTCACTACTTTTATCATTTTTTACTTTTGTGGATTTTGTTCATTTGGTCACACCACTGGATTATTTACACTTTTTCTTAGTTTGACTTTTGGATTTTTGACATTTTCACCGACACACCGTCATCACAGTTTTCATCACTGACTTTTCACTAGCTGCTCAAACACGGATTGCCGGACCTCAGCTTTTTGTTTTTGTTTTATCATATTTGTGTTCTCATTTGATACACTCATATTGTCATTATCTATTGCGTGCTTCATCATCCTTTGCTTGCATCCATTAGTGGCTATTACCTTTGCTTTTATTGTATACCAAGTTTTTTTGTATACCAAGTTTTTTATTGTACCATTTTACATTACATGGATTCATGACATCTGTTTTTATGTATTGATTTAGTATGTTATATTGTGTTAATTAAACATCATAATATCACATGTGACTGTAGCACGCAGTCTTTATACCTTAGCCTCCGTTAGGTTTGGCGCCTGGGTTCACACCTTTTTCTCATATTTCTTGCGGTGATAGCTAGGGATCACCACCCCTGGTCGGTAAGGTATCGAATCGGCGTTCAAGTAGACCCCAGTTCTCTTTAAAGTCTCAAGGTTACACATACAGCCTACTCATAACTTGGGATTAACTTATAAAAAGGATACTTAGTGTGAAGTCTTCCACATTTTGCTTCAGCTGCTATAGGTCTCTTAGGGCTGAGTCTCAATCAGTTTTTCATCTCTCTAGAGTCTTGGAGACATCTGCCTTTTGTTCTATCTTCCTCTATTTACTTGGTTCCATTTGGGGAGTTTAGTTAACCTTGGTGTAGCATGTTGTACTGAGGTTGGTGATGTGGTGGTCATTGTAGATAGCTGCAGAGCTTCTAGTCCCAGCAAGTGACATCCTTCTGGGATATCCTCAGCTTCTTTAATAGTGATGGTTTTGTTGTCTTTAAATGGACACTGAACCCAATTTTTTTCTTTCATGATTCAGATAGAGCATGCAATTTTAAGAAACTTTCTTATTTACTCCTTTTATCAATTTTTCTTAATTCTCTTGCTATCTTTATTTGAAAAGCAAGAATGTAAGTTTAGAAGCCTACCCATTTTCGGTTCAAAACCTGGGTTGTCATTGCTGATTGGACAGCACCAATAAATAAGTGCTGTCCATGGTACTAAACCAAAAAACTGGCTGACTCCTTAGCTTAGATGCCTTCTTTTCAAATAAAGATAGCAAAAGAATGAAGAAAAATTGATAAAAAGAGTAAATTAGAAAGTTGCTTAAAATTGTGGGCTCTATCTGAATCATGAAAGAAAGAAAAAAATTAGGTTTAGAATCCCTTTAAGAATGTACAGTGCAAAGGGGGAGCCCCATCTATACTGGATTTGGTGTTTCTCAGTAGTTGTGTTAAAGGACGCATAGTACTTCTTTTTTGTAAAGTTTGGAGACTGAGTTCTTGACAGAATTGAACCACTGTGTCCTGAAATTTGAAGGTGGGTTTTTTTTCTAGCTGCTGTTAGTATTGTTTCTTTTGTTGTTATTATATTTAGTGTTTGATCTCCTTCCAATAGACTCAACTCCTCCTGTATGTGTTTGTCAAATTTTTTCTTGTCTCTTTCAAGTTTTCTATCACTGTTTTATTTAAAGAAATTGTATCCATGAATAGCACTGCTGAATATGTTGGCACTTTATAAATAAAGTATAATAATATTCCTTAAGGAGGCATAAAACCTTCATGCAATTTAAAACATATTTTTCAGTTTACTTCCATTATCTAATTTGCTTTGTTCTCTTGCTATCTTTTGCTCAAAAGCATATCTAGGTAGGCTCTAGAGCAGCAATGTACTACTGGGAGCTAGCTGTTAATTGGTGGCTGCACTTTTATGCCTGTTTTCATTGGCTCACCCGATGTGTTGAACTAGCTTCCATAAGTGCATTGCTGCACCTTCAACAAAGGATCACAAGAGAACTAAGCAGTTCTGATAATAGAAGTAAATAAGAAATTGTTTAGAACTGCCTGCTGTATCTGAATCATGAAAGAAAAATTTGGGGTTGTATGTCCCTTTAAGACAGTTTTCTAAGGAACTCTTTCATTCCACTGCAGAATTCTAGTTTGTCTGTGGGTTTTTCAGGTTAAAAAGCTGTTATCCTGTTTCTCCAATGTATTGTTCGACCATTTTTGTATTTGTTACATGTTATGCGGTAAACAACCATTGACGAGGAGCAGGTAAAATACCCAGGGACACACTTTTGCAACATAGGCCACTGCTGTAGAATAACAGGATTTATTCCATACTATTTGATATTAGTTAATCACTGCGCACCGTGATTGACGCTCTGCTCATTTCCTGTACACCTGTGCCTTCACTTGGGCGTAAACCTGCCCCTATTTAAGGTAAACTCCTTCAACTTGTAAGTGCCCTAGTATAGTTTTGCCTCTGTGTACTACCGGGTGCTATTTTGTGCTATTTACTATTGTGCTTTACTGGACTGCCTGCTTGTTACTGAAACCATTATACTGCTTAAAGGGCGCTAAACCCAAATATTATCTTTAATGATTCAGATAGAGCATGCAATTTTAAATAACTTTCTAATTTACTCCTATTTATCAATGTCTCTTCTCTCTTGCTATCTTTATTTAAAAAGCAGGAATGTAAAGCGTAAGAGCCGGACCACTTTTGGTTCAGGACCTGGGTTATGCTTGCTTATTGGTGTGCTAAATGTAGCCACCAATAAGCAAGCGCTATCCAGGGTGCTGAACCTAAAATGGGCTGGCTCCTAAGCTTTAAATTCCTGCTTTTTAAATAAAGATAGCAAGAGAACGAAGAAAAATTGATAGGATTAAATTAGAAAGTCGCTAATCTGAATCATGAAAGACAAAATTTTGGGTTTAGTATCCCTTTAACCCTTTTAATACTCAGAAAGATTGGACTGCCTGCTTGTTACTGAATCCTGCATTTCCTAGTGACCATTCCTTTGATTAAAGGGACAGTCAACCATAGAATTGTTATTGTTTTAAAAGATAGATAATCCCTTTATTACTCATTCCCCAGTTTTGCATAACCAACACAGTTATATTAATGTACTTTTTACCTTTGTGATTACCTTGTATCTAGGAACCTTCTTCCAGCCCCCTGATCACATGACTGTGACTGTTTATTATCTATTGTCTTAAATTTAGCATTGTATTGTGCTAGATCTTAAATAACTTTCTGTGCCTGAACACAGTGTTATCTATATGACCCACGTGTACTTTCTGTCTCTTTGTGTTGAAAAGAGATTTAAAAAGCATGTGATAAGAGGCAGCCCTCAAAGGCTTAGAAATTAGCATATGCGTCTACCTTTGTTTAGTTTAAACTAAGAATACCAAGAGAAAAAAGCAAATTTGATGATAAAAGTAAATTGGAAAGTCAATTAAAATTAAAAGTCCTACCTGAATAATGAAAGTTTAATTTATACTTGACTGTCCCTTTAACCCTTTGACTCTCAGAAACTGCCTCTTCTCACTGAACCCTGCCCTGTCTGGTGAGCATTTCTTTTATTTGTGTGTTTCTCAGGGGCATTGTACTGTCTGCTTACTTCTAAACCCTACTCAGGCCTGTGACCTGCTCCTCATTAACCCTTTCAGCTTGTGGTGTAAACTGTTCCTGTACTACTTCATTCTTTCTATTTTTTAAACTTAGTTCTGGGATTTTTCCTTATCTTTCCACTTGATGCTGGGATAAGAAGACTACTTGCCAGGAAACATCCCATGAACATTACAATAAGGACACACTTCTGTTTCAGTTTGGACAAGCATGTATTTATCATCAGTTCCAATGTACAGTTAAAACTCTGTGGGGAATTGCAGGGTAATAATTTACTTTGTGCCGTAAATACATTTTCCGGGCCAGGTTATCCTGTTCTGAACATATTGATTACACTGAGGAACTCAATTTGATTTTTGAATAGGCTTTCCATGGTAAGTAATAATGGCTTGCTTTTTAATGCAAGACTTCAACCCCATGTTATTATGAGATTGTATGAGACCACAGTATTTTAGGAAATAAAGTCCTGATCTGAACAAATAATATGGAATAGCTTATAGTAAAAACATTCATGAATAATCTCTCACTACAAAAAAGTTTTAATGGCCAACAATATGGCATAAATTTGCAGATTGACAATAAAAAATGGTTCCTAAATCATTAGCAGCCCAAAGCTAGCATAGATTTGAAAGTTATTTAAATGAGTGCAGTTTCTTACTGTTAAAGGAATATGGAATCCAAATGTTTTCTTTCGTGATTCAGACCACACAATTTTAAAAACAAGTTTCCAATTCACTATTATTAAAGGGACACTGAACCCAATTTTTTTCTTTCGTGATTCAGATGGAGCATGTAATTTTAAGCAACTTTTTAATTTACTCCTATTATAATTTTTTTCGTAATCTTGCTATCTTTATTTGAAAAAGAAGGCATCTAAGCTTTTTTTATTAGTTCAGAACTCTGGACAGCACTTTTTTATTGGTGGATGAATTTATCCACCAATCAGCATGAACAACCCAGGTTGTTCTCCAAAAATGGGCCGGCATCTAAACTTACATTCTTGCATTTCAAATAAAGATACCAAGAGAATGAAGAAATTTTGATAATAGGAGTCCATTAGAAAGTTACTTAAAATTTCATGCTCTATCTGAATCACAAAAGAAAAAATTTGGGTTCAGTGTCCCTTTAAGCTTGCTTTGCCCTAGGCAGGGCCGGATTGGGCCGCCGGGATACCGGGAAAAATCCCGGTGGGCTGGACCATCAGGGCCCACTGTGGGCCGGCAGCTGCAGAATGCACCAGCACCACACTACATCATCCACTTGCATACAGCGGCTGTGAGACTGAGCATCAAGTTCACTTACTTGCAAGTTGCTCTCACAGTCGCTGTATGCAAATATGCAGGAGGTGCTGCTATTTATTGATCTGTCCGGGCAAGCTAGGGGGCCGTCTTACCCGAGTACTAGGGTAGTTTACATTTCAACATGGTTGGTCACAGCATCTTGCATGATGCATCTATCTTGCTACGAGTGCGCACAGTTATGCTAGGCTTAGAGCAGACTCAGTCCTGCACCCCTCCCAGTTCATATGAGACAGCTGTGTGTGGGTCCCGCCCACTGCATTATCAGAAAATTAGCGGGAGCAGAGCTGCTGGATTTGGAACTGGGCAGGCAAAGAGGCAGCTCAACAAGGTAACAATGATAATTTAGCATCACTGATTCTTAATTTATTACGTATATTAAACCCAAAAAATTGCCTCCTTTGTAGTTTTCAATAAATGACAATTTTTTATTTAAAAAATAAATGTATTTGTAAAAACAAATTTCATTGAAGAAAAATGTAGTGGGCTAAGTAGTTTAGTTTTATTTAGAGGATGTTACACTGTCTGTTCTAGTATGTTGGTGGGTGGAGCTGGAGCAAGAGAGAATCGTGGAGTCAGAACGGTCATGGTGAGTACATCTTTCTTAAAGAATCTGCAGAATTTAGGGCAGGGGCAGTAAATCAGATAATATCTGACAGTAGCAGTGCTGCGTGTCTTCTCGTTCACTGCTTGTAGTATACAGAGCACAGTTCTCTGCCTATCAGAAGAAAACACTATTTTATAAAATAGATCTATTCCTGTTGACCAAACACCATTAAGGGCTAGATTTATTAACGCCCTACGGCTGCAAGTTCCCACAAGAACTTGCTCGCCGTCATTTATCAAGCAGCGGTCACCAGACCGCTGCTTCCCTAGCCTCTTCGCCACCTCTAATGTGGCGAAATTCTATCTCCTCGGTCTAGTCAGACCGAGGAGATTGACAGCTCCTGCCCGCGCGTGATTGGCTGTGCCCGGGCAGGGGGCGGGATTGCACACGAGTGCAAAATTGCGCTCGTGTGCAATGCCGAATACCTGCGGGTATTTTCGCCCCTGTACGCCTCAGCTTTAATAAATCTAGCCCTAAAACTTGCCTGCTTTAGTCAGCCAGTCCTGTCACAGAGCCTATAATGGTTAAAATCAAAGGTATGTATGTAAATTAACTAAACTGCACAAATTACAAATTCAGTTTAATCAGTTTTAGCTGCATAGGCTTCAATTATATTTACTATGACTATGCTAAATCTTTCTAAAGACTAAGGCATCTGCAATATTTTCTTATCCTCAGTGGTTAAATTAGGGGCATAAGCATGTCAGATATATATATATATACTGTATGTGTGTGTGTATATATATATATATATATATATATATATATACTGTATGTATGTGTGTGTATATATACTGTATGTGTGTGTATATATATATATATATATATATATATATATATATATATACTGTATGTATGTGTGTGTATATATACTGTATGTGTGTATATATATATATATATATATATATATATACTGTATGTATGTGTGTGTATATATACTGTATGTGTGTATATATATATATATATATATATATATATACTGTATGTATGTGTGTGTATATATACTGTATGTGTGTATATATATATGTATATATATATATATATACTGTATGTATGTGTGTGTATATATACTGTATGTGTGTGTATATATATATATATATATATATATATATATATATATATATACTGTATGTATGTGTGTGTATATATACTGTATGTGTGTATATATATATATATATATATATATATATATACGGTATGTATGTGTGTGTATATATACTGTATGTGTGTATATATATATATATATATATATATATATATATACTGTATGTATGTGTGTGTATATATACTGTATGTGTGTGTATATATATATATATATATATATATATACTGTATGTATGTGTGTGTATATATACTGTATGTGTGTGTGTGTGTGTGTATATATATATATATATATATATATATATATACTGTATGTATGTGTATATATACAGGGAGTGCAGAATTATTAGGCAAGTTGTATTTTTGAGGGTTAATTTTATTATTGAACAACAACCATGTTCTCAATGAACCCAAAAAACTCATTAATATCAAAGCTGAATATTTTTGTAAGTAGTTTTTAGTTTGTTTTTAGTTTTAGCTATTTTAGGGGGATATCTGTGTGTGCAGGTGACTATTACTGTGCATAATTATTAGGCAACTTAACAAAAAACAAATATATACCCATTTCAATTATTTATTTTTACCAGTGAAACCAATATAACATCTCAACATTCACAAATATACATTTCTGACATTCAAAAACAAAACAAAAACAAATCAGTGACCAATATAGCCACCTTTCTTTGCAAGGACACTCAAAAGCCTGCTATCCATGGATTCTGTCAGTGTTTTGATCTGTTCACCATCAACATTGCGTGCAGCAGCATCCACAGCCTCCCAGACACTGTTCAGAGAGGTGTACTGTTTTCCCTCCTTTTAAATCTCACATTTGATGATGGACCACAGGTTCTCAATGGGGTTCAGATCAGGTGAACAAGGAGGCCATGTCATTAGATTTTCTTCTTTTATACCCTTTCTTTCCAGCCACGCTGTGGAGTACTTGAACGCTTGTGATGGAGCATTGTCCTGCATGAAAATCATGTTTTTCTTGAAGGATGCAGACTTCTTCCTGTACCACTGCTTGAAGAAGGTGTCTTCCAGAAACTGGCAGTAGGACTGGGAGTTGAGCTTGACTCCATCCTTAACCCGAAAAGGCCCCACAAGCTCATCTTTGATGATACCAGCCCAAACCAGTACTCCACCTCCACCTTGCTGGCGTCTGAGTCGGACTGGAGCTCTCTGCCCTTTACCAATCCAGCCACGGGCCCATCCATCTGGCCCATCAAGACTCACTCTCATTTCATCAGTCCATAAAACCTTAGAAAAATCAGTCTTGAGATATTTCTTGGCCCAGTCTTGACGTTTCAGCTTGTGTGTCTTGTTCAGTGGTGGTTGTCTTTCAGCCTTTCTTACCTTGGCCATGTCTCTGAGTATTGCACACCTTGTGCTTTTGGGCACTCCAGTGATGTTGCAGCTCTGAAATATGGCCAAACTGGTGGCAAGTGGCATCTTGGCAGCTGCACGCTTGACTTTTCTCAGTTCATGGGCAGTTATTTTGCGCCTTGGTTTTTCCACACACTTCTTGCGACCCTGTTGACTATTTTGAATGAAACGCTTGATTGTTCGATGATCATGCTTCAGAAGCTTTGCAATTTTAAGAGTGCTGCATCCCTCTGCAAGATATCTCACTATTTTTTACTTTTCTGAGCCTGTCAAGTCCTTCTTTTGACCCATTTTGCCAAAGGAAAGGAAGTTGCCTAATAATTATGCACACCTGATATAGGTTGTTGATGTCATTAGACCACACCCCTTCTCATTACAGAGATGCACATCACCTAATATGCTTAATTGGTAGTAGGCTTTTGAGCCTATACAGCTTGGAGTAAGACAACATGCATAAAGAGGATGATGTGGTCAAAATACTCATTTGCCTAATAATTCTGCACTCCCTGTATATATATATAAAAGAACAAAGACACCAAACCTAAGCGCTACATGAATCAGCTTACCCAAATATATGTCACCGCTGTTAGTTGGTCCTCGATCCTCAGCATGTAACTTGTGATCTCTTCCCCGGCACAATGGAGAGTGGGTGGATGCAGGGAGACTTGAACTGCTGCAGCTGCTTAATCAGAGTGTCTGCAAACACTCCAGAGAAATGTAGAAATCCAAAAGAATTAAGGAATAGCGCAAAAACAGTCCAAAGACACCTGCTCTTAAAAAGTGTATCAATTTTAATATAATCCAAGATAAAAAGACATCGTAGTACAAAAATAAGAGTTAAAAAGTAACACCTGTCTGCAAACACGTTTCGTGCCTCAGCACTTGTTCACTGCATATGTATATATATATATATATATATATATATATATATATATATATATATATATATACTGTACTATATATACTGTATTTATGTGTGTGTATATATACTCTATGTGTGTATATATATATATATATATATATATATATACTGTATGTATGTGTGTGTATATATACTGTATGCGTGTGTATATGTGTGTGTATATATATATATATATATATACTGTATGTATGTGTGTGTATATATACTGTGTGTGTGTGTATATATATATATATATATATATATACTGTATGTATGTGTGTGTATATATACTGTGTGTGTATATATATATATATATATATATATATATATACTGTATGTATGTGTATATATATATATATATATATATATATATATATATACTGTATGTATGTATATATATATATATATATATATATAGTGCAAGTTTTCAAGTTTTTTATGACTTACCCTGACTTTAGCACTTGTTGTCATTTTGTTACGGTGCTATATTAAATAGTTGACCCATGCACATTTTTTCCTCAGAACATTTTACAGAACATTTAATTGCACATTCAGTGAATGTTTGTAGTAAAGTGTAAGTACCTTACAAATCTTGTCTTATACAGATTTCAGAACACTCAAGTAGGCATGATTTAGGACCATCTGGGAGTTAACAGGGAAAGACAACTATTTTGCATACAATGGACTCTTTATTTTATTTTTTTGTAAGTCTAAGTGATGACCAAAAGGCAGTGCAACAAACACTGGTACTTGAGTGTTAAATGCCAGTGTATGCCAATAGAATGCGAGCTCAATCTGATTGGCTGATTGGATCAGCCAATCGGATTGAGCTTGAATCTGATTGGCTGATTCAATCAGCCAATCAGATTTTTCCTACCTTAATTCCGATTGGCTGATAGAATCCTATCAGCCAATCGGAATTCGAGGGACGCCATCTTGGATGACGTTCCTTAAAGGAACCTTCATTCGTCGTTAGTCCGTCTGTGAAGAAGGATGGCTCCGCGTCGGCTGCTTGAAGATGGTCCCGCTCCGTGCCAGATGGAAGAAGATAGAAGATGCCGCCTGGATGAAGATGTTTGCCGGTCCGGATCTCCTCTTCTGCCCGGATAGGATGAAGACTTTGGACCCTCTGGAGGAGCTCTTCTTGCCGGATAGGATGAAGACTTCGGACCCTCTTCTGGACGGATCGGTGATACCCGGCGTGGTGAAGACAAGGTAGGGAGATCTTCAGGGGCTTAGTGTTAGGTTTATTTAAGGGGGGTTTGGGTTAGATTAGGGGTATGTGGGTGGTGGGTTGTAATGTTGGGGGGGTATTGTATGTTTATTTAAATGCAAAAGAGCTGTTTTCTTTGGGGCATGCCCAGCAAAAGGCCCTTTTAAGGGCTGGTAAGGTAAAAGAGCTTTACAATTTTTATTTTAGAATAGGGTAGGGCATTTTTTTTATTTTGGGGGGCTTTGTTATTTTTTTAGGGGCTTAGAGTAGGTGTAATTAGTTTAAAATTCTTGTAATCTTTTTTATTTTTTTTGTAATTTAGTTTAGTTGATATAATTGTAGGTAATTTTAGGTAGTATATTTAATTTATTTATTGATAGTGTAGTGTTAGATTTAATTGTAACTTAGGTTAGGATTTATTTTACAGGTAATTTTGTAATTATTTTAACTAGGTAGCTATTAAATAGTTATTAACTATTTAATAGCTATTGTACCTGGTTAAAATAAATACAAAGTTGCCTATAAAATAAATATTAATCCTAAAATAGCTACATTGTAGCAAAGAAGCACTCACTGAACGGTTCCAACTGTGACAAAAAGTTTTAATTCAAACAAGTGACGTTTCGGGACAGTAACAGTCCCTTCCTCTGACAAACTAACAATGTGAAAATGCAGGCCTTAAATAGGCACCAAACTACCCTCCCCACGAGTTTGACCAATCATGGTCAAATTTACATAACATATCTTACCCAGTGACCAATGATAAACAATAATACAAATCAAGTGTATCAAGTGAGTCGTGTAAAATAATTAAAACATAAGACCCCGTGTTGCTAATAGAATAGGGTGGGCAACCTCAGTCCAACCACATTAGTCAGCTAAATAACCTTAAAATTATAAACAAAATAAAGAAACACAACTGTGATACAAGGGGATCGTAATTCAACCAATCGTAATAGCCCTAGCCTTGGAGATCGTAATTCCACCAATCGGCAGTGATCTAACTTATGGGAATAGTAGTAGCACCAATCAGCATCAATATGACTCTCCGTGTCCGATACGTCATAGCTACATGCTTTCCAGTTACGCCCACCTGTCACTGGCGATGCCTGTTAGATACAGCAGCAAGGGAATAACCCATCCAGCTAACTCTCACCGGATCGCTGCTTATTAAACAAAAACAAATACAGTACCGAGACCGCCCTTAACTTAGCAGTAAAAAATCTAGCAGTATAGCTAGTTTTACTCAGAATCCATGTTAGTACTACCAACTCAGGCATCTAAGGCGTTAAAACTAGAGACCTGACAGTGTCTTCCAAAGTCAAGTCTGTCACTCTATGTGTGTCAAAGCAAATCTGTGTGTGAACCCTGTTATCAACACACTCTATTCCACAGTTAAAATAGTGCTGTCAAATACATGGCGAAAACTAACCTATCAAAAGCGTGTCCACGCCCATCTGGGCGTGTCAAAATATCGCTAACTATTACCTGTATCTATGTGAAAAAATGTTAAGCGCACCTAGTGAGACCTTACCATCATCGCTCATCTGGATGTGACAAGCGATGTATATCATATCATCGATGGCACTCATTAACAGACAGGGACAGACACGGCTGTACTCGGACCAGTGTTACATCACTAATACAAATGTGCTTGTTTTTTCTCATAATGGCACCAAAATGTGATTCTAATCCTCTCTCTGTTTAAAATTCTTAAATGCAGGCTCATATCCAGTGCACCAATCACCACCCTAAAGATAAACTTTAAACAAAAAATCAGACTAAATAAATATAAATGAAAAATAAAAATGAATAAGTCTCAATAAAAATATTAGCCTTTCAGCACCCATAATAAGTGATAACAAAAAAGTCCTATAAATGTCACTGTCAGCTCATTGTGAAGGCATCACTGGCTTGTCAGCTGTCAATAAATATAGCGCTGATAATGAGTACGGTGTGAGACAGACCACCCAAACTAAAAGGCAACATGGGGTGTCAACGAAGTGAGACAAAGATAAAATAAAATTAAAATCAATATGTCCATATAATGGACAGGAGAATAACAACATGATGTTAAGAGAGCCACATATGAGTTTTACATAAGGGCAATATGGAACAGAGGGATCAGCATTATCGTAAATAGTATTGTGCTCATAGTCCAGTCAATTGTACTTAGGATCTAGAACTGTATAACATCAAGAGAACTCAATAAAGAAATAGATAAAAAAATAAAAAAATAAAAAATAAAAAAATAAAAAAAATAAAAAAAATAAGATAAAACTAAAAATAAATAGAGAAATAAATATAAAAGCCAGAGTAGAAATAAAAATAAAAATAAATATAAATAAAATGCAAAAATGAAAAAAATGAAAAAAAAATGAAAAAAATGAAAAAATTAAAAAAATTGAAAAAATGAAAAAATGAAAAAATGAAAAAATAAAAAAATAAAAAAATAAAAATAAAAATAAAAAAAAATAAAAATAAAAATAAAACAAAACATAAATACGCACATACACACACTCACGTACACTCACGCAAAGACTAAAAAATAAACAATATAAATACAATCAAAACAAAGAAGAAATGAAAAAACTAGAGGAAGAAGAAAAAAGAAAGAAACAAGAAAGAAAGAAAAAACGAAAACGAGAAAAAGGAAGAAAAAAGACCAATTGAGAATAAGACGGGAACAGCCACATAAAGGGATACTGAGATATAGAGGCAACAATAGATATAGAGGGAACAAGAAATGGAGTTAAATAAAAGGAGAAGAACAGAGTAAAGGATAAGGACTAATGGATCATGAGCTCTCAATGAAATGGACATCAAAGTTCATATAGCCTGGACCTCAAAGTTCAAAGATAACATTGCCATCCTGTGTGGGTATTGAGACCCCTGGGACTGAGGGTACCAAGTTCATAGATCCACCTTGATTCTTTGCGAAGTAGCATGTTATCTCTGTCTCCACCCCTCCGTGGGGTCGGTACATGGTCAATCAGTCGAAATCTCAGATCATTGACAGTGTGGCCTGCCTCCAGGAAGTGTCTTGCCACCGGTTGGTCTGCCTTTTTATTTCTTATGGCCAAACGGATGCTGGACCTGTGGTTGGCCATTCTCGTCCTCGCATCGTCAGTTGTTTTGCCAATGTAGAATTTCCCGCAAGGGCAGTTCAAAAGATATACTACAAATTGAGTAGAGCAAGTTAGATAATGCTTGATCTCGTATGTCTTGTTACTTTCAGGATGACGAAAGTGGGAGCCAGTGATCATCCCACTGCAAGTCACACAGCTAATACAGCGGTAGCACCCTTTCTTTTTCGTCCTCAGCCATGTTCTTGCACCACCTTCAGGGTTGACATCTGCTTTGACAAGATGATCTCTCAAATTCCTTCCTCGTCGAAACCCTATCCTTGGTGCCTTCCAATTCTTGAAAGGCAGAGTGTGATCTGCTTCAATCAGCTTCCATTCTTCCTTAATGGTATGGGTTAGTGGTATAATTTCTGGTGAGTATGTGGTCACAAAGGTGAGTTGATCTCCTTGTTTAGAGGGGGACTCCTCTCCTGGTTCCCCCGTTGATAGCACACATGATTTGATCTCTAGCAAATCCTTATGCCTATACCCTCTTTCAATAAAACGCTGTGTCATATCCAGTAGTTGTTCTTCGCACAATATCTCATTGGTATTATTTCTGATCACCCGTTGGTACTGGGCCTTGGGGATATTGTGTATGAGGCTAGGTTGGTGACAACTTCTAGCATGCAGTAATGAATTTCGGTCCGTGGCTTTGCGGAACAAAGTTGTGCCCAATCTCCCATCCACCTTGAAGACCCTAACATCCAGATAGTCCACCGTGGAATGGCTGATTGTATGGGTAAATTTAATGGGACTTTCAAGGGTGTTCAGATGTTCAATCCATCGTACTAGACTGTCTTCTCCAAAATAGCTACAATATAATTATTATTTATATTGTAGCTATATTAGGGTTTATTTTACAGGTAAGTATTTAGCTTTAAATAGGATTAATTTATTTAATAAGATTTATTTTATTTCGTTAGATAAAAATTATACTTAGCTTTAGGGGTTAATACATTTATTAGAGTAGCGGCGAGGTCCTGTCGGCAGATTAGGGGTTAATAATTGTAGGTAGGTAGCGGCGACGTTGGGGGGGCAGATTAGGGGTTAATAAATATAATATAGGTGTCAGCGGTGTTAGGGGCAGCAGATTAGGGGTACATAGGGATAATGTAGGTGGCGGTGGTGTGCGGTCGGCAGATTAGGGGTTAAAAAAATTTAATAGAGTGGCGGCGATGTGGGGGGGGGCCTCGGTTTAGGGGTACATAGGTAGTTTATGGGTGCTAGTGTACTTTAGAGCACAGTAGTTAAGAGCTTTATGAACCGGCGTTAGCCCAGAAAGCTCTTAACTCCTGGCTTTTCTCTGCGGCTGGAGTCTTGTCTTTAGAGTTCTAACGCTCACTTCAGCCAAGACTCTAAATACCAGCGTTAGAAAGATCCCATTGAAAAGATAGGATACGCAATTGGCGTAGGGGGATCTGCGGTATGGAAAAGTCGCGGCTGGAAAGTGAGCGTTAGACCCTTTCCTGCCTGACTCTAAATACCAGCGGGCGGTAAAAACCAGCGTTAGGACCCCCTAATGCTGGTTTTGATGGCTAACGCAGAACTCTAAATCTAGGCGTAAGTTTGCATACATTATACAAAAAAAACACACATATTGGGAGGAGTATCCAAATTACCCACTGTATAAAATCTGATATGTGCATTCTATGGCCGTGGCAAAATTTAGGGCTGGTCTACAAATTTTCCAGGGCTAGTTTTCATTCCCAGTCCAGCCCTGGCCCTAGGTAGATAGCATGCGCACATCTGCAGCACTTCATGGCAGGAAACACTGCATTGTTAAAAGTATTCTTGCACATATGCAGCCATGTAGTCGTCCAGCCTCCAGACACATGCACACTTGTGTGTCTACTGGCCTTCTTTTCAACAAAGGATATCAGAAGAACAAAGTGTATTTAATTATAGAATTAAATTGAAAACGTTTTCAAAATTGTATGCTTTATCTGAATAATAAAATCAAACATTTGGGTTTTGTATACCTTTAAAGGGACGTAGAAAATAATGTTACATAATTCTGCACTATGTTCAGAATTATGTAGCATTATCCTAGGGACACCTTAAAAAACAAAAGAGATTTATGCTAACGTTCCGTTCCTCACCAGCCTCTTATGATTTGTTTTCTCAAAAGCGTGTCATGGCCGCACTGTCTAATTACAGCTAGCCCAATAACACCATTGAACTGAATGTAGGGCGCTCCCTTGCTGGGTAAAGCCGGCGCATGCTACATTTAGTTCTATTCCGCTATCAGGCACGCTGTGATTACACAGCGCACTTTTCAAAAGAAAAAAATCATAAGAGGCTGGCGAGGAACGAAAAGTAAGTATAACTTTGGGGTAACTCTTTCAATGTCTTTTGTTTTTTAAAGGTGTCATAAGCATAATATTACATAATTCTGCACATAGTGCAGAATTATGTAACATTATTTTTAACGTTTATTATTTTTTATGTTCACTGTCCCCAAACCAATAACTGTGTCTAATCACAAGATCTATTAGATAAGATATTGTAGCGTAGGAAAAGGGTTAGAAGACTTAGCAAGGTTAATCATTTTAGTAGAAATAGTTCTAAAGGAATCATTTAAGCTTCACAACCATTACTTTAATTTAGATTACATTTGTGCAAGCTGAAAGATTATTCTGTAAACCACACATCCTAACCGTGCACCTCATCTAACACTACTGATCCAGTCAGCAGCGCTAGTTGCACGACTCGGATGTGGGACTAGGGCTACTGATTGGATTAGCAGAACTCTGCGAGTTCCGAGTTGGGATGGGCGAATGTTTCTAAAAATTTAAAACGAATTTTGATACATTCGTTCGTTCGAATTTCGAATGTTTATATAACATTCTAACATTCTAGTTTCGAATTTTCATTTTCTAATTTTTCAATAAAATTCGAAAATATTCGTTCGATTAATAGAATGTTTTGCTATGTATTCATTCAATTTCGAAATGTAATATTCGAATTCAAATGTGACATTCGAATTCAAATTTGAAATGGTATTTCTAGTCTACAACTGTGTTTAATAAATGTAATATTCGAATTTGAATGCTACATTCGAATTCGAATGTCACATTTGAATTTGAAATAGTATTTCTAGTCTAATACTGTGTTTTAAATGTGATATTCGATTCAAATGTGATATTCAATTCAAATTTGACATTCGAATTCGAAATAGTATTTCTAGTCTAATACTGTGTTTTATAAATGTAATATTCGAATTCGAATGTGACATTCAATTTGAATGTGATATTCGATTCGAATGTGAAATTCGAAATAGTGTTTCTAGTCTACAATTGTGTTTTATAAATGTAATATTCGAATGTGATATTCGAATGTAACATTCGAATTCGAATGTGACATTCGAATTAGAATGTGACATTCAAATTCAAATGTGACATTCGAAAACTGTAAATAACATTTCGAAAATTTAATTTTTAAGAATATTCGTTCTTATCAACAATCTATTATGTAAATCGAATTTCTACAATAAAATTAATTCTAACATTCGAAGTCGGATATAAACACATTCGCCCATCCCTAGTTCCGAGCTGTATTTCTACTGCAAATAAAAGTGTTCTTTTTTTCCTTTCTGTGACATAAAATATTAGAGATATTTACTACAAGCAAGTATAAAAGCAAGAGTCAAAGATGGGAAGCATAATTGTAAACCAACTGCTAGTTCACTGTTAAGGCAGGTCTGAAGCTATCTGATAGACATACACAACTCCCAACATTTGTGGCTGACTATGAGGGACACAGGAGGTTGATAGGAGCCCGTCACCATTTTGTGGGTGGATCTGTGTTGGGAGGAGAGGAATCATGGGTGATTAGGGGGCAGGGTTGTGGGTGTTTCTAGGTGGCCTGTGGGTGTGACAGTACAGTTTGTGGGTGCTTCTAGGTTGCCTGTGGGTGTGACAGTACAGTTTGTGGGTGTTTTTAGGTGTTCCATGGGTGGGGCTAAGGGAAATTCTGCAAAGAGAGGCATAGGACTGTCTCAGATGGACAGAGGGACAAAGCTTAGAACTAGGGACTGTCCCTAACACATATAGGGACAGTTGGGAAGTCTGTCACATATTCAACTCACAAGTAAACAGTGTGGTGGAAACTATGGTAGTTTTATCAGGCATTATAAAAAAAAATACAGCAGACAGAATAAATCATTGTACAGGAGGTTTTATTTAAACCCTAGCATATTAAAAGTGATTTTTAACAAAATTAGCTTTTTTTTTTTTTAATTGATGCTGGTTTTGATGACTGGTTGGAGATTATTTAAAGGGACACTCAAGTCAAAAATAAACTTTCATGATTCAGGTAAATCATGCCATTTTAAACAACTTTCCAATTTACTTCCATTAACAAAATGTGCACAGTATTTTTATATTTACACTTTTTGAGTCAGCAGCACGTGCAAGAATTGCACTATGAGGCACCCTGTGTTTGTATTTTAGAATTTTAAGATAACAAACATTCGGTCAGAGAAAAGCAGACAGAGAAAAACTGTCCACAAAATTGGTTACAACACTTTTTCCATGTTTTCTATTCTTTTCTGGATAATATATGTAATAAACTTTGGAACAATTTGGACATGAAACCCCAAATTTTTCTCTCATGATTCAGAGCATTTCATTTTAAACAACTTTCCAATTGATTTCTATTATCAAATCTTGCTTCATTCTCTTAGTATCCTTTGTTGAAGGAGCAGCAATCCACTGCTGGGAGCTAGCTGAACACATATAGTGAGCCAATGAATAGAGGCATATAAATGCAGCCACCAATCAGCAGCTAGCTCCCAGTAGTATTGCTAATCCTGAGCCTACCTAAGTATGATTTTCAACAAAGGATATCAAGAGGAGGAAGCAAATTAAATAATAGAAATAAATTGGCTAGTTGTTTGAAATTGTATGTTCTATCTGACTCATGAAAGAAAAAGTTCTTTGAGTGGATCTCTTACATTTTGTTGTAGTCCTTTTCTTATGTGTTTTAAAAAATATATATATATTATCCCATTATCATCAAACACAGTGGAAAAATTGCAATGTTGCATAATTAAAAAAACAAAAGACGAACTACTATACAGAAGTAGCATTATTCATGAGAAATCAAGGTTAGCTTTTGTGCTTCTCATAATCATAGATAATGGAAAAAGCCAGCTTGCTGTTCGTTTATCTGTAATTTTGTTTTGAAAAATGGCTCACATTTGCAACAATAATGTACCTTTCTGAATTGCATAGAACCTTCACTTGGACTTCAGAACTGAAAAACGTATGTTCCTTTGACACTATGGGCTAGATTACGAGTTGCGCGCAATATGTGTAGCGTGTGAGCGTTAAGGGGTATTTTGTGGGTATTATGAGTTGAAAGTAAATGCGTTCGCTTGAGCGCAATTTAATTAAACACGCGTTGAGTTAGCGCAACTTCAGAGCTCTGGTTAACTGTTATGCAAGACAAAAAAAAGTTGCACAAAACACATCAAAAATAAATTTTAAAAGTACAGTTACACTCATAATAACACTGTCTGATAAAAATTATTTAATAAAAATTGCATTTAAAAGTTATAAGGGCTCAAAGCAAGGGCTTTACCATAGAGATACATACATTTACATGTTTCAATATGTATGTGTGTCTCTGTGTGTATATATATATATATATATATATATATATATATATATATATATATATATATATATCTTTTGGCCACCACATAGAAAAACTTGCATCTAAACTCCATCCAAAACTAGGTGCCCTGTACAGAAACAAATCCTGCCTCAGCCCTACAGTAAAGGAAAAGATTGTACAGCAAATGCTGATGCCAATCATGGATTACGGAGATGTAGTATATGCACCTGCACTGCAAACTCACCTTAATAAACTAAATACACTGTATAACTTGTTCTGCCGCTTTGTGCTACAATGTAACTACAGGACCCACCATTGTGACATGCTAAAAGAACTAAACTGGCTGTCGCTGGAATCCATCTTTCCAGCCTTGTGTTTACGAGCTTTTTTGGGACCCTACCTGAGCAGAATGCTCTCCCCGGCTGTTCCTACCTACCATAACCTCCGATCCCGTACCCGCACAATATTTAGTCTGCCTCCATACAAAAAGAAAAAAAAATTAATTAAATCAAATACAGGATATATTTCATCTAAAAATAATGGTTGTTTCCCATGCTTGGGCTGCTCTTGTTGTAGCAATATGACAAAAGGTTCCATTTTTTATCATCCCCATACTGAGAAAAAATATAATATAAAGGGTTTCTTTACCTGTCTCACCACTTTCTTCATCATATACATGGTTAATTGCCCATGTGGGAGGGTCTATATAGGTGCGAGAGACCGTATAATTGAACACAAAAGTAATATTCGCACTAAAAATTTAAAAGCCCCTCTTGCATATCATTTTCTAACTTCTGGTCATTCAATTAGTTAGCTTAAATTTAAAATCATTGACCATATTGCATTACCACGCAGGGGTGGTGATAAGGAATTACTGCTGAAGCAAAAAGAATCTTTCTGTATTCAGGAATTAGGGACTCTCTCCCTCAAAGGTATGAATAAGGAGTGGGATTTATCTGTTTTCCTAAAAAATAGTTAATATGCTATGTTGTACATAAGGATAAGTAATTTAAATGCTATATATGTTTGATGAAACACTTGAAAATGTTTTGAAAATAATGTAGCCACTTGTATAATATGAGTAATAGTATTGAATTGTTATATTTAAAAAGAGCTATGTCTCTTTATCACCATCTAGTTGTGTATAGTTGTGGATCATTGTAAATATTATGTTTTGTAAGGGTTAATTACTCTTTATCGCCACCTAGAGGTGTATGGGTATATAAGGATGAATCAGTTGTTTGTTTGGCATGGCATGAATAAGGGATAATACCTGAAACGTCGCCAATTTACCTGTCTTATTCTAAATAAATTCAAGATTTTTTGCTGTCACCTGCTTCTTTTTTGATTATTTGTGGAGCCTGGAGCAGTGGTTCCCTGGTGACGTGCATTTTATCCCAGAGTGCTGACATTCTCTTGGTTTATATATCAGTAGCACTGCTTGGTCTGTGCACCTGGGATCATTAAATGGAGGAAAGACAAGCATGTCAAACTTTCTCATATTCAGACCTGGAGGCTGCCAGGATTACTACCCTTACTAAAGGGTCTAGGGAGTTTTTGAAAACTGCTCCCTCAGATATGTCCTCTAAAGAATTTGAGAGACTGTCAAATAAAAATTTAGCATTTGATTTGCATGCTACAACATTAGCAGAATACCATCGAGTAAAAAGGATACCCCGGGGCCTTAGAATGAATGCTCGCCCCACTTTGATGAGAGATAATCCAGAATATTGCAATAAATTTGAGTATCCTTAACAAGTGTTCAATGGATTTAATAGTAGTAACAGTGGAATGCTTGAATCGTGAGATTGATGAGCAGAGCACTAAATTAACAGAGATGGAGAAAGAATTAAAGAAATCCTTACCAATAGAAGATTTTGACACACTGATATCTGATGTAAATAAGCAGATTGCAGAATCGAGGAAAATAATTGAAGAGAGAAAGCGCATTAAATTTACCAGAGATGAGCAGGATTATACCTCTGGGAGGGTTTACCGATGGCGCTATGACCCTGAGGGAGCCAGACGCAAGAACACCTTTGGATCCCAACAATGCTCTACCCATGGCAAATCCCAAAGCGGAAGCGGAAGTGACTCGTCAGAGATGCCGGGGGAATCAGACGGAGAAAGAGATGCGGTGGTCGTAAGCACCAAGGCAGATACAATCGCCAAGAAGAAAAAGCCAGACTGCCAACTGAGATCTACAAGCAAGCACTAAGAAAGGATGACGCGGACCCTGTTGTCACATACAGAAGAGCGGTAATATGTACTGACGATACAGTTAAGGTAACGGATATGAGTAATGGGACAATATGCGCTAATAACACAGACATTGCAATGGATATGGGACAATCTATTGCTAACAATGTTATTAATATCTTGAAATATGTACTTTCTGAGAATGAACTTGAGCTCCTCAACAAAGGCTTTTCCTTTTGCCCGGTTAAAAATTGCAATTTTTTTGAGCACCAGAAAGATTTGTATAGATTCTTTAGAAGTTTGAAACTTAAAACGTCTTTTAAACCAAGACCTAAAGTTAGCAATGAGAGTCCTACTATCCATTTGCATCAGTTTTGTCTCAAGAAAAAAAGTTATTTTAACCCTGGTCATGTTAACCACAGTGTGGATACTTATGCTGCCCTGGTACAGAGAGATGTTAATATCCTTCAAATGCAGGTTGAGAAATATAAAAATAAGAAATATATTAGAAAGGCTAATAGCATCACAGCTGAGCAAACACAAGCTTTATATTCTCTCCAGAATAATTCTCAGATTATTTTAAAAAGGGCTGATAAGGGAGAGGCAGTTGTGGTTTTAGATAAAGATTATTACATTGATGAGATTTCTGAACAACTTAGTGATATAACAGTATACAAAAAGCTTACACATAATCCTGTATTTAATATACAAAAAGAAATAGGAAATGTTTAGATAATGCCCTAAAGAGAGGCATTATTAGTAAAGATGTTGCTGTTTTTTTTAAAAAAATTTAGAAACCACACACCCCTGTAATTTACACTTTACCCAAAGTGCATAAAAATATGTATCATCCCCCTGGTCGCCCCATTGTTGCAAGTACAAATTCTGTTTACACCAATATTTCGATCTTCCTTGATAAAATTCTTCGTCCATACGTAGAAATGTCCAGTTCATTTGTTAAGGACACTGGTGACTTTCTGAATAAATTGAACTCTCTAGAGTTAACAACCAGTAAATTTATACTGTTTAGTCTAGATGTGGAGAGTTTATATACGTCAATCGCTCACACTAGGGGTATGGGATCAATTTGTTATACATTGTCATCTGATAAAAAATACAGTAAGGCTCAGAATGATTTCTTCATGCAGTTACTTTCCATTATATTATACGGTAATTATTTTCTGTTCAGAGATGACTATTATATCCAATTACAGGGCACTGCCATGGGTTCCAACGTCGCCCCCAATTATGCCAACATCTTTCTGAATGTCTATGAAGAAAAATTTATATTTTGTAATGATTTATTTATTCGATATGGCGCCACATGGTGGCACTATATCGATGACATTTTTGGTGTTTGGTTGGGCGACGTTGGAACCCTGGAGAAATTTGTAAGGAACCTTAATTCTTCCACTAACCACATTAAGTTTAAACTTGTATGGAGTGAAGAGTCTTTGGACTTTTTGGATGTTAGTATTGTAAAAATGGGTAATTCTTTTGTCACAGATCTTTATAGAAAAACTACTGATCATAATAGTTTGCTCAGATATGACAGTGCACATCCTCCATCACTCATTAAGTCCCTTCCACATAGTCAGTTGCTTCGTGTCTGCAGAATTGTCTCATCAGAAAATCTGATTGATAAAAGATTAATAGAGATGGGTCAAAGATTCACTAAAAGGGGGTACCCTAAAGACATGATAAATAAGAATATTAACACTGTGAAGTCTATTCCTAGAGATGTTCTGCTAAAACCTAGTATAAATAAGAAAGTTCAGAACCCTAGAACCATTTTTGTGTCTAAGTAAAATGCTCAGAGTTCAGCTATCCAGCGTATTATTAGGAAACATTGGAATATTTTGTCCAACTGTAACCCAGACATCAGGGAGTTCCAAGAATTTCCTATGCCGGCTTTTAAAAAGGGTATGAACTTACAAGAGAAATTAGTTAAGGCTGATATAGGCCCCACAATTAAATCAAATACAGGATATATTTCATCTAAAAATAATGGTTGTTTCCCATGCTTGGGCTGCTCTTGTTGTAGAAATATGACAAAAGGTTCCATTTTTTATCATCCCCATACTGGGAAAAAATATAATATAAAGGGTTACTTTACCTGTCTCACCACTTTCATCACATACATGGTTAATTGCCCATGTGGGAGGGTCTATATAGGTGAATCGACTCACAGTGCGAGAGACTGTATAATTGAAAACAAAAGTAATATTCGCACTAAAAATTTAAAAGCCCCTCTTGCATATCATTTTCTAACTTCTGGTCATTCAATTAGTCAGCTTAAATTTAAAATCATTGACCATATTGCATTACCACGCAGGGGTGGTGATAGGGAATTACTGCTGAAGCAAAAAGAATCTTTCTGGATTCATAAATTAGGGACTCTCTCCCCCAAAGGTATGAATAAGGAGTGGGATTTATCTGTTTTCCTATAAAATATTTAATATGCTATGTTGTACATAAGGATAAATAATTGAAATGCTATATATGTTTGATGAAACCCTTGAAAATGTTTTGAAAAAATATTTAAAATATTTAATAGTCATATGCTGTAATGTAGCCACTTGTATAATATGAGTAATAGTATTGAATTGTTATATTTAAAAAGAGCTATGTCTCTTTATCACCATATAGTGGTGTATAGTTGTGGATCATTGTAAATATTATGTTTAATAAGGGTTAATTACTCTTTATCGCCTCCTAGAAGTGTATGGGTATATAAGGATGAATCAGTTGTTTGTTTGGCATGGCATGAATAAGGGATAATACCCGAAACATCGCCAATTTACCTGTCTTATTCTAAATAAATTCAAGATTTTTTGCTGTCACCTGCTTCTTCTTTTTTGATTATTTGTGGAGCCTGGAGCAGTGGTTCCCTGGTGACGTGCATTTTATCCCAGAGTGCTGAAATTCTCTTGCGCCTAGATATAGAGTTTGGCGTTAGCCGTCAAAACCAGCGTTAGGGGCTCCTAACGCTGGTTTTGGCCGCCCGCTGGTATTTAGAGTCAGTCAGAAAAGGGTCTAACGCTCACTTTGCAGCCGCGACTTTTCCATACCGCAGATCCCCCTACGCCATTTGCGTATCCTATCTTTTCAATGGGATCTTTCTAACGCCGGTATTTAGAGTCTTGGCTGAAGTGAGCGTTAGAAATCTAACGACAAGACTCCAGCCGCAGCAAAAAGCCAGGAGTTAAGAGCTTTCTGGGCTAACGCCGGTTCATAAAGCTCTTAACTAATGTGCTCTAAAGTACACTAACACCCATAAACTACCTATGTACCCCTAAACCGAGGCCCCCCACATCGCCGCCACTCTAATAACATTTTTTAACCCCTAATCTGCCGATCGCACACCGCCGCAACCTACGTTATCCCTATGTACCCCTAATCTGCTGCCGCTAATACCGCCGACACCTACGTAATATTTATTAACCCCTAATCTGCCCCCCCCAACGTCGCTGCCACCTACCTACAATTATTAACCCCTAATCTGCCGACCGGACCTCACCGCTACTATAATAAAGTTATTAACCCCTAATCCGCCTCACTCCCGCCTCACTAACCCTATAATAAATAGTATTAACCCCTAATCTGCCCTCCCTAACATCACCGACATCTAACTTCAAGTATTAACCCCTAATCTGCCGACCGGACCTCGCCGCTACTATAATAAATTTATTAACCCCTAAAGCTAAGTCTAACCCTAACACTAACACCCCCCTAAGTTAAATATAATTATTATCTAACGAAATAAATTAACTCTTATTAAATAAATTAATCCTATTTAAATCTAAATACTTACCTGTAAAATAAACCCTAATATAGCTACAATATAAATTATAATTATATTATAGCTATTTTAGGATTTATATTTATTTTACAGGCAACTTTGTATTTATTTTAACCAGGTACAATAGCTATTAAATAGTTAATAACTATTTAATAGCTACCTAGTTAAAATAATTACAAAATTACCTGTAAAATAAATCCTAACCTAAGTTACAATTAAACCTAACACTACACTATCAATAAATTAATTAAATAAACTACCTACAATTATCTACAATTAAACCTAACACTACACTATCAATAAATAAAGTAAATACAAATAAATACACTAACGAAAGTACAAAAAATAAAAAAAGAACTAAGTTACAAAATATAAAAAACAACTAAGTTACAAAAAATAATTTTTTTTACAAACATTAAAAAAAATTTACAACAATTTTATGCTAATTACACCTACTCTAAGCCCCCTAATAAAATAACAAAGCCCCCCAAAATAAAAAAATGCCCTACCCAATTCTAAAATAAAAATAGAAAAGCTCTTTTACCTTACAAGCCTTTAAAAGGGCCTTTTGCGGGGCATGCCCCAAAGAATTCAGCTCTTTTGCCTGGAAAAAAAACATACAATACCCCCCCAACATTACAATCCACCACCCACATACCCCTAATCTAACCCAAACCCCCCTTAAATAAACCTAACACTAAGCCCCTGAAGATCTTCCTACCTTGTCTTCACCGGGTATCACCGATCGGTCCAGAGGAGGCTCCGAAGTCTTCATCCAAGCCCAAGCGGGGGCTGAAGAGATCCATCATTGGGCTGAAGAGGTCCATCATCGGGCTGAAGTCTTGATCCAAGCGGCGGCTGAAGAGGTCCATCATCGGGCTGAAGTCTTCTATCAAGCGGCATCTTCAATCTTCTTTCTTCCGGATCCATCTTCATCCCACCGACGCGGAACATCCATCCTGCCCGACGACTTCCTGACGAATGACGGTTCCTTTAAATGACGTCATCCAAGATGGCGTCCCTCGAATTAAGGTAGGAAAAATCTGATTGGCTGATGGAATCAGTCAATCAGATTCAAGTTCAATCCGATTGGCTGATCAAATCAGCCAATCAGATTGAGCTCGCATTCTATTGGCTGATCGGAACAGCCAATAGAATGCGAGCTCAATCTGATTGGCTGGTTCCATCAGCTAATCAGAATTTTCCTACCTTAATTCCAATTGGAATTCGAGGGACGCCATCTTGGATGACATCCCTTAAAGGAACCGTCATTCGTCTGGAAGTCGTCGGGCAGGATGGATGTTTCTGCGTCGGCGGGATGAAGATGGATCCGGAAGATAGAAGATTGAAGATGCCGCTTGATAGAAGACTTCAGCTTGATGATGGACCTCTTCAGCTGCCGCTTCGATCAAGACTTCAGCCCGATGATGGACCTCTTCAGCCACCGCTTGGATTAAGACTTCAGCCCGATGATGGACTTCTTCAGCCCAATGATGGATCTCTTCAGCCCCCGCTTGGGCTTGGATGAAGACTTCGGAGCCTCCTCTGGACCGATCGGTGATACCCGGCGTGGTGAAGACAAGGTAGGAAGATCTTCAGGGGCTTAGTGTTAGGTTTATTTAAGGGGGGTTTGGGTTAGATTAGGGGTATGTGGGTGATGGGTTGTAATGTTGGGGGGGTATTGTATGTTTTTTTTTCCAGGCAAAAGAGCTGAATTCTTTGGGGCATGCCCCGCAAAAGGCCCTTTTAAGGGCTGGTAAGGTAAAAGAGCTTTTCTATTTTTATTTTAGAATAGGGTAGGGCATTTTTTTTATTTTGGGGGGCTTTGTTATTTTATTAGGGGGCTTAGAGTAGTTGTAATTAGCTTAAAACTGTTGTAATATTTTTATAATGTTTGTAAATATTTTTTATTTTTTGTAACAGTTCTTTTTTTATTTTTTGTACTTTAGTTAGTGTATTTATTTGTATTTAATTTTTTTATTTATAGTGTAGTGTTAGGTTTAATTGTAGATAATTGTAGGTAGTTTATTTAATTAATTTAATAATAGTGTAGTGTTAGGTTTAATTGTAATTTAGGTTAGGATTTATTTTACAGGTAATTTTGTAATTATTTTAACTAGGTAGCTATTAAATAGTTATTAACTATTTAATAGCTATTGTACCTGGTTAAAATAAATACAAAGTTGCCTGTAAAATAAATATAAATCCTAAAATATCTATAATATAATTATAATTTATATTGTAGCTATATTAGGGTTTATTTTACAGGTAAGTATTTAGATTTAAATAGGATTAATTTATTTAATAAGAGTTAATTTATTTCGTTAGATAATAATTATATTTAACTTAGGGGGGTGTTAGTGTTAGGGTTAGACTTAGCTTTAGGGGTTAATAAATTTATTATAGTAGCGGCGAGGTCCGGTCGGCAGATTAGGGGTTAATACTTGAAGTTAGGTGTCGGCGATGTTAGGGAGGGCAGATTAGGGGTTAATACTATTTATTATAGGGTTATTGAGGCAGGAGTGAGGCGGATTAGGGGTTAATAACTTTATTATAGTAGCGGTGAGGTCCGGTCGGCAGATTAGGGGTTAATAAGTGTAGGTAGGTGACGGCGACGTTGGGGGCGGCAGATTAGGGGTTAATAAATATAATATAGGGGTCGGCGGTGTTAGGGGCACATAGGGTACGGAGCGGCAGATTAGGGGTTAAAAAAATATGCAGGGGTCAGCGATAGCGGGGGCGGCAGATTAGGGGTTAATAAGTGTAAGGTTAGGGGTGTTTAGACTCGGGGTACATGTTAGGGTGTTAGGTGCAGACGTAGGAGTGTTTCCCAATAGGAAACAATGGGGCTGCGTTAGGAGCTGAACGCTGCTTTTTTGCAGGTGTTAGGTTTTTTTTCTGCTCAAACAGCCCAATTGTTTCCTATGGGGGAATCGTGCACAAGCACGTTTTTGAAGCTGGCCGCGTCCGTAAGCACCGCTGGTATTGAGAGCCTTTTTGGAGCCTAACGCAGCCCTTCTGTGAACTCTAAATACCAGCGGTATTTAAAAGGTGCGGGAGAAAAAAAGCACGCGTAGCTATCGCACCCCTTTGGCCGCAGAACTCTAAATCTAGTGGTTGGTTTCCATACAAAAAGGAAGCAGCTTGATCCTCCTTTTCCTACAGAGCACCACAATTATGGAACGACCTCCTGCACACTTTAAAACCTTCCCCAAGTCTAAAATCCTTTAAGAGATCCCTCTCTGCATATCTCAAAACAGAATGCACCTGTCATGGTTGATTATATATTTCCTACCTGTTCTATGTTAAATTTTGCATATATTATGTATTAATATTGTTTTTGTATTTTATTGTACCCTGTTGTATCAATGCAATGCTTTGTGGACCCAGGACATACTTGAAAACAAGAGAAATCTCAATGTATCCTTCCTGGTAAAATATTTTATAAATAAATAAATAAATAACATAATTTATGTAAGAACTTACCTGATAAATTCATTTCTTTCATATTGGCAAGAGTCCATGAGTTAGTGACGTATGGGATATTCAATCCTACCAGGAGGGGGAAAGTTTCCCAAACCTCAAAATGCCTATAAATACACCCCTCATCACACCATCAATTCAGTTTAATGAATAGCCAAGTAGTGGGGTGATAAAGAAAGGAGTAAAAAGCATCAACAAAGGAATTTGGAAATAATTGTGCTTTATACAAAAAAATCATAACCACCATAAAAAGGGTGGGCCTCATGGATTCTTGCCAATATGAAAGAAATGAATTTATCAGGTAAGTTCTTACATAAATTATGTTTTCTTTCATGTAATTGGCAAGAGTCCATGAGCTAGTGACGTTGGGATATCAATACCCAAGATGTGGAACTCCACGCAAGAGTCACTAGAGAGGGAGGGATAAAATAAAAAACAGCCATTTTCCGCTGAAAAAATAATCCACAACCCAAATTATAAGTTTATTCTTTAATGACAAGAAAAACTTAAAACATCAGCAGAAGAATCAAACTTAAACAGCTGCCTGAAGAACTTTTCTATCAAAAACTGCTTCTGAAGAAGCAAATACATCAAAATGGTAGAATTTAGTAAATGTATGCAAAGAGGACCAAGTTGCTGCTTTGCAAATCTGATCAACTGAAGCTTCATTCTTAAAAGCCCACAAAGTGGAGACTGATCTAGTAGAATGAGCCATAATTCTCTGAGGCGGGGTTTTACCCGACTCCAAATAAGCTGAATGAATCAAAAGCTTTAACCAAGAAGCCAAGGAAATAGCAGAAGCCTTCCTGAAATCTTTAGTAGCTTCAACATAATATTTCAAAGCTCTTACCAAAGAATTTTTAGGATTAGGACACAAGGAAGGGACAACAATTTCTCTACTAATGTTGTTAGAATTCACAACCTTAGGTAAAAATTGAAAAGAAGTCTGCAAAACCGCCTTATCCTGATGAAAAATCAGAAAAGGGGATTCACAAGAAAGAGCAGAAAGCTCAGAAACTCTTCTAACAGAAGAGATAGCCAAAAGGAACAACACTTTCCATGAAAGTAGTTTAATGTCCAGAGAAGGCATAGGCTCAAAAGGAGGAGCCTGTAACGCCTTCAAAACCAAATTAAGACTCCAAGGAGGAGAAATTGATTTAATGACAGGTTTAATATGAACTAAAGCCTGTACAAAACAGTGAATATCAGGACGTTTAGCAATCTTTCTTTGAAATAAAACAGAAAGAGCAGAGATGTATCCCTTCAAGGAACTTGCTGACAAACCTTTATCCAAACCATCCTGAAGAAACTGTAAAATTCTAGGAATTCTAAAAGAATGCCAAGAGAATTTATGAGAAGAACACCATGAAATGTAAGTCTTCCAAACTCTATAATAAATCTTTCTAGAGACAGATTTACGAGCTTGTAACATAGTATTAATCACATAGAGAGAAACCTCTATGACTTAGCACTAAGTGTTCAATTTCCATACCTTCAAATTTAATGATTTGAGATCCTGATGGAAAAATGGACCTTGAGACAGTAGGTCCGGCCTTAACGGAAGTGGCCAAGGTTGGCAACTGGACATCTGAACAAGATCCGCATACCAAAACCTGTGTGGCCATGCTGGAGCCACCAGCAACACAAATGATTGTTCCATGATGATTTTGGAGATCACTCTTGGAAGAAGAACTAGAGGCGGAAAAATGTAAGCAGGATGATAACACCAAGGAAGTGTCAGCGCATCCACTGCTTCTGCCTGTACATCCCTGGACCTGGACAGGTATCTGGGAAGTTTCTTGTTTAGATGAGAGGCCATGAGATCTATCTCTGGAAGACCCCAAATCTGAACAATCTAAGAAAACACATCTGGATGGAGAGACCACTCCCCTGGATGAAAAGTCTGACGGCTGAGATAATCTGCCTCCCAATTGTCTACACCTGGGATATGCACCGCAGAGATTATACAGGAGCTAGATTCTGCCCAAGCAAGTATCCGAGATACTTCTTTCATAACTTGAGGACTGTGAGTCCCACCCTGATGATTGACATATGCCACAGTTGTGATATTGTCTGTCTGAAAGGAAATGAACGGTTCTCTCTTCAACAGAGGCCAAAACTAAAGAGCTCTGAGAATTGAGTTCTAAAATATTGATTGGTAATCTCGCCTCTTGAGATTTCCATACCCCTTGTGCTGTCAGACATCCCCAAACAGCTCCCCAACCTGAAAGACTTGCGTCTGTAGTGATCACAGTCCATGTTGGCCGAACAAAGGAAGCCCCTTGAATTAAACACTGGTGATTTAACCACCAAGTCAGAGAGTGTCGAACATTGGGATTTAAGGATATTAACTGTGATATCTTTGTATAATCCCTGCACCATTGATTCAGCATACAAAGCTGGAGAGGTCTCATTTAAAAAATGAGTAAAAGGAATTGCCTCCGATACTGCAGTCATGAGGCCTAAAACTTCCATGCACATAGCCACTGAAGGGAATGACTGAGACTGAAGGTGCCAGCAGGCTGCAACCAATTTCAATAGTCTCTTGTCTGTTAGAGGCAGAGTCATGGACACTGAATCTATCTGGAAGCCTAAAAAGGTGACCCTTGTCTGAGGAATCAAGAAACTCTTTGGTAAATTGATCCTCCAACCATGTTTTTGAAGAAACAACACTAGTTGATTTGTGTGAGATTCTGCAGAACGTAAAGACTGAGCTAGTACCAAGATATCGTCCAAATAAGGAAACACTGCAATACCCTGCTTTCTGATTACAGAGAGTAGGGCACCTAGAAGCTTTGAAAAGATTCTTGGAGCTGTTGCTAGGCCAAATGGAAGAGCAACAAATTGGTAATGCTTGTCTAGAAAAGAGAATCTAAGGAACTGATAATGTTCTGGATGAATCGAAATATGAAGGAATGCATTCTGCAAGTCTATTGTAGACATATAATGTCCTTGCTGAACAAAAGGCAGAATAGTCCTTATAGTCACCATCTTGAAAGTTGGTACTCTTACATAACGATTCAAAGTTTTCAGATCCAGAACTGGTCTGAATGAATTTTCCTTCTTTGGACAATGAATAAATTTGAATAAAACCCCAGACCTTGTTCCTGAAAAGGAACCGGCATGATTAGCCCTGAGGACTCTTGGTCTGAAACACACTTCAGGAAAGCCTGAGCTTTTACTGGAGTTGCTGAGATACGTGAGAGAAAAAAATCTTCTCACAGGAGGTCTTACTCTGAATCCTATTCAATACCCTTGAGAGACAATGCTCTGAATCCATTGATTTTGGACAGAATTGGTCCAAATATCCTTGAAAAACCTTAACCTGCCCCCTACCAGCTGAGCTGGAGCGAGGGCCGCACCTTCATGTGGACTTAGGGGCTGACTTTGGTTTCTTAAAAGGCTTGGATTTATTCCAATTTGAGGAAGGCTTCCAATTGGAAGCAGATTCCTTGGGGGAAGGATTAGATTTTTGTTCCTTATTTTGACGAAAGGAACGAAAACGGTAAGAAGCCTTAGATTTACCCTTAGGTTTTTTATCCTGAGGCAGAAAAACCCCTTTTCCTCCAGTAACAGTTGAAATAATAGAATCCAACTGAGAACCAAATAAATTATTACCTTGGAAAAAAAGATGTCATATCAGCATTCCAAGATTTAAGCCATAAAGCTCTTCTAGCTAAAATAGCTAAATACATGGATCTAACATCAATTTTGATAATATCAAAAATGGCATCACAAATAAAATTATTAGCATGTTGCAGTAAGCTAACGATGCTAGATATTTCAGAATCCAATTCTTGTTGCGCTAAATTCTCCAACCAAAAGGTTGATGCAGCCGCAACATCAGCGAAAGAAATTGCAGGCCTGAGAAGATGACCTGAATATAAATAGACTTTCCTTAGATAGGATTCAAGTTTCCTATCTAAAGGATCTTTAAAAGAAGTACTATCTTCCATAGGAATAGTGGTACGTTTAGCAAGAGTAGAAATAGCCCCATGAACTTTGGGGATCTTTTCCCAAAACTCTATAGAAATTGCTGGTAAAGGATACAATTTTTTAAACCTTGAAGAAGGAATAAAAGGAGTACCTGGCTTATTCCATTCCTTAGAAATCATATCAAAAATAGCATCAGGAAAAGGAAAAACCTCTGGAGTAACCACAGGAGGTTTAAAAACAGCATTTAAACGTTTACTAGTTTTAATGTCAAGAGGACTAGCTTCATCAATATCCAAAGTAATTAACACTTCTTTTAACAAAGAACAAATATACTCTATTTTAAACAAATAAGTAGATATGTCAGTGTCAATATTTGAGGAAGGATCTTCTGAATCAGATAGATCTTTATCAGAGGAGGATAAATCATTATGTTGTCGGTCATTTGAAATTTCATCAACTTTATGAGAAGTTTTAAAAGACCTCTTAAGTTTATTAAAAGGCGAAAATGCAGACAAAGCCTTCTGAATAGAATCAGTAACAAATTCTTTAAAATTCATAGGTGTTACAAACTGCTATTTGTAACTGGCCCTTTAAATGAAAAATTGCCCTGCTTCCCTGGATTTTGGAGAAGCCTATTTGCCAGCCTCCTTCCTCATGACTATGGCCCCTGGAAGATTGTGCCCCTGAGAACATAATAACTTTTATTGGGTGTGTATGGCCCTTTAAGAACCGTCTGGGGACATATTGTGACTTTGGTGAACAATGCCCCTTTAAGACTATGTCCCCAGACCTGTAAAATAACTTGTCCCTGGCTTTCTCCCACTTGGTTCAGTAAATAGGGCTTACTGAACCAAGTACCACACAGGCAGAGTGTTCCACAGAAAGGGAGCACTATTACAAAAGCATTAGTTTTCATTGTGTGCCATTAAGAGTTAATTTTGTTCAATTCTAAATACAAGTTTGCTGGGATCAGCTCTAATTAAGTTTAGTGATAAACCTTCCCATTGTCTAATCAGACTGCTAGTGATAAGGTGGACTGCATTGTTTTATTGTGTGTAAATTGTTATCTGCTGAAGAAATGTAATTCTACTATGGCCTGTAAAAGGGCGTTGTCTCTATCTAAATGTATCAAATGTGTGATTGGGGATTTTATGCCTCCCCCTGCGAGTGTCTTTTTTTTGCATGTAACCTCAATAAAAAGCAGGCTGTGTGTTCCAGCACATCAGACCTATTCTGACCCTCTAACTTGCAGATTTGACTCATGTTTGTAGGGGACAGCTTCAGCTATAATCACTACAGGGATTGCTATGCTCTATATACTCCCTTAGCTACTGAGCTCCTGTAAGAGCTCTTGTTCCTGATCCTGCTTCACTCTAAAGAAGGAAGAGGTTCACCTACTGGAGCCTGGTCGTAGGTCCAGGGCGCAGAGCAGACGGCGAGATACCAGCCCAGCAGCGGTGGTTCATAGAGTCTGCATTACTGATGGTGGCTACGCAGTAGTTATAGTGTCTATGGTGCTGATGAGACAACCGTAACATTTGGCGGCAGCGGTGGGATGGCGTCCTAGCGCAAGGAGCAGCACCCCAACAGCACTGGTATCGTAGGAGAGTTATTGAGGGCAACGCTAGCCACTGCGCAGCGTCCCTACCTACAGCAGCATGGAGCTGACAAGATACTGGTCAGAACCCTGTGAAGAGCACCTCAACCGGATCCGTCGCTATGAGGGCGCTGATTTCGTTCCAGAGGTAAAGAGGCGGCTAGTCCAATATGGTCCAGACCCTGCGCAGGAGGTAGTCAGTCGCATCATCCGGGAATTGGATACTGAGAACAAAGCAGCAGGAGCCTTTGAGCGCCAACTGTGGAGTTTGAGGGTATGGACACCTGGTCTCCAGCGAGAAAGTGAGTTACAGGGAGCGGAGAGCAGCGACCTCCCTCCCCAGCGGCAGCCAGAGTTACAGGGAGAGGAGAGCAGCGACCTCCCTCCCCAGCGGCAGTATACCGTGCAGAGGGAAGAGACAACCAGTCTCCTTCCCCAACCAGAGATACCAGAGGTAGCAGGCCTCATAGACTGGTCCTGGGAGGACCCCCAGCAGGCAGGTGGAGATGGGACCGCAGTCTCTCTACCGGCCCTACAGGAATGCTGGGCAGGCGGCCCAGATCCCCAGCGACAGACCCAGCTACAGGGATGGGAGAGCATCGACCTCCCTCCCCAGCCGGAGTGTGCCTTCCAGGGAGAGGAGACAACCGGTCTCTCTCCCCAGCCGCAGCATGTTCCACAGGGAGCGGAGAGCATCGACCTCCCTTCCCAACGGCCGCCGGAGTATCAGGAGGAGGAGGTAAGCCAATCTCCCCCTCCCCAGCTAACTCCTAACTTGGGCCCAGGGTTAACAGTGGAGATGTTAACCCCCACTGACCCCCACGTTCCCTTTGCCACCGGGCAGGACTATGCCCCAATTCCCCCAGCAGAAGAGCTGGCATCAGGACAGAGCGCTGCTGGCCTCTGCCCTACAGACCCCCTTGTTACAGGACTGGCCTGCAAACCCCTCACCCCAGCAGAAGCGCTGGCACCAGGGCAGAGTGCCGCTGGCCTCTGCCCCCCAAGTACCACCAGCTATTCGCCCAGCTGCGCCAGGAAGGCCGAGGATGCTACACTTTCATCCTACAACCTGGAACCTACAGGCCAGTACTACTTATTGTGGGGGGGCTACTTTGCTGCTAATGTTTATTTGTGGGTGGGTTGCGAGACTAACTTAGGCACTGACCGACAGAAGGTCAGGTGCCAGGTTAGTCTCCCTCCAAAAGGGGAGATATGTTACAAACTGCTATTTGTAACTGGTCCTTTAAATGGAAAATTGCCCTGCTTCCCTGGATTTTGGAGAAGCCTATTTGTCAGCCTCCTTCCTCATGACTATGGCCCCTGGAAGATTGTGCCCCTGAGAACATATTAACTTTTATTGGGTGTGTAGGGCCCTTTAAGAACCGTCTGGGGACATATTGTGACTTTGGTGAACAATGCCCCTTTAAGACTATGTCCCCAGACCTGTAAAATAACTTGTCCCTGGCTTTCTCCCACTGGGTTCAGTAAATAGGGCTTACTGAACCAAGTACCACACAGGCAGAGTGTTCCACAGAAAGGGAGCACTATTACAAAAGCATTAGTTTTCATTGTGTGCCATTAAGAGTTAATTTTGTTCAATTTTAAATACAAGTTTGCTGGGATCAGCTCTAATTAAGTTTAGTGATAAACCTTCCCATTGTCTAATCAAACTGCTAGTGATAAGGTGGACTGCCTTGTTTTATTGTGTGTAAATTGTTATCTGCTGAAGAAATGTAATTCTACTATGGCCTGTAAAAGGGCATTGTGTCTATCTAAATGTATCAAATGTGTGATTGGGGATTTTATGCCTCCCCCTGCGAGTGTCTTTTTTTTGCATGTAACCTCAATAAAAAGCAGGCTGTGTGTTCCAGCACATCAGACCTATTCTGACCCTCTAACTTGCAGCTTTGACTAATGTTTGTAGGGGACAGCTTCAGCTATAATCACTACAGGGATTGCTATGCTCTATATACTCCCTTAGCTACTGAGCTCCTGTAAGAGCTCTTGTTCCTGATCCTGCTTCACTCTAAAGAAGGAAGAGGTTCACCTACTGGAACCTGGTCGTAGGTCCAGGGCGCAGAGCAGACGGCGAGATACCAGCCCAGCAGCGGTGGTTCATAGAGTCTGCATTACTGATGGTGGCTACGCAGTAGTTATAGTGTCTGCGGTGCTGATGACCCTTTAGTGAGCGCTAGGAGCATCCTTTTCTTCGGTCCAACTTCCAGCCAGCCTGGAGGCAACCGTAACAATAGGTATATCATGTACATTAGAAATTGAAGGAACTGCAACTGGCAATGTACTATTACTGATGGATACATTCTCTGCATGTAAAATTTTATCATGACAACTATTACAAATGACATTCGGAGATATAATTTCCACAATCTTACAAAAAATGCATTTAGCTTTGGTAGAACCGATGTCAGGCAGCAACGTTCCAACAGATACTTCTGAGGAGGGATCAGATTGAGATATCTTGCAAAATGTAAAAGAAAAAAACAACATATAAAGCAAAACGATCAATTTCCTTATATGACAGTTTCAGAAATGGGAAAAATTGCAAACAGCATAGCCCTCTGACATAGAGAAAGGCAAGAGGCAAACAACAATGGGGTATAAAACTAATGAAAAATTTGGATATCCGGAAATGAAACACTTGCGTCACTAACGATGCAACCGTGTGTAAGACTTCCGCATCAACTACGACGCCGGAAGTGACGAACTTGCGTCAACGGACATACTTTTTGCGCCAAAAAATTCTCACGTCAAAAATGACGCAATAAAGTCTAGCATTTGGCGCACCCGCGAACCTAATGCTGCCCGCAGTGTGAAAGAGTAAACAGTAGTCAATTTGAAAGACTAAACCCCAGGTAAGAAAAAAAAAACTGACAGTCTGCACAAGGAAATACATGAACCTGACTCATGGCAAATATAAGTACAATACATATATTTAGAACTTTATATAAATGCATAAAGTGCCAGACCATAGCTGGGGTGTCTTAAGTAATAAAAAACATACTTACCAAAAAGACACCCATCCACATATAGCATATAGCCAAACCAGTACTGAAACAGTTATCAGTAGAGGTAATGGTATATGAGAGTATATCGTCGATCTGAAAAGGGAGGTAGGAGATGAATCTCTATGACCGATAACAGAGAAGCTATGAAATGGACCCCCGTTAGGGAAATCATTGCATTCAATAGGTGATACTCCCTTCACATCCCTCTGACATTCGCTATACTCTGAGAGGAATCGGGCTTCAAAATGCTGAGAAGCGCATGTCAACGTAGAAATCTTAGCACAAACTTGCTTCACCACCTCCATAGGAGGCAAAGTTTGTAAAACTGAACTGTGGGTGTGGTGAGGGTAGTGATGTCGCGAACAGTTCGCCAGAGAACAATTCCCGGCAAACATAGCTTGTTCACGTGCACAGCGGCGGGCGAACATATGCGATGTTCGATCTGCCCCCCTATTCATCATCATTGAGTAAACTTTGACCCTGTTTCTCACAGTCTGCAGACACATTACAGCCAATCAGCAGCAGACACTCCCTCCCAGACCCTCCCAGCTCCTGGGCAGCAGCCATTTTAGATTCATTCTGATCCTGCATTGTTTGTGAGAGGAGGGACAGTGTAGATGCTGCTAATTTAATAGGGAAATTGATAGCTAGGCTGGTGTATTCAGTGTCCATTACAGTCCTGAAGGACTCATCTGATCTCTGCTGTAAGGACAGAACCCCAAAAAGCCCTTTTTAGGGCTACATCAGTCGTTTTTTTTCTTTTTTCTTTGTAATCTAATAGCAGTTGCCTGCCTGCCACTGCCAGCCTGTGTGTCAGGCTCACAGCATATACTGTGCCTACTTGCTCAGTGCCACCACTCATATCTGGTGTAACATTAGTGTAAATTTAAAAAAAAAAACTTTTACATCAGTTTGCTAGTGTAATCTAATTTCAGTAAAGCCAGGCCAGCCTGCCACTGCCAGCCTGTGTGTCAGACTGACAGCATATACTGTGCCTACTTGCTCAGTGCCATACCACTCATATCTGGTGTAACATTAGTGTAAATTTTTTAAAAAAACTTTTACATCAGTCTGCTAGTGTAATCTAATTTCAGTTGCCAGGCCAGCCTGCCACTGCCAGCCTGTGTGTCAGGCTCACAGCATATACTGTGCCTACTTGCTCAGTGCCACCACTCATATCTGGCTGGTGTAACAGTAGTGTAATTTAAAAAACCCAAAAACTTTTACGTCAGTCTGCTAGTGTAATCTAATAGCAGTTGCCTGCCTGCCACTGCCAGCCTGTGTGTCAGGATCACAGCATATACTGTGCTACTTGCTCAGTGCCACCACCAGTCATATCTGGTGTAACATTATTGTAAATTTAAAAAAAAAAACTTGTACTACAATCTCCTGGTGTAATCTAATTTAATTTGCCAGGCCAGCCTGCCACTGCCAGCCTGTGTGTCAGGCTCACAGCATATACTGTGCCTACTTGCTCAGTGCCACCACTCATATCTGGTGTAACAGTAGTGTAAATTAAAAAAAAAAACTTTTACATCAGTCTGCTAGTGTAATCTAATTTCAGTTGCCAGGCCAGCCTGCCACTGCCAACCTGTGTGTCAGGCTCACAGCATATACTGTGCCTACTTGCTCATTGCTACCACTCATATCTGGCTGGTGTAACAGTAGTGTAATTTAAAAAAACAAAACTTTTACATCAGTCTGCTAGTATAATCTAATTTCAGTGAAGCCAGGCCAGCCTGCCACTGCCACCCTGTGTGTCAGGCTGACAGCATATACTGTGCCTACTTGCTCAGTGCCACCAGTCATATCTGGTGTAACAGTAGTGTAAATTAAAAAAAAAAACTTTTACATCAGTCTGCTAGTGTAATCAAATTTTAGTTGCCAGGCCAGCCTGCCACTGCCAACCTGTGTGTCAGGCTCACAGCATATACTGTGCCTACTTGCTCATTGCCACCACTCATATCTGGCTGGTGTAACAGTAGTGTAATTAAAAAAAAAAACTTTTACATCAGTCTGCTAGTGTAATCTAATAGCAGTTGCCTACCTGCCACTGCCAGCCTGTGTGTCAGGCTCACAGCATATACTGTGCTACTTGCTCAGTGCCACCACCAGTCATATCTGGTGTAACATTAGTGTAAATTTTAAAAAAAAAACTTACACCAGTCTGCTAGTGTAATCTAATTTCATTTGCCAGGCAGCCTGCCACTGCCAGCCTGTGTGTCAGGCTCACAGCATATACTGTGCCTACTTGCTCAGTGCCACCACTCATATCTGGTGTAACATTAGTGTAAATTTTAAAAAAAACTTTTACATCAGTCTGCTAGTGTAATCTAATTTCAGTTGCCAGGCCAGCCTGCCACTGCCAGCCTTTGTGTCTGGCACAGCATATATTGTGCCTACTTGCTCAGTGCCACCACCAGTCATATCTGGTGTAACAGTAGTGTAAATTAAAAAAAAAAAACTTTTTTGACTGTGAAACATCAGTCTGCTAGTGTAATCTAATTGCAGTTGCCTGCCTGCCAGCGTGTGTGCCAGACCCACTTGCCCAGTGCCATACCACTCATATCTGGTGTAACAGTAGTGTAAATTTTTTAAAAAAAACTTTTACATCAGTCTGCTAGTGTAATCTAATTTCAGTTGCCAGGCCAGCCTGCCACTGCCAGCCTGTGTGTCAGGCTCACAGCATATACTGTGCCTACTTGCTCATTGCCACCACTCATATCTGGCTGGTGTAACAGTAGTGTAATTTAAAAAAAAAAACTTTTACATCAGTCTGCTAGTGTAATCTAATAGCAGTTGCCTACCTGCCACTGCCAGCCTGTGTGTCAGGCTCACAGCATATACTGTGCTACTTGCTCAGTGCCACCACCAGTCATATCTGGTGTAACATTAGTGTAAATTTAAAAAAAAAAAAACATACCAGTCTGCTAGTGTAATCTAATTTCATTTGCCAGGCAGCCTGCCACTGCCAGCCTGTGTGTCAGGCTCACAGCATATACTGTGCCTACTTGCTCAGTGCCACCACTCATATCTGGTGTAACATTAGTGTACATTTTTAAAAAAACTTTTACATCAGTCTGCTAGTGTAATCTAATTTCAGTTGCCAGGCCAGCCTGCCACTGCCAGCCTTTGTGTCAGGCTCACAGCATATATTGTGCCTACTTGCTCAGTGCCACCACCAGT
The DNA here is from genome assembly GCF_027579735.1 of Bombina bombina. Taxonomy (NCBI): domain Eukaryota; kingdom Metazoa; phylum Chordata; class Amphibia; order Anura; family Bombinatoridae; genus Bombina; species Bombina bombina. The sequence continues at coordinate 851,861,517 of NC_069499.1, read as the reverse complement.
CATATCTAGTGTAACAGTAGTGTAAATTTAAAAAAAAAAAAACTTTTTTGACTGTGAAACATCAGTCTGCTAGTGTAATCTAATTGCAGTTGCCTGCCTGCCAGCGTGTGTGCCAGACCCACTTGCCCAGTGCCATACCACTCATATCTGGTGTAACAGTAGTGTAAATTTTTTTAAAAAAACTTTTACATCAGTCTGCTAGTGTAATCTAATTTCAGTTGCCAGGCCAGCCTGCCACTGCCAGCCTGTGTGTCAGGTAGGGATGGGCGAATGTGTAAATTTTCGAATTTCGAATGTAGAACGAATGTTATTACCGAAATTCGAATTCTAAATTCGAATGTCGATAAGAACGAATATTCTTAAAAATTCGAAAATCGAATATTATTTACAGTTTTCGAATGTCACTTTCGAATTCGAATGTTTATAATTATATCGAATGTCCACATTCGAAATTTCGAATTTAACATTCTATTTAACAAATACTATTCAGAAGTTCAATAGTTCATATGGTAGGGTGGGAATTTAGTAAATTGATACATAATAGATACAAATATATCATTTCGAATGTTTCCATATAGAATATTGCATAATTCGAATATTACATTTAAAGAAAGCATTACAAATACTATTACAAACATAAATTCGAATTTTTTGAATTAGAATATAAATTCGAAATTTTCGAATTCGAATATTGCATAATTCGAATATTACATTTAAAAGCATTAGAAATACTATTACAATCTAAATTCGAATTTTTCAAATTCGAATATTTTCGAATGTAATGGTAAAATTCGAAATAGAACATTCGAAAATCAAATGTTAGAATGTTATGTAAACATTCGAAATTCGATTTGAACGAACGAATGTGTTAAAATTCGTGCCGTTTTTCGAATGTTGCGAAACATTCGCCCATCCCTAGTGTCAGGCTCACAGCATATACTGTGCCTACTTGCTCAGTGCCACCACCAGTCATATCTGGTGTAACATTAGTGTAAATTTAAAAAAAAAAAACCTTTTACATCAGTCTGCTAGTGTAATCTAATTTCAGTTGCCAGGCCAGCCTGTCACTGCCAGCCTGTGTGTCAGGCTCACAGCATATACTGTGCCTACTTGCTCAGTGCCACCACTCATATCTGGTGTAACAGTAGTGTAAATTAAAAAAAAACAAAAAACTTTTACATCAGTCTGCTAGTGTAATCTAATTTCAGTTGCCAGGCCAGCCTACCACTGCCAGCCTGTGTGTCAGGCTCACAGCATATACTGTGCCTACTTGCTCAGTGCCACCACTCATATCTGGTGTAACAGTAGTGTAAATTTAAAAAAACAAAACTTTTACATCAGTTTGCTAGTGTAATCTAATAGCAGTTGCCCGCCTGCCACTGCCAGCCTGTGTGTCAGGCTCACAGCATATACTGTGCCTACTTGCTGACTGCCACCAGTTATATCTGGTGTAACAGTAGTGTAAATTTAAGAAAAAAAAACTTTTACATCAGTCTGCTAGTGTAATCTAATTTCAGTTGCCAGGCCAGCCTGCCACTGCCAGCCTGTGTGTCAGGCTCACAGCATATACTGTGCCTACTTGCTCAGTGCCACCACTCATATCTGGTGTAACAGTAGTGTAAATTTTAAAAAAAAACTTTTACATCAGTTTGCTAGTGTAATCTAATAGCAGTTGCCCGCCTGCCACTGCCAGCCTGTGTGTCAGGCTCACAGCATATGCTGTGCCTACTTGCTCAGTGCCACCACTCATATCTGGTGTAACATTAGTGTAAATTTAAAAAAAAAAAAACTTTTACATCAGTCTGCTAGTGTAATTTAATTTCAGTTACCAGGCCAGCCTGCCACTGCCAGCCTGTGTGTCAGGCTCACAGCATATACTGTGCCTACTTGCTCAATGCCACCACTCATATCTGGTGTAACAGTAGTGTAAATTTAAAAAACAACAACTTTTACATCAGTTTGCTAGTGTAATCTAATAGCAGTTGCCCGCCTGCCACTGCCAGCCTGTGTGTCAGGCTCACAGCATATACTGTGCCTACTTGCTCAGTGCCACCACTCATATCTGGTGTAACATTAGTGTAAATTTAAAAAAAAACAACTTTTAGTGTAATCTAATTTCAGTTGCCAGGCCAGCCTGCCACTGCCAGCCTGTGTGTCAGTCTCACAGCATATACTGTGCCTACTTCCTCTGTGCCACCACTCATATCTGGTGTAACAGTAGTGTAAATTTTTAAAAAAAACTACTTTTACATCAGTCTGCTAGTGTAATCTAATTTCAGTTGCCAGGCCAGCCTGCCACTGCCAGCCTGTGTGTCAGGCTCACAGCATATACTGTGCCTTCTTTCTCAGTGCTACCACCAGTCATATCTGGTGTAACAGTAGTGTAAATTTAAAAAAAAATTTTTTTTACATCAGTCTGCTAGTGTAATCTAATTTCAGTTGCTAGGCCAGTCTGCCACTGCCAGCCTGTATGTCAGGCTCACAGCATATACTGTGCCTACTTGCTCAGTGCCACCACTCATATCTGGTGTAACAGTAGTGTAAATTTAAAAAAAAAACTTTTACATCAATCTGCTAGTGTAATCTAATTTCAGTTGCCAGGCCAGCCTGCCACTGCCAGCCTGTGTGTCAGGCTCACAGCATATACTGTGCCTACTTGCCCAGTGCCACCACCACTCATATTATCTTGTTTAATAGTAGCGTAAGTGTACATTTAAAAATAAAAAAACTATTTTGACTGTGAAACATCAGTCTGCTTTTTTGTGTCAGGCTCACATCGTATACTGTGCCCACTGGTCCAGTGCCACCACTCATATTATCTTGTTTTATAGTAGTGTAAGTGTACATTTTAAAAATAAAAAAACTATTTTGACTCTGAAACATCAGTATGCTTTTTTGTGTCAGGCTCACAGCGTATACTGTGCCCACTGGTCCAGTGCCACCACTCATATTATCTTGTTTTATAGTAGTGTAAGTGTACATTTTAAAAATAAAAAAACTATTTTGACTCTGAAACATCAGTCTGCTTTTTTGTGTCAGGCTCACAGTGTATACTGTACCCACTGGTCCAGTGCCACCACTCATATTATCTTGTTTTATAGTAGTGTAAGTGTACATTTTAAAAATAAAAAAACTATTTTGACTGTGAAACATCAGTCTGCTTTTTTGTGTCAGGCTCACAGAGTATACTGTGCCCACTGGTCCAGTGCCACCACTCATATTATCTTGTTTTATAGTAGTGCAAGTGTACATTTTAAAAATAAAAAAAATATTTTGACTCTGAAACATCAGTCTGCTTTTTTGTGTCCGGCTCACAGCGTATTCTGTGCCCACTTGCCCAGTGCCACCACTCATATTATCTTCTTTAATAGTAGTGTAAGTGTACATTTAAAAATAAAAAAACTATTTTGACTGTGAAACATCAGTCTGCTTTTTTGTGTCAGGCTCACAGCGTATACTGTGCCCACTTGCCCAGTGCCACCACTCATATTATCTTGCGTAATAGTAGTGTAAGTGTACATTTTAAAACTAAAATAACTATTTTGACTGTGAAACATAAGTCTGCTTTTTTGTGTCAGGCTCACAGCGTATACTGTGCCTACTTGTCCAGTGCCACCACTCACATTATCTTGATTAATAGTAGTGTAAGTGTACATTTTAAAAATAAGAAAACTATTTTGACTGTGAAACATCAGTCTGCTTTTTTGTGTCAGGCTCACAGTGTATACTGTGCCCACTTGCCCAGTGCCACCACTCATATTATCTTGTTTAATAGTAGTGTCAGTGTACATTTAAAAAAAAAAAATTTGACTGTGAAACATCAGTCTGGTTTTTTGTGTCAGGCTCACAGCATATACTGTGCCCACTCACAGTAGCTTGCACGCATAGTAGCACTAATTGAAAAAAAAATGACAGGCAGAGGCAGGCCAACCCGCAGGGGCCATCGTGGTCGTGGTGCTGTGATTCCCTTTGGCCATAGAATAATGCCCAGTGTTAGGCCACGTACCATGAACACGAAAAGTTCTGATGAAATAGTTGACTTTATAACACAGGACACCCAATCTTCTACAGCTTCCACTCGTAACCTTGACGCACCATCCTCCTCCTCTAGCTTAGCTTCGGGCACCTCTCAACTTACCACTCGCCCGCCTGCCGCCACCACCGACACTAGCACCACAGCCGCCTCACTTGATCTGTCAGAGGAGTTATGTACACCTCAGTGTGAAGAAATGCGTGATGCGCAACCATCATTGACAGAGGATGTAGATAACTGTGATATGTCTCAGTCAGGCAGCATTACAGACATGGAAGACACACGGTGTGATGATGATGATGATGTTGTACCTACCGTTGCTTCCGTTGTTGAGTTGTCAGATACAAGTGAAGGGGTTGATGATGACGATGCGTCCGTGGATGTCACGTGGGTGCCCGGTAGAATAGAAGAAGAACAGGTGGAAAGTTCAGATGGGAAGACAGAGAGGAGCAGGAGGAGGAGACAAGTTGGAAGCAGGGGGAGGTTGTCGCAAGGAGCTAGTGGCACAGTCAGACAGCATGCATCGGCACCCAGGGTCAGCCAGACAGCACGCCAATCAACTCATGCTGTTGCCACCACCAGAATGCCGCCATCGCAGAGCTCAGCAGTGTGGCATTTTTTTATGTGTCTGCCTCTGATAACAGCAATGCCATTTGCAACCTGTGCCAAAAGAAACGGAGTCGTGGGAAGTCCAACACCCACCTAGGTACAACTGCTTTGCAAAGGCACATGATCTCACATCACAAACTCCTATGGGATGAACACATGAGGACAAGCAGCACACAAACTCAAAGCCGCCATCCTCCTCCTGGTCCAGCATCTTCAGCCCCATCAACCACTGCTGTGCTCCTTGCCCCCTCTCAACCATCCACCAATCCATCTCTCTTCCGGAGCAGTTCCTGCTCATCTGTCCATCTTGCTCCACATCAACGTCACCCCCCCCAGCTCCCCAGGTACTATTCCACATCCTGGATACGGCAGTGTCACGCCGTCTTGGGGTTGACTTGCCTGAAAGCAGAGAGTCACACCACAGCAGCACTCCTGTCCGCCCTGAACGCACAGGTGGATCATTGGCTGACTCCGCACCAACTGGAGATCGGCAAAGTGGTTTCTGACAATGGAAGTAATTTGGTGGCGGCATTGAAATTGGGCAAGTTGACACATGTGCGTGCATGGCACATGTGTGTAATCTGATTGTACAATGCTTTGTGCATAAGTACCCAGGCTTACAGGATGTCCTGAAGCAGGCCAGGAAGGTGTGTGGCCATTTCAGGCGTTCCTACACGGCCATGGCGCACTTGTCAGATATCCAGCGGCGAAACAACCTGCCAGTGAGGCGCTTGATTTGCGACAGCCCGACACGTTGGAATTCAACACTCCTAATGTTCAACTGCCTGCTCCAACAAGAAAAAGCTGTTAACGAGTATTTGTATGACCGGGGTGCTAGGACAGCCTCTGGGGAGCTGGGGATTTTTTGCCACGTTACTGGACACTCATGCGCAATGCCTGTAGGCTCATGCATCCTTTGAAGAGGTGACAAACCTAGTCAGTCGGACCCAAGGCACCATCAGCGACATCATACCATTTGTTTTCTTCCTGGAGCGTGCCCTGCGATGAGTGCTGGATCAGGCCGTAGATGAGCGTGAAGAGGAAGAGTTGTGGTCTCCATCACCACCAGAAACAGCCTTATCAGCATCGCTTGCTGGACCAGCGGCAATGCAGGAAGAGGATTGTGAGGAAGAGGAGGAATGTGGCTTTGAGGAGGAGGAGGAAGACCAAGCACAAGAGGCATCCCAGGATGCTCGTTGTTGTCACCTATCTGGTACCCGTGGTGTTGTACGTGGCTGGGGGGAAGAAGATACCTTCAGTGAGATCAGTGAGGACGAGGAACGGGACATGAGTAGCTCAGCATCCAACCTTGTGTAAATGGGGTCTTTCATGCTGTTGTGCCTGTTGAGGGACACTCGTATAAAAAAGCTGAAGGAGAACGAACTGTACTGGGTGTCCATGCTACTAGACCCCCGGTATAAGCATAAAGTGACTGAAATGTTACCGAATTCCCGCAAGTCAGAAAGGATGGAGCAGTTCAAAAATAAATTAAAAAGTATGCTTTACACAGCGTATAAGGGTGATGTCACAGCACAATGTGAATCTAAAAGGGGAAGAGATGAAAGTAATACTCCTCCTCCCACGACCACGCCAGCAAGGACCTGATGCTTTCCAGACGTGTTGTTGATGGAGGACATGCAGACCTTTTTAACTCCTATGCATCGCCACAGCCCTTCGGGATCCAGCCTCAGAGAACGGCTCTACCGACAGGTAGCAGACTACCTCGCATTAACTGCAGATCTCGACACTCTGAGGAGCGATGAACCCCTTGACTACTGGGTGTGCAGGCTTGACCTGTGGCCTGAGCTATCCCAATTTTCAATTGAACTTCTGGCCTGCCCCGCTTCAAGTGTCCTGTCAGAAAGGACCTTCAGTGCAGCAGGAGGTATTGTCACTGAGAAGAGAAGTCATCTAGGTCAAAAAAGTCTTGATTATCTCACCTTTATTAAAATGAATGAGGGATGGATCCCGAAGGGACTGACATTGGGCGATACATTTGAGTAAAAAAGGCCTGATGAGATGAGCTGCCTTCGGCTAAAAATGGTCCACATGCTGCTGTATTTTATCTTCGAATGCCGGATGACTTGCGTGACTTATCCGCCAACAACTAGGGTTCAAGCCGCAATGTTTTTGGGCACTTTCTAACTGTCAAACAAACATCAATTTTTCTGGCCGCTGCTACAGCAGCGGCTGCAACAATACCTAATTTTTCAGGCATGTGTACATGCCTATTTTTTCTGGCCTCTGGTGCTCACTGTGGCTTCAAAACCCAAACCAAAAAAAAGGCACATAACAGGGATTAAACTGCTAAGAATAGTACTACTTAACATACCACTCATATCTGGTGGCACAGTAGATTGCACGCACAGTGCCCCAAATTTTAAGTAGGAGGACCGACCAAGCATCTTTTTCCATCTCCCGGTTCCTAAAAATTATCTCCAGGTTCCTAAAAACGATGCCATACCTGTACTCGATTGTGCAAAAGGAAGTCATGGCATATGGGGTCTTTCATTCTGTCGTGCCTGTTAAGGGTCGTATAAAAAGGCTGAAGGAGAACGACCTGTACTGGGTGTCCAAACATCTTTTTCCATCTCCCGGTTCCTAAAATCCATGCCATATACACGTCCCCTGATAGGTGACGTAACAGGGATTAAACTGGTAAGAATAGTACTAGTTAACACACGATTCCTTTCTGGTGGCACAGTAGATTGCACGCGGTGCTCTGACAAAATGCAGAAGGACATTTGGCAGATGGACATTTGGCAGGCGGACATTTGGCAGATGGACATTTGGCCGACAGGCAGAAAGCTAAAGAATGTTCCGATTTCGGCTGAGGGCAGATACACAGAGTGCACTGTTCTAATCAGAGCCTCGGGCGCCGCAACTGCCTCTGGGAACCTTACCATGGGTCCCAGACCGCCCGTCTTGTAATTCTCTGTCTGGGAAATTATCTATCTATCAAATCTATCTATTTATCTATCAAATCTATCTATCTATCTATCTATCTATCTATCGTATCTATCATCAAATGTATCTATTGCATCTATTTATCTATGGGGAGTTTGCGGTTGCGCAAATGGACTGTTTGCGGTTGTTTGCGGTGCGTTAAACGGGGAGTTTGGTCTGTCACTGTGAAGCGGGCGTAACCCTTACACTACATGAACGATACAACATCATACCTGATGTTTTAAAGCATGTTATTCCAAACAATTTAGGAATTTTAGGTGATTTATGCCCTTTATGGATTAAAAACAGACTCTGCATCAACTATGTAATTTTCCATGGGAGTTTTGCCATGGATCCCCCTCCAGCATGCAACAGTCCAGGTGTTAGTCCCCTAGAAACAACTTTTCCATCACTTTTTTGGCCAGAAAGAGTCCCTGTGGGTTTTAAAATTCGCCTGCCTATTGAAGTCAATGGCGGTTCGCCCGGTTCGACGGTTCGCAAACTTTTGCGGAAGTTCGCGTTTGCTGTTTGCGAACGCAAAATTTTAGGTTCGCGACATCACTAGTGAGGGGTGTATTTATAGGAATTTTGAGGTTTTGGGAAACTTTGCCCCTCCTGGTAGGATTGTATATCCCATACGTCACTAGCTCATGGACTCTTGCCAATTACATGAAAGAAATATATATATATATATATATATATATATATATATATATATGTGTGTGTGTGTGTGTGTGTGTGTGCAGATGTATTTACATTTTTATCTGTTTTACTGTATATTTACGGTACCTATTTAACATTACAATGTTCTTCACTTACAGGAAAATGTCCTTTATATTATAAATACATATTTCTATATATATCTGTATATACCTACACCTGTGTTTCTATTCTTATAGATATATCGGTATAGATATGGATTTTACATGAACAGTATCAGATATAAATAGAAATATATATTAAATATTAAAAAGATACTTTAACAATATATATATATATATATATATATATATATATTCTATGGATTATTTAGAATATTTTACAGTATTCTTACCAATTTGTAATATTTTTTATTACTTTTTTAAAAATATTTCACGTTTAATATTTCAATAACGTGCCTTAAGATTAATATGTTTTCATATGGGCTAACCGGACCACGTTAATTCTAAATCAGATAACCAGATGCGTAAAACACATATTTTATATTCCTATATTCTTGGCATAAAAAATAATGTACTTTTTATTATTAAATATATATTTCTATATATATCTGATAATGTTCATGTAAAATACATATTTATAACTATTAAATAGAAAAAAGGTGATACAAATTTCATATTGTGCACACTTAAAAATGATAAAAATATACAAAACAAAATAAGTGTATTGCAAATATGGATATGTATGAAAGTCCAACTAGATCGTTATTCCCAGAAAGGTAAGTTTGCATTTGGTTTCACGGAGGGAAACTCAATATATACCTCAATAGAAAAAAATAAATTATAGTGAAATCTGTTTAGTAAATGTTAAAGCATTTCAAGTAGATGGGTATTCACGGTCAAATGAGCTATGGATAAGCCCCATAGCTTCCAAGGATTCAGGAACTCCAATTCGTAGTTTAAAACAAAAATGTTTTATTAAAAACAAATGGACTTTATCACAGACATCACAAGGTAAGTGACAAAGCACCAATACACCGCCTGTACTCAGAAACAAGCCAATTAAACTAACAGTACAACATAGTAGCATAGTATATATATATATATATATATATATATATATATATATATATATATATATATATATATATATATATAAAAGAAGTCCTGACTGACTGACTCATCAATGCCTAGCTCAAACCATTTAACTTAGGAATGTGACATTTTTAGAAATTACATCCCTAAGGTGGTGAAAAAGGGGGGTGAACTTTTTTATGATACCTATAGCTCACAAACTGAAAATGTTACAGATGTGAAAATTGGTATTTAGATTCTCCTTGAAAAATAAAGAAACACGTGTTTTACCATTTCCCCAAAATCCACTTAAGGGGGGTCAAAAGAGGGGGGGCTGATTTATGAGGATACCAATATCTCAAAAACCGACAATGTTACAGATGTGAAAATTAGTATTTAGATTCTCCTTGAAGAATAAAGAAACACATGTTTTACAGTTTCCCCAAAATCCACTTATGGGGGGTCAAAAGAGGGGGGCTGATTTATGACGATACCTATATCTCAAAAACCAACGATGTTACAGACGTGAAAATTGGTATTCAGATTCTCTTTGAATAATAAAGAAACACGTGTTTTACCATTTCCCCAAAATCTACTTAAAGGGCCATTATACACTCATTTTTTCTTTGCATAAATGTTTTGTAGATTATCTATTTATAAAGCCCATAAAGTTTTTTTTAAAAAAAATGTATAATTTTGCTTATTTTTAAATAACATTGCTCTGATTTTCAGACTCCTAACCAAACCTCAAAGTTTTATTTGAATACCGTCAGCTACCTTCTCCAGCTTGCTCCTGTTTGTGTAAAGGGTCTTTTCATATGCAAAAGAAGGGGAAGGGGGGGAGTGTGTTATTTCCCACTTGCAGTGGGCTTTCCAACTGCCTTTTCAACAGAGCTAAACTGAAAGCTTCTAAGTACGTTTTTAAACCATTTTATACTGGATTTTTATATCAGTATCTGTGCATCTTATTCTTTATAGTAGTGTCTATTACATACAGTTATATGAAAATGAGTGTATACAGTCCCTTTAAGGGAGTCAAAAGAGGGGGGGGGCTGATTTATGTGGATATCTATATCTCAAAAACCGACGATGTTACAGACGTGAAAATTGGTATTCAGATTCTACTTGAAAAATAAACTAACAAGGGTTTCACCATTTCCCCAAAATCCACTTAAGGGGGGGTCAAAAATAGGGGGGCTTATTTATGAGGATACCTATATCTCAAGAACCGACAATTTTACAGATGTGGAAATTGGTATTTAGATTCTCCTTGAAAAATAAAGAAATACCAATTTTCATGTCTGTAACATCTTTTGTTTTTGAGATACAGGTATCCTCATAAATTAGCTCCCACCCTTTTGACCCGTCCTTAAGTGGATTTTAGGGAAATGGTAAAAAATGTGTTTCTTTATTTTTCAAGGAGAATCTAAATACCAATTTTCACGTCTGTAACATCGTCAGTTTTTGAGATATAGATATCCTCATAAATCAGCCCCCCCCTCTTTTGACCCCCTTAAAGGGACAGTCTACACCAGAATTTTTATTGTTTTAAAAGGTAGATAATCACTTTATCACCCATTCCCTAGTTTTGCATAATCAACACAGTTATTTAAATACAATTTTTACCTCTGTGATTATCTTGTATCTAAGCCTCTGCAAACTGACCCCTTATTTCAGTTCTTTTGACAGACATGCATTTTAGCCAATCAGTGCTGGCTCATAGGAACATCAAGTGTGTGAGCACAGTGTTAACTATATGCACACATGAACTAATACCCTCTAGTGATGAAAAACTTTCAAAATGCCCTGAGAGAAGGGGCGGCTTTCAAGGGCTTAGAAATTAGCATATTAACCTCCTAGGTTTAGCTTTCAACTAAGAATACCAAGAGAACAAAGCAAAATTGATGATAAAAGTATATTGTTTAAATGATATGCCATATCTGAATCATGAAAGTTTATTTTGGACTAGACTGTCTCTTTAAGTGGATTTTGGGGAAATGGTAAAACACATGTTTCTTTATTTTTCAAGGAGAATCTTAAAACCAATTTTCACGTCTGTAACATCGTCGGTTTTTGAGATACAGATATCCTCATAAATAAGCTCCCCCTCTTTTGACCCCCCTTAAGTGGATTTTGAAAAATGGTAAAACACTTGTTTCTTTATGTTTCAAGGAGAATCTAAATACCAATTTTCACGTCTGTAACATCGTCATTTTTTGAGATTTATGTATCCTCATAAATCAGCCCCCCTCTTTTGACCCCCTTAAGGGGATTTTAGGGAAATGGTAAAACACTTGTTACTTTATTTTTAAAGGAGAATCTAAATACCAATGTTCACGTCTGTAACATTGTCAGTTTTTGAAATATAAGTATCCTCATAAATCGGCCCCCCTCTTTTGACTCCCCCTTAAGTGGATTTTGGGGAAATGGTAAAACACTTGTTTCTTTATTTTTAAACTTGAATCTAAATACCAATTTTCACGTCTGTAACATTGTTGGCTTTTGAGATATAGGTATCCTCATAAATCAGCCCCCCTCTTTTGACTCCCCCTTAAGTGGATTTTGGGGAAATAGTAAAACACATGTTTCTTTATTTTTCAAGGAGAATCTAAATACCAATTTTCACGTCTGTAACATCAACGGTTTTTAAGATATAGGTATCCTCATAAATATGCCCCCTTCTTTTGACCCCCCCTTAGGGGAATTTGGGGAAATGGTAAAACACATGTTTTTTTTATTTTTCAAGGAGAATCTAAATACCAATTAACTTCCAAATTTCACATTCCTAGCTGAGCGTTGATTGAGTACTGTGCATCAGTCTGAGTCCAGCGTTAGATTTCTTCTCTTAGAAAAGGTTTAATGAGCATACATATTTATTTATTTATTAAGATGCAAACAGAAAAGAAATATGTACACAAATTATAAAAACTCAATTTTCAGAACAAAATGGCTTCTTCAGGCAAAGGTCAGTGTTTAGTGTGACCTCCATTGGCACTAAGCACATCTTGAACTCTTTTGGGGAGACTGTCCTAAAGTTTTCTGAAGTAATCTTCTGGTGTATCATACCAGGTTTCTTTCAGCACCAGACTTCTTCTTTAATATTATTATTATCAGGTATTTGTAGAGCGCCAAGAGATTCCTCAGCACTATAAACATAGGCAGTATACAAGTTTACATTTATAGGGATCAAAATAGGTACAGGGCCCTGCCGAGAGTTTCACTGTTGTAGTCAGCTCTTATAAAGGTGATCTACAAACAGCTCGGCTCATAGGCTTACATACTAAGGGGTTTAAGGTTATAGCAATGGAATTAGGAAGGCTAGTGTAGGTTGTATGCATCCCTGAATAGTAGAGTCTTTAGAGAGCACTTGAAGCTTTCAAAACTACGGGAGAGTCTTGTGGAGCGAGGCATGGAGTCACATAAAAATCAAAGTGGAATTGAGGAGCACCAGACAAGCTTGAGGATTAAAACTTAAAAAATTTATTTGACAATCGTTAAAAAACGAGCAGGTTCTCAGCAACCCTGGTAAAACTGACATAGAGGGTACATGGAACAAGTGCAAATCTTTGCGCTTGTTCCATGTACCCTCTATATCAGTTTTACCAGGGTTGCTGAGAACCTGCTAATTTTTTAACGATTGTCAAATAAATTTATGAAGTTTTAAACCTCAAGCTTGTTTGGTGCTCCTCAATTCCACTTTGATTTTTGTATTGCATTTTGGCCAGGAGTGCTCACGTACAAACTTTAAGGGACCTACAGGGGAAAGGTCCACAGATCTGCTTTTTCCAGAGTCCCAGGTGAGCTGTATGAACCTACTTGCGGGAAGGATAAGAATCTATGACCTGGTTTAATCCGGTAGAAGTGAAACACGACAAGCCCAGCAGTGTTCCTTTAATACCCGCCACACAACTACCAGAAACCCGAATGGGGGATCCATGAGTAACAAGTCATTTGTTTATATGGTTTACTCTGAACTGATATATATGACATATATTACACTACAATACACAGTTACCCCACTAAGGACAAGTATCTAACATGAGGGAAGGTGATACAGATACATTGGACATAGCGGACGGCAGTTTGACTGCAGCACAGAACAATATGAGCACCAGAACAAATGTACTAAATCGCTATATATAGGGGTTATTTACTCAGTAGCATTCAGGATATGTACAGATATGTATGGAGTTGACTGTTTGTGCACTATGGATGCATATCAGTGCTAGCATAATCAAGTATGCATGTTAAACCAAGTTTTTTTTTCCTATTTTCAATAAGATGAGAGCCAGTCTGGAGAAGTCTTGTAAACTGGAGTGTGAAGAGGTAACATGAGTGTAGGAGAGTAGGAGATTGTGAGCAGAGCAATGGGGACAGGATCTAGAGTATCTGGAGACAAGGTCTGAGATGTAGGGGGAGCGGTGCAGTTAAGGGCTTTGTACGGGAAAATGCAAGGTTCTACATTTTGGAAGTAAAAATAAAAAGACAATGTATTATTTAAATGGGACAAGACTTAGCCAAACACAGGAGGAAAGGGATTTGGGTGTAGTAATAGATAACAAGCTAAAGATGGGTGCACAATGCAGGGCAGCAGCTTCAAAGGCTAATAAGATACTAGTATGTATTAAAAGAGGCATTGACTCAAGGGAGGAAAGCATAATTCTGTCACTATATAAAGCCCTGGTAAGACCTCACCTTGAGTATGGAGTGCAGTTCTGGGGACTAATCGCAAAAAAAGATATTGCAGAACTAGAAAAAGTTCAGAGAAGGGCCATAAAGCTAATAAGGGGATTGGAGAATTTAACCTATGAGGATAGGCTAGCCAAACTGGGTCTGTTTTCTTTAGAAAAAAGGCGCTTAAAAGGTGACATGATTACTTTATATAAATATATTCAAGGCCCATATACAGAGATGGCAGAAGCTCTGTTTATTCCAAGAAAATTGTTTTGTTACCAGAGGTCACAATTTAAGGTTGGAGGAAAGGAGATTTAATCTCCTGCAACGGAAACATTTTTTCACTGTAAGAGCAATAAAATTGTGGAACTCATTACCAAAGGAGGTAGTGAATGCCAATACCCTAGATACATTTAAAAATTATTTGGATACATTTCTGTCTATAAACAAAATTCATGGATGTGATTGCTAGTATTAAATGGGTCACCTTTTAGAGGGAATATTTAAGCTTAACTGGAGATTTTTGTATATATTTTAGATTTGTATAGGTTGAACTCGATGGACTTCTGTCTTTTTTCAACCTCATCTACTATGTATGTCAGAGTGAGAATTTTGTGTTTAATCCTGGAGGCAAGAAATAGTGAGTGAAGGGATTGGAAGAGAGGTGCAGCAGATGAATAGTGGCATGTAAGGAAGATGAGCCTGGCAGAGGCATTCATTATGGGTTGTAAAGTAGCTAGGCAGCAGCTAGGGAGACAAGAGAGGATGAAGTTGCAGTAGTCGAGGCAGGAAAGGATTAGAGAGTGGATTACAATCTTAGTTGTGTCTTGTGTAAGGAAATGTCTAATTTAAAAGATGTTTTTAAAGTGGAAGCAGCAGGCTTTAGCCAAGGACTGAATGTAAGAGGTGAAAGAAAGATCTGAGCCAAGTGTGACCCAATACTTCGGACATGTGGGGTAGGGGTAATGATGGAGTTATCGACAGCTATAGAGAAATGGGGGGTGGAGATCTTGGAAGAAGGGGGGAAAATAAGGAGCTCTGTTTTAGAGAGATTTAGCTTGAGGTAGTGAGAGGACATCCAAGATGAGATATGAGATATGAGAGAGACAGTTAGCTACACTGGTTAACAAGGAAGGAGAAAGGTCTGGTGCAGAGAGGTAGATTTGGGTGTCGTCAGCATACAAATGATATTGAAACCTGTCAGACTTTATTAAGGAACCTAGTGATGACGTGTAGATTGAGAAGAGAAGGGGACTGAGGACAAAGCCTTGTGGTACCCCAACAGAAAGTGGTAACGGGGCAGAGGATGCCCCAGAGAAGGCTATACCTAAGATACTGTTAGACAGATAGGAAGAGAACCACAAGAGAGCTGTGTCGCAAATGCCAAAGGATTGGAGGGTTTGAAGGAAAAGAGGGTGGTCAACAGTATCAAAGGCTGCAGACAGATCAAGGAGGATAAGCAGAGAGAAGTGGCCTTTGGATTTTGCTGTAAGTAAGTCGTTGGTAACCTTGACAATTGCTGTCTCTGTGGAGTGATGGGGTGAAAACCAGATTGCAGTAGGTCAAGGAGGGAGTTTAATGTAAGGAAATGGGATAGACGTGCATATATTAGCTTTTCAAGAAGCTTTGAGGCAAGGGGGAGTAGGAAAATAGGGCTGTGGTTGGATGGGGAGTTTGGATCGAGAGAAGGTTTTTTGAGCATAGGTGTGACCAGTGCATGTTTAAGAGATGAGGGAAATACTGTATACCAGTGCTGAGGGAGAGGTTGTAGATGTGAGTATAGGGCAAAGGGTAGAAGAGAGGGATGGGAGTAGCTGTGAGGAGATGGGGTCGAGAGGACACTACAAGGGCAGAAACTTCTTCCTCTGTAACAGGGGCAAAAGTGCTAAATTTATAGCTATGTGGGTTTTGGATGAGTGTAAGCTTTTGAGGGGGTGGGAGACCAGTAGTATGTTGAGAGCTGATTTCATATCTGACAGAGTCGATTTTGTTATTTAAGTAGCTGGTAAAATCTTGAGCTGAGAGAGAAGTTGTAGTAGGAGGTGAGGGTGGGTGGAGAGGAGTATTGATCATGGAGAACAGACATTTTGGGTTTGAAGAAAGAGTAGAGATTAGATTAGAGAGGTTATGTTGCTTATATAGATTAAGGGCAGAATAGTAAGAGTTCAATATTAACTTGTAATGAAAAAAGTCAGCTGAACTCCGAGATTTTCTCCTGTGTCGCTCAGCAGTACGGGAACATCTGCATAGGTACCATGTCAGAGGAGTATGCCTGTGCTGGGGATGAGTGTATGATTTCCGAGCTATGGTAGGTGGGGCCAGATTGTCAAGGACCGATGTAAGGGTGGAGGTATAGTGGCAGATAGATTGGTCAGGGCAGAAAAAGGAGGGGGTGGAAGAGAGGAGAGATTCAAGAGAGCTAGCGAGCTGTTGCTGATGTAATAACTTGATGATTCTGTGAAGTTTGGTGTGAGGGCTAGAAGGAGGGAGAGTTGTAGGGAGGAATGTGATGTTACAAGTGAGGAGATGATGGCCAGAAAGAGGAAAATGGTGTGAAGTGCATCAATAGCTGAAAATCAGATCAAGGGAGTGACAATCTTTGTGAGTGGGAGAGTCAGTCCATTGTGACAGGTCGAAAGAGGAAGTGAGTTGCAGAAGTTGTTTTGTAGAGGAGGCATTGGGATTGTCAACAGGGAGGTTGAAGTCACCAAGAATGAGGGCAGGGGTATCTGAGGAAGGGAAATAAGGTAGCCAGATGGCAAAGTGATCTATAAATAGAGTTGAGGAGCCAGGGGGCGGTATATGACTGCATAACATATAGAGAGGGGAGAGAATAAGCGAATCATGTGTGTTTCGAATGAAGAAAATGTGAGGGAAGAGAAGTGCTGTATTAGTTGAAAGGTGCAACAAGAGGAAAGAAGATTTAGATTTTTAAGATTTAGGTTGTCTTTTTTATTTCTTTCTCTGTCCAGGTGATCCCATACTGCCTCTGTATTTTTCAGGTCTGGAGTCTGTGGAGGCAGGTCCATGACTGTCAGGGTTTTATCAGCTGTTTCTCTCTCCAAATATGATTTCACTGCATTAGCAGTGTGCTTGGGATCAGTATCATGCTGAAAAATTAAATTATTCCCAATCAGGCACTTTCCAGAAGAAATGGCATGATGAATTAAAACCTGTCTGTACTTTATCGGCAACGCCACTGGCAGAAATGCATCCCCACACAAAGACAGACCATCCACCATGTTTCACTGAAGACCACAAGCACTCATTCTTCCATATCTCTGCAACTCTTCTTCTCACATATTGTCGATGATTGGACCCAAAAATCTTAAACTTGAATTTGTCACTCCATAACACTCTTTTCACTGATTTTCATTCCAATCTTTGTGAGCTTTAGCATATCTTAGCCTTTTTACCCTGTTCCCCTTCCAAAAAAAGTGGTTTCTTGGCTGCTACCCTTCTACAAAGACCATTCCTGATCAAGCTTCTGTGGACTGTAGAAGGGTTAACTTGACATCCCGATGAAGCTGCCAGATGATGAGCCAGGTCCTTGCTGGACTTCTTCTGGTCTCCCAAAGAAGAAAGTCTGAGAAACTTCTCATCAAATTTTGAACATTTTCCTGGCCTTCCAGTCCTTTTTTTGTCCTTGACCTTTCCTGACTCTTCAAATTTCTTTATAACAGCTTGAATACCACATCTTGAGTATCCAGTTTGTTTTCTGATTTCCCTTTGAGAGTGGTCTTGCTGATGCAAACATATTTTATGTATGTCAAATTCTGTGATCTTTAATTAATTGGAAGCTTGCTTATAAGACCAAATTTTAATCACATCATTGATTAGCAAGCTTCCAATGAATTAAACTTATACCACATGTGCATGTAATACTCAAGCATGTATTGCACATACCCGGTGTAATAGACCTTTATCACAGCAGTCATTTTGACGTGAAATAGTAGGACAAATACAGGTGTTAGAAATGACATTAATTAGGGTTCCATTTAGGTTTATGAGAGTCAGGTTCCTGCTATTGCTCAAGTGTAAAGGGAGGTCACACTAAATACTTGCCACTTTAGTCTATATAAGCGGTTTTTTTCTGATTTTATTTTTCCTTATTTTTAATACTGCATACAATTATCCTGTATTTTCTGGTTGTATTCTAATAAAGAGACTGAGAAATAATTATATTTGGTCATATTTCATTGCTAAAACAACAAATCTAATGGTGGCCTAAGACTTTTACCAGTACCATGCATTTATATGTGTGTGTATATATATATATATATATATATATATATATATATAGCGCTTCTCTCTTCGTATGCAAATTATTATGACCCTGGGGAAGTCTCCCTATGGGTGATGGGGGAAACCAGACGTGGACATGTCCACCAACTCACGTCCAAAAAGAAATATCTATTTATGAATAACTAGAATGTGTTCTGCTATGTGAAGAACATTGGAATGTGAGATATTCATGTGTATATATATATATATATATATATATATATATATATGTATGTAAATATATATATATATATGTTAGAAAAAAGGAGGGGCACCTGCGCTAAAAACTCTAACACTTGGTGAGTAATGGCTATTTTTGCAACAATAGTAGTAATAGTGATATATGTGCGTGCTGCCTCTGATACAGTGTACCCGTGTCACTGTTAGGAATGTGGATGAAAAAGAGAAAATCAAAAAGGGCGCACAGCTAGGCACTAGAATAAAAATTGACTATTAGTAAAGTAGGTATGTAGTTTTCAGACCTATGTGGTTATAGTAACAGGATAATAAAAATAATAATAATAATAATGTCCTTGGATTGTTATTGTATTCTAAAGAGTTCAGTAATGTGCTTTAGAATATTCGACACTTCTTTGTCTGAGGTGAGTGGATTTGTGCTTACCAGAGGTAACCTCAATCATATGAGGTAAGTTGTAGACTTGTCTGGGTTAGAGATGTTTCTTTGGCTCTTGTCCAGTCGATTTTGCTTTGTTCTTTGCTGTAGGAATCTTTCCTTTGTTGAAACCCTTTGGGATCTTTGTTTCCAGGTGGCTCCTGGCAGCAGTATGTTGTTTTGAATGAAAATCTTGGACTCTCTTGTATCGTTTGTTGAAAGGCAATGGAAAATCCTGGACTCTCTTTTTCTTCTTGGTGATGAGAATCTGGGTTGTCTCAGGTGTTCATATCGATTGAGATGGAATAAGAAAAGAAAACAAGAACATAGTGTGATAACGTTTAAATAAAAAAGCTCTTTTTAATTAGAACTAAGTAAATGTGCTTACATCAAATGCCCTCAATCAGAGTATGAGGTAAGTAATAGACATTGATTAAGTATTTCGATCTCCTGGTCAGTGCTCTGGTTGGCTGCAGTACAAAGATTGCCCAATGCAGTATTTGAATTTAAAATACAGTTCAGCCTGCTTGTGGGACACTAATGGCTGTATGCTTAATGTGGTTCTTTTAAACAGCTTAACCTGCTGGCCGTAATTTGTGGTCAATAAGACCAATACGTTTATAATGCTGTTAGGCTAAAAAGCCTCTGTTGGCAGTTGGTAAGTTCAAATTGTGCGTATAATATGCTCACAGAGGCATATGTATAAGGAAGGGTACAGTCGCTCAACAAGTCCTGTTACCCGTTGTGTTAAATATGATGCCGTGCCGCAATGTAGCAAAAGGATGTCCGCCCACCTTAAGATAATCCTTACGCGTTTCGAAGTGATCAGTCACTTCTTCATCAGAGGAAAAAAGTGGAATGGACAGAAGTCGGCATCATGAGAATATAAAGGTCTGTGGTGGGCGTGTTTGTTCCTAATTGTCCAATTGCGGCTAAGTTGTAGTGACGTCAGTTGTGTTAGCGTATCGGTTGTCATAGTGACCATGCTTTGTTGACTTCTGGGAGTTGGTCGTCAGTGTCTGCTGGGTCCTATAGTTTCTCCTATTCTGAGTATATCGTACTATTTTTACTGGAACGTTTGCTTAAAGTCCTAAATAGTAAAACAATCTTTTCTCTTATTTTTATAGTATTTAAGGCGAACGGAAAGTAATAATGAAAACGTAATATAATGTTTATGGTGTAGTGTTTGGATTTAAACAATTTTATTCTGTATATTTTTCTTGGACGTTTTTTGATTATGAATTTTAGATAAAGGTGGAGGTATGGGAAGTAGTGGAAAGTGTATTAGCCTTGAATTTTTTGATTTACTGGTAATCCAGATGTAAGTTTGATACCTATTAATTATCTGTTTTTATGGCTAAACATAAATTGCTGATTTTTGTGACTGATTTTTAAGAGATTTCTATAAAAATGCTGCCAGATCTATATCTTCATTTAATCCCATAGGGCTCATTGTGCCCATATAGTGAATCCAGAAAGTTTCTCTCTGGCGAAGCTTAAGGAACCTGTCTCCTCCTCTGCGTGGTATCTGAATTTGTTCTAATATTGTGCCTCTGAGTGCTTTTGGATCTTTATTGTGAATTTTTTTGAAGTGTCTCGAGACACTATGGCCCTTGTAGCCTGCCTCTATGTTTTTCAGATGTTCAAGCAGTCTTTTCTTGTATGGGCGTTTGGTACGCCCAATATATTGTAGATTGCAAGTGCACTCCAATAGATATACCACGTAAGTGCTTTTACAGTTAGTGAGGGTATTTATTTCACATTTTTTTGATGGAAAAGTTTTTGATTGAATTATTTTTGTTGCTTTTTTGCTTTCATAAGCATGTTCGCAGCTCTTGCAATTGGCCCTGTTGCACTTAAAAAAACCTTTAGTGTTTGTGGATAACCAATTTGTTTTCTTGGTGGTGTCTTTGAGTCTGCTGGGTGCCAATAGTTGTTTTAGGCATCTGTTCTTTCTAAATGTGATCTTTGGTGCAGAGCCTATGCTGTTTTTCAGGAATTTGTCTTGCTCTAATATTGGCCAATATTTTTTCAGTATTTTTCTAATTTCTGGGGCTGCTTCGTTGAAAGTTGTAACCATACCTATTTTTTTGGTACTTTTGTTTGGTTTCTCTATGTCTTTTTTTGCAGTAAGAAGTTGTGTTCTATCTAGTCTTTGCACTTTCTTAAGGGAGTTGTCGATTAATTTTTTAGGGTAATTTTTCTGTATCAGTTTTTCCCTGAGAAGTTCAGCTTCTTGTTTGAAATCGCTGTCTTTTGTGCAATTTCTTTTTAGGCGCTGAAATTGCCCATAGGGGATGTTGTGGATCCATGGTTTGTAATGTCCACTATCTGCTCTTAGGTACCCATTGCAGTCGGTGCTTTTTCTGTAAAGTTTAGTGTAAATGTTTGTATTTTCATTGAACAATATTAGATCAAGAAACTCTATTGAGTTTTGTTCAATTTTGGAAGTAAATTGTAGGTTAAAAATATTATTGTTAATATGTTGTAAGAAATTTGTGGTGGTGGGGGTATCTCCTTCCCATATTAGTAGGATATCATCGATATATCTACCCCACCAAATAATGTTTTGTTGGAATGGGTTATTTTGGTGGATATAGGTATCTTCCCACATCCCCATATATAGGTTGGCGTAGCTGGGTGCCATGGTTGTACCCATAGCGGTTCCGCTAATTTGCAAGTAATAGGAGTTATTGAATTCGAAATAATTCTTTTCTAAAACGAATCTGATACATTCAGTAATGAAGTTTTGGTGTTCATTCGATAGATCTGTATCGTTTAGAATTTGTGTCATTGCGGAAATCCCCTTTTCATGGGGTATACTAGTGTATAGGGAAGACACATCCAGTGTCATCCATTGGTATGTGTCTTTCCATTTGATTTTTGTAATTTTAGCTATAGTGTCTGTAGAGTCTCTTAGGTAAGATTTAAGATGTGGTACTAGTGGTTTTAGGTAAAAGTCTGCGTATTCGGAAATCCTGGCCGTCAGGGAGTCTATGCCTGAGACTATTGGCCGTCCCGGGGGATTAACCTGATCTTTGTGGATTTTTGGTAAGTGGTAAAAAATAGCTTTATTTGGAAATGCATGTGTTAAGTATTTGTGTTCATTTTTGTTGAGTAAGTTCAAATGATTTGCTGTGTCTATCATCGAATTGTACTGTTTTTGAAAAATGGTAGTAGGATCCCCTGAGAGTTTTTTATATGTCTCGGGGTCATTTAACAGTCTGTTGGCCTCTGTGAGGTAGTCAGTTCTGTTTTGTATGACCAGTCCTCCTCCCTTATCTGCTTCCCTCAGAACTATGTCTTTCATCTCTTTGATTGATTCTAAAGCTGTTTTTTCGTGTTTCTTTAGGTTATCTTTTTTGATTGAATAGTTTTCACAAAGTGATTGTAAATCCTTTTGTACTAACTCACTAAAGGTAGGGATGGCATTACCTTTGGATTGTGTTGGAAAGAATATAGAGGAGGGTTTGAGATTGGAGTGTCTTTTAGTTTGAATCTGTGTTTGAGTTTCATTACTATTGTATAATTCCTCCAGTGTATTTAGTACATCCAGATCAGTGTCTGAGATGTTTTTTAGAGAGTCAATGTTATCTTTTGCATTGAGTTTCTCGAAATGTCTACATAATGTGAGTTTTCTTATAAATTTGTTGAAGTCAATGTATAGATTAAATGGATTGGGACCTTTTGTAGGTGCAAAATTTAGCCCTTTTGACAGAATACTCAATTCGTTTTCTGTGAAGGAATGGGACGACAGATTGAATATTTTTAGAAGTGGTTCTCCTGTTTGCCCCTTTTTGGGGTTCTGGGTTCTTCCTGTTCTTCCTCTGTTTCCCACCAGTCTTCCTCCCCGTCTTCCTCTTCTACACCTTTTCTTTTCTTTGGGTTTCCCATTGACCACTGGGGTCTTAGATTTATGTTTTGATCTTCCCTTTGGTACTCTCTGGGTGGTGCTGTCCCTGTAAAATTTGGTGTAGTATCTGGGGGGTGGTTTCCTACCCAATCCCTTTCTAAAAAATGGTGTCCTTTAGTTTGTGTTGTTCCTTTCTTGGTCATAATTTTTCTGTTTTGTTGATTGTGTTTTTGTTCTTGTTTTCTGTTTTGTTTATAATTATAGTTATGTGATCTATTTTGGAAAGTATCATGTTGTTCTTGATGATAATTCTGACATTCACATTTTGTTGCAGTATTTTTATTATATTCGTAATATGAGGGATTATTTCTCATGTTTATATTCCCTGTAAATGGTGTTTGGTTATATCTGGAATCTGTCATGTTATAATGGTTTGTCCCGTTATTTTGCCATGAGACCTTTTTCTGATGGAATTTATTTTTAGGGACTCGTGGATTTTGATAATTGTGTTGCCAATGTGTGTTTTTATTATGTGTGTAGTTCTGATTTGAATTTCTTCTCCATGTGTTTTCTGAGTTGGAGGGTGTGTTTCTTGCATGTTGTTCTCTAGGGTTTTTCTTTGATGTGTTAGTAATAGTGTTTTTGTCGTTGTGCTTGACTCTCAAATGATGATTGTCATTTGTATTTGTTTTGGTAGAATTTGGAAAGGTGAATGTACCCTTTGCAGTAGATTGTTCTGGGGTGTTGGTGTTTTCCCATACCTCCATATCTTTATCTGTTTCTAAGTCAAATTTGTTTTCATCAGTGATCTCTTGCATTTCTAAGTAGTCTCTGAGAAATTTTTTCTTTTTTTTAGCTTCAATGGTGTTTTCGAATTTTTGTATTCTCTCTTTATTTCTTTCATCTAGTTCTTTGAAAGTTGTGTCTCCCTTATGTGATTCTAAAAGTTTTTTCATATCTTGTATTTCTAATGTCAGTTTGTCCACTTTGTGGTTTCTGTATCTGATAGCTATATTCATTAGAACGTAAGATGCTTCATCAAGAGCAGTGTCCCACTCTGTGAGGTACTCTATATCTTCTGGTTCAAAAACCGCAGATTTATAGAGTTTTAGACCTTTTGGTACTACTTTATATTTTATGTATCTCTCTAAGTTAACACTGTCATGCCAGTGGGTGAGTTGTTTTTTGCTAAGTTTTTCTATTTTGTCAAAGACTTCTCTGGGGTCCATGTTGTGTTCAATCACGTTTTTACTGTCTTCGTCTAGGTTAATAACCTAGACGAAGACAGTAAAAACGTGATTGAACACAACATGGACCCCAGAGAAGTCTTTGACAAAATAGAAAAACTTAGCAAAAAACAACTCACCCACTGGCATGACAGTGTTAACTTAGAGAGATACATAAAATATAAAGTAGTACCAAAAGGTCTAAAACTCTATAAATCTGCGGTTTTTGAACCAGAAGATATAGAGTACCTCACAGAGTGGGACACTGCTCTTGATGAAGCATCTTACGTTCTAATGAATATAGCTATCAGATACAGAAACCACAAAGTGGACAAACTGACATTAGAAATACAAGATATGAAAAAACTTTTAGAATCACATAAGGGAGACACAACTTTCAAAGAACTAGATGAAAGAAATAAAGAGAGAATACAAAAATTCGAAAACACCATTGAAGCTAAAAAAAAGAAAAAATTTCTCAGAGACTACTTAGAAATGCAAGAGATCACTGATGAAAACAAATTTGACTTAGAAACAGATAAAGATATGGAGGTATGGGAAAACACCAACACCCCAGAACAATCTACTGCAAAGGGTACATTCACCTTTCCAAATTCTACCAAAACAAATACAAATGACAATCATCATTTGAGAGTCAAGCACAACGACAAAAACACTATTACTAACACATCAAAGAAAAACCCTAGAGAACAACATGCAAGAAACACACCCTCCAACTCAGAAAACACATGGAGAAGAAATTCAAATCAGAACTACACACATAATAAAAACACACATTGGCAACACAATTATCAAAATCCACGAGTCCCTAAAAATAAATTCCATCAGAAAAAGGTCTCATGGCAAAATAACGGGACAAACCATTATAACATGACAGATTCCAGATATAACCAAACACCATTTACAGGGAATATAAACATGAGAAATAATCCCTCATATTACGAATATAATAAAAATACTGCAACAAAATGTGAATGTCAGAATTATCATCAAGAACAACATGATACTTTCCAAAATAGATCACATAACTATAATTATAAACAAAACAGAAAACAAGAACAAAAACACAATCAACAAAACAGAAAAATTATGACCAAGAAAGGAACAACACAAACTAAAGGACACCATTTTTTAGAAAGGGATTGGGTAGGAAACCACCCCCCAGATACTACACCAAATTTTACAGGGACAGCACCACCCAGAGAGTACCAAAGGGAAGATCAAAACATAAATCTAAGACCCCAGTGGTCAATGGGAAACCCAAAGAAAAGAAAAGGTGTAGAAGAGGAAGACGGGGAGGAAGACTGGTGGGAAACAGAGGAAGAACAGGAAGAACCCAGAACCCCAAAAAGGGGCAAACAGGAGAACCACTTCTAAAAATATTCAATCTGTCGTCCCATTCCTTCACAGAAAACGAATTGAGTATTCTGTCAAAAGGGCTAAATTTTGCACCTACAAAAGGTCCCA
The DNA here is from genome assembly GCF_027579735.1 of Bombina bombina. Taxonomy (NCBI): domain Eukaryota; kingdom Metazoa; phylum Chordata; class Amphibia; order Anura; family Bombinatoridae; genus Bombina; species Bombina bombina. The sequence continues at coordinate 851,836,058 of NC_069499.1, read as the reverse complement.
ATCCATTTAATCTATACATTGACTTCAACAAATTTATAAGAAAACTCACATTATGTAGACATTTCGAGAAACTCAATGCAAAAGATAACATTGACTCTCTAAAAAACATCTCAGACACTGATCTGGATGTACTAAATACACTGGAGGAATTATACAATAGTAATGAAACTCAAACACAGATTCAAACTAAAAGACACTCCAATCTCAAACCCTCCTCTATATTCTTTCCAACACAATCCAAAGGTAATGCCATCCCTACCTTTAGTGAGTTAGTACAAAAGGATTTACAATCACTTTGTGAAAACTATTCAATCAAAAAAGATAACCTAAAGAAACACGAAAAAACAGCTTTAGAATCAATCAAAGAGATGAAAGACATAGTTCTGAGGGAAGCAGATAAGGGAGGAGGACTGGTCATACAAAATAGAACTGACTACCTCACAGAGGCCAACAGACTGTTAAATGACCCCGAGACATATAAAAAACTCTCAGGGGATCCTACTACCATTTTTCAAAAACAGTACAATTCGATGATAGACACAGCAAATCATTTGAACTTACTCAACAAAAATGAACACAAATACTTAACACATGCATTTCCAAATAAAGCTATTTTTTACCACTTACCAAAAATCCACAAAGATCAGGTTAATCCCCCGGGACGGCCAATAGTCTCAGGCATAGACTCCCTGACGGCCAGGATTTCCGAATACGCAGACTTTTACCTAAAACCACTAGTACCACATCTTAAATCTTACCTAAGAGACTCTACAGACACTATAGCTAAAATTACAAAAATCAAATGGAAAGACACATACCAATGGATGACACTGGATGTGTCTTCCCTATACACTAGTATACCCCATGAAAAGGGGATTTCCGCAATGACACAAATTCTAAACGATACAGATCTATCGAATGAACACCAAAACTTCATTACTGAATGTATCAGATTCGTTTTAGAAAATAATTATTTCGAATTCAATAACTCCTATTACTTGCAAATTAGCGGAACCGCTATGGGCACAACCATGGCACCCAGCTACGCCAACCTATATATGGGGATGTGGGAAGATACCTATATCCACCAAAATAACCCATTCCAACAAAACATTATTTGGTGGGGTAGATATATCGATGATATCCTACTAATATGGGAAGGAGATACCCCCACCACCACAAATTTCTTACAACATATTAACAATAATATTTTTAACCTACAATTTACTTCCAAAATTGAACAAAACTCAATAGAGTTTCTTGATCTAATATTGTTCAATGAAAATACAAACATTTACACTAAACTTTACAGAAAAAGCACCGACTGCAATGGGTACCTAAGAGCAGATAGTGGACATTACAAACCATGGATCCACAACATCCCCTATGGGCAATTTCAGCGCCTAAAAAGAAATTGCACAAAAGACAGCGATTTCAAACAAGAAGCTGAACTTCTCAGGGAAAAACTGATACAGAAAAATTACCCTAAAAAATTAATCGACAACTCCCTTAAGAAAGTGCAAAGACTAGATAGAACACAACTTCTTACTGCAAAAAAAGACATAGAGAAACCAAACAAAAGTACCAAAAAAATAGGTATGGTTACAACTTTCAACGAAGCAGCCCCAGAAATTAGAAAAATACTGAAAAAATATTGGCCAATATTAGAGCAAGACAAATTCCTGAAAAACAGCATAGGCTCTGCACCAAAGATCACATTTAGAAAGAACAGATGCCTAAAACAACTATTGGCACCCAGCAGACTCAAAGACACCACCAAGAAAACAAATTGGTTATCCACAAACACTAAAGGTTTTTTTAAGTGCAACAGGGCCAATTGCAAGAGCTGCGAACATGCTTATGAAAGCAAAAAAGCAACAAAAATAATTCAATCAAAAACTTTTCCATCAAAAAAATGTGAAATAAATACCCTCACTAACTGTAAAAGCACTTACGTGGTATATCTATTGGAGTGCACTTGCAATCTACAATATATTGGGCGTACCAAACGCCCATACAAGAAAAGACTGCTTGAACATCTGAAAAACATAGAGGCAGGCTACAAGGGCCATAGTGTCTCGAGACACTTCAAAAAAATTCACAATAAAGATCCAAAAGCACTCAGAGGCACAATATTAGAACAAATTCAGATACCACGCAGAGGAGGAGACAGGTTCCTTAAGCTTCGCCAGAGAGAAACTTTCTGGATTCACTATATGGGCACAATGAGCCCTATGGGATTAAATGAAGATATAGATCTGGCAGCATTTTTATAGAAATCTCTTAAAAATCAGTCACAAAAATCAGCAATTTATGTTTAGCCATAAAAACAGATAATTAATAGGTATCAAACTTACATCTGGATTACCAGTAAATCAAAAAATTCAAGGCTAATACACTTTCCACTACTTCCCATACCTCCACCTTTATCTAAAATTCATAATCAAAAAACGTCCAAGAAAAATATACAGAATAAAATTGTTTAAATCCAAACACTACACCATAAACATTATATTACGTTTTCATTATTACTTTCCGTTCGCCTTAAATACTATAAAAATAAGAGAAAAGATTGTTTTACTATTTAGGACTTTAAGCAAACGTTCCAGTAAAAATAGTACGATATACTCAGAATAGGAGAAACTATAGGACCCAGCAGACACTGACGACCAACTCCCAGAAGTCAACAAAGCATGGTCACTATGACAACCGATACGCTAACACAACTGACGTCACTACAACTTAGCCGCAATTGGACAATTAGGAACAAACACGCCCACCACAGACCTTTATATTCTCATGATGCCGACTTCTGTCCATTCCACTTTTTTCCTCTGATGAAGAAGTGACTGATCACTTCGAAACGCGTAAGGATTATCTTAAGGTGGGCGGACATCCTTTTGCTACATTGCGGCACGGCATCATATTTAACACAACGGGTAACAGGACTTGTTGAGCGACTGTACCCTTCCTTATACATATGCCTCTGTGAGCATATTATACGCACAATTTGAACTTACCAACTGCCAACAGAGGCTTTTTAGCCTAACAGCATTATAAACGTATTGGTCTTATTGACCACAAATTACGGCCAGCAGGTTAAGCTGTTTAAAAGAACCACATTAAGCATACAGCCATTAGTGTCCCACAAGCAGGCTGAACTGTATTTTAAATTCAAATACTGCATTGGGCAATCTTTGTACTGCAGCCAACCAGAGCACTGACCAGGAGATCGAAATACTTAATCAATGTCTATTACTTACCTCATACTCTGATTGAGGGCATTTGATGTAAGCACATTTACTTAGTTCTAATTAAAAAGAGCTTTTTTATTTAAACGTTATCACACTATGTTCTTGTTTTCTTTTCTTATTCCATCTCAATCGATATGAACACCTGAGACAACCCAGATTCTCATCACCAAGAAGAAAAAGAGAGTCCAGGATTTTCCATTGCCTTTCAACAAACGATACAAGAGAGTCCAAGATTTTCATTCAAAACAACATACTGCTGCCAGGAGCCACCTGGAAACAAAGATCCCAAAGGGTTTCAACAAAGGAAAGATTCCTACAGCAAAGAACAAAGCAAAATCGACTGGACAAGAGCCAAAGAAACATCTCTAACCCAGACAAGTCTACAACTTACCTCATATGATTGAGGTTACCTCTGGTAAGCACAAATCCACTCACCTCAGACAAAGAAGTGTCGAATATTCTAAAGCACATTACTGAACTCTTTAGAATACAATAACAATCCAAGGACATTATTATTATTATTATTTTTATTATCCTGTTACTATAACCACATAGGTCTGAAAACTACATACCTACTTTACTAATAGTCAATTTTTATTCTAGTGCCTAGCTGTGCGCCCTTTTTGATTTTCTCTTTTTCATCCACATATATATATATATGTATAGTATTTATTTAAGAATAAATAGAACATATTCTTCTATCTGAAGAAAATTGGAATGTGAAATATTCATAATTCATGTCGATACGAGCACACAAACAAAAGTGGTTGGGTTAGCGCTGTAGAATGGGTTTTAGTTTTTTTCAGTATTTGCGCTCCAATGAAGTCTATGGGAGAAGAAAATGTGGTCACTATATTTTTTTTTTTCCCTTGTGTGCAAACTTTTTACTTTCAATCTGACGCACGCAAAAAAACTCCATCTAGCGTAGCTTACACAAGAGCGGGAACACTAAAATGCACTTCACTCATAATCTAGCCCTATAGCTGCTGTTCATATTTTTTTTTTTCAGAAAAGTTGTTTGATAAGTATGAGTTCATAACCATTTTTATATAAAAAAGACATTTTCAAGTATTTTCAGCATACCACTTATTGCTTTTGATTTCTCATTGTTGTCATACTATGACCTAGTCAGCTAATCTAATAATTGTGCCCACAATTTGTTTTACCTCAGTAGAATAGCAGAACACTTTGCAAACCTTCTTAATGACATATGTTAAAGGAACATAAAAGTAATTTAAAACTTCATATATTTTAAAAAACAACACACTTTTGCAGCGCTGACTATGGACTCTGGGGGATACAGTAGGGCCGAAATCACAAAAGGGAAGGTGATAATAATGCAAAAATAAATCAAACACTTTGTAACCCAATTAAATAAAGCAAAAATAATAATAAAATACTGATTGGACAATGGAATATATGAAAATTAAAATATAAAATCATAAAAATAGTACGATGACATAGAAATAACCTTGATACAGTGGCCGATGGCAGATTTACACACTGGCTTAAATACGCACAACTCAAGCACTTCCTACAAACATCTCCACATAGGGAAGACTTCCTCCACCCAATGACACAGTTCGAGAGATTATGTGAGAGGGAGATGACCGTCCAAGGTTCTCTGGCGATATCTCGTAAACTGTTAACAGAACCCCAGACTCTGAGCCTACCAAACTTTACGTCTAAATGGGCACTAGATTTACACACAGACATTGACAACAACACATGGGGCAACATCTTCCGCAGAACAAAAAAATCATCTACTTCACCACAAATATTGGAACTGAACTATAAACTCCTCTCAAGCTGGTGCTTAACCCCGACCAGACTAAACACAATATACCAAGACTCATCTCGACAATGTTGGAGGGGGTGTGGTGAACAGGGTAGTCTGATACATATCTGGTGGGACTGCCCCCGAATAAAAAACTTTTGGAAAGAGGTAGAATCTTATTTACAGAAATTAGCGGTAGAGACACTCCAACTTAATCTCAGAGTGGCACTTTTAAACGATAAGACATATATTACATGTAAGCTGAGATCCCTTCTGGTACAGATAGGGCTTAATGGGGCACGATCAGTGATCACTAGAGCATGGAAAACTCCTACAGCCCCGACAATAGAATCATGGATAGCACGAACTGCAGAGCTTATTAGCTTAGAGGAGTATGGTTTCCTAAAACGAAACAAGTTGCCCTTCTTTTTAGACGCCAGATTCCTGTGGGAAGAGATCTACAACACACCCTGAGGTAGAATACTAAATAAGAGGATTCTAGAGCTACACTAAAAACAAAAGGGGGAGGTGGTTGGACAACTGGTTCGGAGGCCGGGGAGGACCTGTGGAGGCTCGCTGAGGAGGGAGTCGATTGAACTAGTTGAGACCATTTGAAAATGTTTTAGCGTAAAATAGTTTGATTTGGATAAATTGAGCAACAACAGCTCTATTTAATACGAACAACCTATAGAGCACTGAAATAGGTTAGTAGTTTATTTGTTTTAATTGTTATATCTTAGATTAGTATGTAAAAGTAAGGACTCGAGAATGTACCATGATTGCTGAAATTATTTTTTATTTCTTCTGTAAAATGGAAAAACAAAATAAATAAATTAAAAAATTTTTAAAAAAAATAGTACGATGACAAATTTCAAACAACAGGGCAATAGTTATTATCCCAATCGAGTCTATGGGTTACCCGTTCTTTGCCCTTACCAAATTTCCAGCCAAACAGAATGATGAATCAGATACAGAGTCACTTAAATAGATATAGATCCTCAGGAAAACAGTTCCAGTAAGGGTGCAGCCGTATCCCATGACGTGTTGTTTAAAATCTCACGTATAAATCTGCAAACAAAAAAAAACAAAAAAAAAGGCACAATCCCTAACTCAAGGTAACCAAATATTTAATTTAACACATATATGGTTAAAAACACTAACACTAAGGGGCATATGTATCAAGCTCCGAATGGCGAGCCTGCAGACTCGCCAGAAACAGCAGTTATGAAGCAGCGGTCACAAAGACCGCTGCTCCATAACCTGTCCGCCTGCTCTGAGCAGGTGGACACACATCGCCACAATACAACCCGATCGAGTACGATTGGGTTGATTGACACCCCCCTGCTGGTGGCCGATTGGCCGCGAGTCTGCAGGGGGCGGCGTTGCACCAGCAGCTCTTGTGAGCTGCTGGTGCAATGCTGAATACGGCGAGCGTATTGCTCGCCATATTCAGCGAGGTCTGGCGGACCTGATCCGCAGTGTCGGATCAGGTCCGCCAAACCTTGATACATTTGCCCCTAAATCTCTATTGTGAATCCCCCTTGCTTATGTACGAAAAGACTTCCGCTCTCCTCCTCGGATCGCTCCTGCTCTCCTCCTCTGCGCCTTTCATTTGCCTCTGCGCAAACTTTCTCAAGAACACATAAATAGAGATGCTGATTTCATCTCCCAGCATGTAGTTAAAAATACTTACACACCCCTTTTCACTTATACACCCCTTTTCACTTACACACCACCAATCAGAAGGCTGGGTGGCACTTGTCACTCTTGTCCAAGAATGAAACAGAGGACGTGCTTGAGATCAACGTGTCATTCCCAACCAAATATATGATTTGTCGTCGTGGTTCGAATTAACAGGCTTACTTTGGAATCCCCAAGCCATCTCATTTCAGTTCTACTGAGTAAAGCTCTCCTAGCACTGTTACCTGAATACAAACATGTGTATATAAAATACCCAAAGGAAACTTTGTTGTTTGATCACACACTTAATGTAAGACTATAAACAAATGATTACAAAAATGTATCACATTACTACCCAGGTATGTGCCAATAAGAGAAATCTTTAAGAAATTAAAGTAGAACATAACAAGAGTCACGTGTCCTAATTTGAATACCAGTTCAGATACTCCTCCATTTCATCCATGTTCATCCTCTTCAGGGGTAAGTGAAATGTGTATACAAGCAGTCACTGTATGCAGATGATGTTCCCTAATTTCGAATGCTTAAAAAGAACATTAAACATCTTATACTTGCAGCATTCTTCTGCATTCTTTCAAAAGATTAATAAATCAACATAGACTGAACAGATTCAAACTTTTGTTTGCTGCAACTGTTTTTCAGTGGTCCACCCACCACTTTGCTTATTTGGATGAGCCAATCCTGACTTGAGACTGGAGAATAAAATGCATAAGAGAAGTGCACAACTGGGGACAGATGGTGCCTAGTAGCCCATCCTATTGTATTGGATTATACCTTCCAGGGTGCAACTTCTTTATGCCCAATCTGTGCTTTTCACAAAAGAGAACTTTCCTGTAGTTAATCACTGTTACCCCATCCAAAAGGTCAGTCCAGCCAATACCACGCAATTCTCATCTGCACAAAAGATTTCTACAGCTAATCGCAGGCGTAAGTTTTGTCTATAATGGAACTTGTCAGTGGAGGTGCAGCTATATGCCTCTAGGAACACAAACCAAACGTGGACTCCTTGCACACATGCTTTAGAAGAATGCAAATGCACCTCACTGACGAGATCCAGAAAGGTCAAAATGTAAGTTTGGGGTTTGTTTGTTTTTTCTTGTTCAGAGGAGAATTTCCTGGTATTTCAGGCCTGCACTGTCATTGGGCTGGATCAGACTGATACCCTGCAGGATATTTCTGTGAAAGGTGTAGTGTGCTAAAAGAGACTGCACTCTGAGTGGCACTGGCCTTATGGAAAAGCAAGGGAGTTTTTCTAGCTTTTATTCTGTCTCAGTTGAGTGCATCTCTCTAATTTCTTTTTTTTTGTGTTTAAAACACAGGTCTTTCAATGACATTCAGTGTATTCATCAGAAATAAGATAACAAATAGCAAATTTGGACAGCTATGTGGCAATGTTAGGCTTTTGACAACAGTAATGTGCTTTTTCATTTTTCAGGACAGGAAAATCCAAAATTTTCAGACTTAAAAGGATAGTAAAATCCAAATTAAACTTTCAGGATTCAGATAGGAAATGTCATTTTTAACAACTTTCTAATTTACTTTTATCATCAAATTTGCTTTGTTCTCTTGTTATTCGTATTTGAAGACTAATACTAGGTAGGTTCATATGCTAATTTCTAAGCCCTTGAAGGCCACTTCTAATTTAACATTTTTTTACAGCTAGAGGCCATTAGTTCATGTGTTTCATATAAATAACACTGTGGTCATGCACGTGAAGTTATTTAAGAGTCAGCACTAATTGCCTGAAATGCCTGAAATGCAAGTCTGTCAAAAGATCTGAGATAAGGAGGCTGTCAGCAGTAGCTTAGATACAAGGTAATTACAGAGGTAAAAAGTGTATTTCTATAACAGTGTTGGTTATACAAAACTGGGGAATGGTAAATAAAGGGAGTATCTATCTTTTTAAACAATAACATTTTTGGTGTTTACTATCCCTTTAAATTGATATAGATGCTAGACATAATGATTTATTGAAAGCAAAGGCTAGAATAACACGTAGATGCATTTTTTTTTAATTATATTGGTTGGTTTAAGAATGTAATTAAGTACAATAATTTTGGCAAAGTAATGGGCACCTTCATGTTTAAACTTAAGTTTCCCCTTATCAATCTTTCCTTATGAGGAGAAATAGAGGCAGATATAAAACAGGCAAAAAAAGACATTTTTGTTATGTATTTCTTTTTGTTTTTGTTCTTTTAAAACTCTTAGATAACTCTTTCATGTTGATTTCTATGTTGAGGTGTCTGTTTGAAAAGATGTTCCTGTAGAAGTTGATAGTTGCGCCACATCATGGTTGGAATTCTCAGTCTGCAGTCTTTAATTATATTGATGTTTACTGAGATTTTAACAAGACAGGGGTCCTGATGATCAAAGGATTCTCCAGCTTGGAGATAAATTGTAGTTCAGATTTCACAGGGGCTGAACTCACTGAATGCTCAAAAGAAAAAGGGTGGAACTCTCCAGCACTGCAGAATCTCTCTCATTTCTGTAATGAAGGTGAGACAGGCCAAGTGCAATATTGCACTGATGATATGAGAGTTTTGTTACACTTACACTTCGTGTTTTGTATTTTATATTATTATTTTATTTTATATTACTTTACACTTCAGACTGGGTCCTTCCAGTACTATTGCATTTAAGCTGTAAACTTTCTGTTTTATATTTTAATACATTTAGATTTAAGTCCAGCAGCAATTTTACAAATTATGATTATTTTGTGAAAGTTTATGTTACTTTAACAAATTAGGATCATGCTTTGTATATTTCTGTGTATCTTTTTCAAATTACATTGCACTTTGTATTTGCTCTATTGTAAATTAAAACTGACAGTTTAAGAAAGTGTGAAGGACAAAGTAGTTTTCCCTGGACTGAACTGGAGAGCTCCCAGGGTATCTCTGAATCTCTCTTACAATTCCTGTGAAATTATGTAAACATTTTAAAGAAGCTGGTCTCACTTGTTTATCTTGCCAGCTGTATGCAGGTGAATTTTGCTCAAAATTTACAATAAACATTTTAATTTACAGAAAAGTGCAATGTAATTTGTAAAATATAAACATAAATATTCATAATAGTATCCTAATTTGTTAAAGTTACACAGAAACTAAAAGCATAATCAGAATTTGTAAAATCCCAATCCTAAATACAGTGTTGTATACAAAATAGACTACAAAACAGAAAGTGCAAAATTTAAATGTAATAAAATTTAATCTGAAGTGTAAAGCGATATAAAATAGAAAGCACAAAGTGTAAATACATCAGAACTGTCTGGAGGATCATTTTAGGTCATCTCACATGAGCGGAGACCTTTTGAACATCAGGCTCAGAGTCACTGTTACTGATTCAGTGAGTAAAAGTACCTTTGGGGTTGCTTATAGTATAACATTGCAATACATTTCCATTTTCAAAGGCCTGAATAAGCAAACATCCAGCAGCCGTATCCTTCTTGCCATTATATGACTACACATAACCTCAAAGACAATATGGCTTAGGGAATTCTCCATAACAGCAGGCAAAGAGTTGTTTTTAGGGGGATTTTGATATGAGTGACAAACTTAAATTGGGCTATATACAGCATAATAAACATCCACAAATCTAGCCTATTGTGTGTATGTGAGCCAGATGGTCAATGGGTCAAGGGGTGCCCAGCATGTGTGTGCATGGAGATACTTACGTATAGGTACAATTGTGCATGTGGGTTCTCATAGTGCTACTTTATATCACTAATTCTGTTGTCCATCACAACTATACAGCTGTACAAGACACCTGAGCATAGCATGTCTGCTAAACATAAAGAAACAACATGCCATTGCCATTGATTATAGCCGGTCTCTCCTGATGTTTCACCACCTCAGTATTAAACCCAATACTACTACTTCAGGTTTCGGGCTGCTTGTTACTATGGTAACCACGCTCTAACAATTTCTTACTGAGTAGGTGCTTACATCTTAAGATAATTTCTGCTTTAGATCATTTCTGCTGTATTTATTTTTGTTTGATATATTATCCCTTATCATTGCTCATGTTGTTTCTTTTGATGTATTAAACTGTCTCACGTTTGTTTGCTTGTAGAATCACATATAACACAGTTTGGTGGGTAAGTAATAGTACTTTGTAAGTCTGAGGACGGATCCCCTGTGATCCGAAAACATTCACTATTAAAGTGACTACTATCTTTGAAAGACCTTTTGTGATCAGCACCCAGGGCTTATGTTGGTTGAAAATCTGGAGTGCACTTTGTTCAGTATATATATATATATATATATATATATATATATATATATATATATATATATAGTATATATATATATAGTAAAAACAGCCAGTAAAATAATAATAATAATAATACTGTTCAAATATAATATCCCCAAAAAAGGAGGTATGAGAGTGAGTTGGATCCAAAGGTTAATATTGTCCCAAAGTGTATTAATTCAGAGGAACAAGGAATGTGAAGAATGATCTGTTTCCCAAGTGAGTCAAGGATACCTGTAAATACCTGTGGAGAGAGAAAGCAAAAAGGTGCACCAAAACTGTAATACTGAAGGAGCTAATTTAGTCTTGATAAAGGCCTCGCAACAGGCCGAAACGCGCCAACCCACTGAATTTATGACATACCAGCCCGAGTCTTGTTTTTATATAGTGAGCACATTTCCTTATTAGCTCCGTTAGTTTTACAGTTTTGGTGCACCTGTTTGCTTTCTCTCTGAACAGGTATTTACAGGTATCCTTGACTCACTTTGGAAACAAATCATTCTTCATATCCCTTGTTCCTCTGAATTTATACACTTTGGGACAACATTAACCTTTGGATCCAACGCACTCTCATACCTCCTTTTTTGGGATATTATATCTGAACAGTATTATTATTATTATTATTATTTTACTGGACTATTATTTTTACTATACATCTTTTCCCTATATATATATATATATATATATATATATATATATATATATATATATATATATATTTATTTATTTTTTTCACCGCAGTCTTTATTCACATTTTTCCACATATTATTGGCCATCATTTCCGACATGTCTTTTTTATATTGAGCTCTGGATATTTCCATTATTTCCAATGTTCTTTTTACTCGTTGTTTTTAAGTATATATGTGTACCCTTTTTATGCACTTTATCCTATATTCATTGTTTTTAACTTGCATGTATAAGCTCAACTTAATTAGCCTGCCTCCTCAGTAGACTACTTGTATACACCGTGTATATATGTAATAAATTTATGTATCTAGTACATTGCAGTGCTCTTCATATCTAATCCTTACCCTCTTCTTTATGAGATATTCCCAAGCATATTTATTAGCATTATTATTATTCTACTAGCGCACTTCAGCCTCCCTTGTGTGCGCTCCTTCACCCCCTCTTTTTCTTATGCATAGTGTTCAATTCACTGGAGGATTGTCAATATGGGTGCATGGGCTTTGCCTCACTATTTATAATACCCAAAAATAAAAATAATTTCTGCCACTTATTTTTCACCCCAAAAGTTTATTCATTCATATAGTTTAATATATTTTTATATAATATAATTTTTATGCACATAAATATTAAAATAAATCAAGAGTCAGCAGTGGCGGCATGTAAATTATGCGATTCTGATAACCCCTTCTCGTATTCCTATTCTCTCTCCCTTCCTCTTCTATGCTTTGTAATGTAAGCAGTTCTCTCTAGTGTTGCAGTTTATTGCTATACATAATAACATAATGGGCTCGATTTATCCTCTTCTCCACCTCTTTGGTGAAGAATTTCAATCTCCCCAGTCTCGTCCGATCAGGGAGATTGACAGCTCCTGCCCACGCACGATTGGTTGTGTGTGGGCATGGGGTGGGGTTGCACGCAAGCGCAAATTAACGCTCGTTTGCAATGTTAAATTCAGGCAACAGATCACTGCCCGCTAGACGAAAGCTCGGACGGACAGGGGAAAATATGTCCGCCCCTGTCCGCCCTTTATTGATAAATTGAGCCCAATATAATAAAAGCTGCCTAACACTAGATATGTGAGTAGTGCCCATGTCATTTCTTGTCAGCTTTCACTAGCAGTAGGATCTTTTATTTTATTATGCTGAATATGTGAGTACTTGCAGGTGTAATTGCAGGTAATGGTTAGCCTGGAAACACTGTGGGAGGACTAGGCTGCTGTTTCACTAACTAAATATCACAGATTAATGTCACGGACATGCTTTCTTGTAAGACCTTTATAGTTTTTTTGTTTGTTGTATTTTCTTACATTCACTGGCTCAAGAAAAATATCAATTTCAGTAGTCGTTTTATTGAGTAGAATAACAAAAGGTAAAAAATGTGGACAGCACCACAGATTGCATGAGAGAAAGAGGAATAGTGAGAGAGAAAGTGGGTTGATAGTTAAAAAAAAGTGAGAGGAAGTAAAAACGGAAAAAAGAGGAAAAAGAGAAAGATGGAACGGGGATTAGAGAAAGGCAAATAAAGAAGTGGAGAGAGACAAAATGTAACCTTTTAGTAAAGGAACAGTACAGTCAACAATAAACTTAACAGTTTACTTTCATTATCTAAGTTGCTTTGTTCTTTTGGTATCATTTGTTGAAAAGTAAGCCTATGTAGACTTATATTAGCTCTGGGGTGTGCAAGTGTCTTTAGTACTCTGTAGCAGCAGTGCTTGGAGCAATTTATAAGACTGCTACGTACAATGTTGCAAAACACTGCTTCCACACCAACTCATTAACTTGAGAAACAGTGATGGGTTCCAAAATACGTATCTAACACTTTTCAAATGCATTTAGGCTATGAAAACTCCTTGTATGGGAAAGATGTGACACTGTTTTGCAATCATTTGGATAAAAAAATTCCAGCAGGTTTTTAAATATTTTTTTAAAGGGACAGTCTACACCTTAGTCATCTTAAAGTCTTACTTTAGATTAAGATGCAAATAGCCTCTTGCACCCCTTTCTATTAGGGATGGGCGAATGTGTTTATATCCGAATTCGAATGTTAGAACGAATGTTATTGTAGAAATTCGATTTACATAATAGAATGTTGATAAGAACGAATATTCTTAAAAATTCGATTTTCGAATGTTATTTACAGTTTTCGAATGTCACATTCGAATTCGAATGTCACATTCAAATTCGAATGTCACATTTGAATTCGAATGTTACATTCAAATATCACATTCGAATTCGAATATTACATTTATAAAACACAATTGTATACTAGAAACACTATTTCGAATGTCACATTCGAATCAAATATCACATTTGAATCGAATGTCACATTCAAATTCGAATATTACATTTATAAAACACAATATTAGACTAGAAATACTATTTCGAATTTGAATGTCACATTCGAATCGAATATCACATTTAAAACACAGTATTAGACTCGAAATATTATTTCAAATTTGAATGTGACATTTGAATTCAAATGTAGCATTCGACTTCGAATATTACATTTATTTAAACACAATTGTAGACTAGAAATACTATTTCAAATTTGAATGTCACATTCGAATTCGAATGTCACATTCGAATTCTAATATTACATTTCGAAATTGAATGAATACATAGCTAAACATTCTATTATTCAAACGAATATTTTCGAATTTTATTGAAAAATTCGAAAACGAAAATTCAAAAATAGAATGTTAGAATGTTATATAAACATTCGAAATTCAATTCGATCGAACGAATGTATCAAAATTCATTTTAAATTTTGAATTTTTAGAAACATTCGCCCATCCCTACTTTCTATATCATTCAGCAGGAACAGTAAACAAGTTATTTTAAAATTAATATTGTTTCTGGTCATTTTGAAATGGCTGCCAAGCTCCACCCACTGATGAAATCACAATCTGGGCTGTATATGGCATCCAATCACAAAAGGCTCACTAGTTGGAATCAACAGATTGTCAATGCTATTCAGCAAACTGTCAAGATGCAGCCCAGAGCATGATGTGATCAGTGGGCGGAGCTTGGCACCCATTTCAAAGTGGCCAGAAACTATACTCATTTTAAAATAACTATTTTACTGTTCTTGCTGCATGATATAGAAAGTGGTGCAGGAGGCTATTTGTAGCTTAATCTAAGGTAAGAAACTAAGATGACTAAGGTGTAGACTTCCTCTTTAAATGCTTTCAAATTCCACTGCTTTGACCTACTAAGGTTGGTACAGGAATGAACTAATCAAAACATTGCTTGGTCGCAATTGAATAGTGTAAAACTGGAAACATTGACATTTTTTCTGCCTGCAACAAAGACTTTGACAAGGGCATAAAAACCTTTCCTTCTTTGGAGCAGCGGTTTTAACCACATGAAAAAACAAGTACATTTTTGTGTTGCATGCCTTCGTTCATTTGTTAAAGGTGCCACTTGTTTTCTGTTTTCAAACAAATGCAACAAATACATTAAAATTAGTGATTGGTGTTTGTCCAATTTGGAATGCACATGCCTAGATTTTACCCTCATCACTAAGTCTATGTGGCACCCTTAGCTGAGTACATCCTGGAGTATGCTGATACCCTTGTGGAAAATAACAGTTTTACTCCTTTTTTTGGTGCTTCTTGCTTAAAGGGACACTGAACACAAATTTTTTCTTTCGTGATTCAGATAGAGCATGTAATTTTAAGCAACTTTCTAATTTACTCCTATTATCAATTTTTTTCGTTCTCTTGCTATATTTATTTGAAAAAGAAGACATCTAAGCTTTTTTTTTTGGTTCAGAACCCTGTTTATTGGTGGGTAAATTTATCCACCAATCAGCAAGAACAACCCAGGTTGTTCACCAAAAAATGGGACGGCATCTAAACTTACATTCTTGCTTTTCAAATAAAGATACCAAGAGAATGACAACAATTTGATAATAGGAGTAAATTAGAAAGTTGCTTAAAATTGCATGCTCTATCTGAATCATGAAAGAAAAAAAATTGGGTTCAGTGTCATTTTAAAGGGACACTCAGGTCAAATTAAACTTTAATGGCTGAGATAGAACATGCAATTTTAAACAACTTTCCAATTTACTTCTGTTAAAATAATGTGCACAATCTTTTTATATTTACACTTTTTGTAGTCACCAGCACCTACTGAGCATGTGCAAAAAATTACAGAATATATACATATAAGCATTTGTGATTGGCTGATGGCTGTTACATGGTACAGGGGGAGTGGAAATTTACATAACTTTGAAAATTGTTAGAAAAAAATCTATTACTCATTTTACGTTCAGAGTAAGTGCTATTGCATTGTCTTTATATGATGTCCTTTAAATTACCAGTAAATACAGTAGATTTCCATAATCAATAAATGTTAACAATAAATACAATGTAATAGCACTTAGGGGCAGGTTTATGAAAGTGCGGACGTACATGATCCACTGTAGCGATCAGGTCCGCCGCACATCGATAAATGCCAACAGCATACGCTATCGGCATTTATCATTGCACAAGCAGTTCTGGTGACCTGCTTGTGCAATGCCGCCCCCTACAGATTTGCGGCCAATCAGCCGCTAGCAGGGTTGTCAATCAACCCAATCGTATGCGATCAGGTGGATTGCTGTCGGCCACCCTGCAGAGGCGGCGGGCGAGTTAAGAATCAGCGGTCTTAAGACCGCTGCTTCTTAACTCCTGTTTCCGGCGAGCCTGAAGGCCCGCGCGGAAACAGCTGCATCAAGCTCCATTCGGAGCTTGATGAATCGGCCCCTTTGTCTGAATTCCAAATGAGTAGTAGATTTTTTTTCAGACAAATTTCAAAGTTAGGTCTTTTTCCACTCCTCCTGTATCATGTGACAGTCATCAGCCAATCACAAATGCATATACGTATATTCTGTGAATTTCAGTAGGAGCTGGTGACTCAAAAAGTGTAAATATAAAAAGACTGTGCACATTTTGTTAATGGAAGTAAATTGTAAAGTTGTTTAAAATTGCATCCTCTATCTGAAAAATAAAAGTTTAAAATTTTGACGAGTGTCCCTTTAACCATCTTTGATTATTTTTTTTTATTTTTTTTTTTTCTCTTCTTCTTTTCTTTGTTTGTTGGGGTAAGGTTTTAATTTATTTGTGGGAATTTAAAATCAAAAGTATAATGGCTATATACAGGCTAATCCTTGTCAAACTGAGTAAGGATCAGAAGAAACTAATCCATTGTTGCTAATATGTTAGAGTAATTAGTTTAAAAACCCTATGTTAGAATTTAAAATGCACCCTGCGTGGTGCAAAGAAGGCCCAATTGAGAGGCTATTTATCTTTGTGATGACTTGTTTTTTTTTGTTGTATCTTTTTTCCTTTATCTTTTTTTTTTTCCTTGTTGTATCTTTTTGGTATAACACCCTGCGAGGTGGAAGGTAAGCCCAATTGAGAGGCTCAAGCACTTATACTTTTGAATAATAAATAAAGATTTAAAAAAAAAAAAAACATCTTTGATTATACTAAAAAAATATTATATTATATATTATATTATATATCATAAAACATTTATACATCCTGAAAATGAATATGTTTTTCTGCTTAAGACAAGTTAAAGAAATACTAAAAACTAGAAAATATAACATGCATGTGAAAGAGCACTGTTTAAACGTTAAAAATATTTTCCCTTGAGAAATGTGATAAACTAAAGCTGTTTATTTTGACATTGAAGCTAACAAGAAATGTCTTTCTGGGGAATGAAACCTATCAACTTATTGCTCATTGGCTTATAACGCAGAACTCTCACTGGTCTAGTGGTGGACAAAAACATGCCTTACTGAAATAAAAACTTTTTTTACTTCTGTTTTACCAAAAAAAGATGTAATTGATACATAGGGGCCGAATTATCAAGCTCTGAATGGAGTTTGATGCCCCTGTTTCTGCACGAGCCTTCAGGCTCACCGGAAACAGTAGTTATGAAGCAGCGGTCTAAAGACCGCTGCTCCATAACTTGTCCGCTGACTCTCAGGCTGCGTTCTTCAGCCTGCCTGATTCTATACGATCGGGCTGATTGACAGCCCCTGCTAGCGGCTGATTGGCCGCGAATATGCAGGGGTAGACATTGCACAAACAGTTCACCAGAACTTGCATTAACCCCTTAATGACCAATGGCTGAATTATTCTGTCATGGAACGATTAAAAAACCTGAAGCTGGGTCCTTAAGGCGTTAAGATGTTTCTTCCACCAATATTTCCCTCTCTCTCAACCTCCCTATGTATTTCCTTTACAGTGTAAGCTTGAGAGCTCACTATGTATAAAAGTGCATCTACAACTGGTTGTGCTTAAGGGCAGGGCGCTCCTCTCCTTTTACTGATGTTTGTCAATATAAGTGTAGTAATGTACAGGGCCATCTTAAATATTAAATGGACCCTGAGCAAACATTTTCTTGGGCTCCCCCCATGCAATTTCGCTGTCCACCCCAACATCCCAAAAAACAACTTAATCAATTTTTTTTTTTTAATTATTAGACCAGCAGTGGATCATACATTTTTAAAAAATGAAATAAATTGCAATATGTGAAACTTGACCTAAGCAGTACTAATAAGTAAATAAATATATAAATTCCTCCACTGTGGATTAATTTAATATGCTTTTGAATGTGATTCTGGTGTGAGGTTAGCTGGTTAAGGAGATTTAGGGCAGCCAACAGGAGCAAAACAAGGTAAAGACTGAGGAGGAAGCATGGAGGTGCAGACAAATATAAGTTTACTGACTGGAACATTTGAACTACTATGGGAAGCTGTAAAATCTGATACAGAGAGAAACATTTTTTTATAAAAATAAACCTTACCTTATTGTGTAAAGTATCAGCATGACACTATACATCAGCCACAGCAGCACATGTCACTTCTTTGCTAGGAACAAGTTCCTTCTCATCCTGCACTAGACGGTGCTGCATGGGAGAGGAGCGTGTGTGCATTAATTCTTCCCACTGACTCCTTTCTACAAAGCACTGTTCCACTAACAAACTTCAGTTAGTTGATTTTAGGGCTACAGCAGAAAGAGCAAAGTTAAGATGCTGTCTGTCCAAGGCTGCATGGATACAGTGTGAGACGAGTCACACAGCCTCAAGACTGAAGAGGGCAGTTTGCGCAGCTGCACAGATGCTCAAATCCTCATGTGCCTGCCGCTCCAGCTTTCTGCTGCATGTGCCTACAGTCAGTCCTACCCTGAACAATCCACACCACTAGAGCAGTTACCTGGTAACAGTGGTAACCCCAGCAGGACATTTTCTGATGCAATGGATGGATGCCGAATTAGGGCTTAGCATTCAGTGCTGCACAGTGCACATCTAAAACAGCAAATGGCACTAGCTTGGCATGTCACATGACACCGGCACAGTCTGGCACAGTTTCTATCAACTAAACATAAGCAGAGAACTTTTGATTGTGACAGTATTAGGACTGATTGTGTGTGTCCCCCCATGTCATATAATATCAGCAGTCTGGCATGAACCAAAAAAAAGGACTCTTGGGTCCCTCAACAAAGACTGGGCCCTGAGCAGCTGCCCCTTTTGCCCTGTGTTAAAGACGGCCCTGGTAATTTACAGTGTATAGTCTTACATTATGAGGCCTATTTATCAAGCCGTCAACTATGCTGCATTCACCGGCACCAATACACTCACCTAACATCGCCTAACATCGCAGCCGCGGACCTGAATATGATCTCCATATTTATCAAGAAAGCCGGAAAAAAGCTGCGCACCAAGTACGGGGTGATGAGCAGCGGACTGTTGTTAACTAACAGTCATCGATCACACTCCTATTTGGCTTTTTCCCAACTTTATTTATATCCTGTCACTAAGCACCGCCACTATACTAAAATGTTTAACCCCTATCCAGCCGCTCCCGGACCCCTCCGCCACTAAATAAATGTATTAACCCCTAAACCCCTGGCCTTCCACATCACTACCACTTACTAAACCTATTAACCCCTAAACCACCAGCCCCCCACATCACCATAAACTAAATTAAGCTATTAACCCCTAAACCTAACAACCCACTAACTTTACATTAAAATTACCTCATCCCTATCTTATAATAAATTTAAACTTACCTTTAGAATTAAATTAAACTATATTAAACTATTAATTAACCTACACTAACTATTATACTACACTTACATTAAACTATATTAAACTATTAATTAACCTACCCTAACTATTATACTACAATTACATTAAACTATATTAAACTATTAATTAACCTTTGCAATCAGCCAATAGAATGCAAGCTCAATCCTATTGGCTGATTGGATCAGCCAAAAGGATAAAAGCTCAATCCTATTGGCTGATTGCAACAGCCAATAGTATTTTTTCCCCTTCAATTCCTATTGGCTGATAGAATTCTATCAGCCAATTGGAATGTAAGGGACGCCATCTTGAATGACGTACCTTAAAGGGAAACTTCATTCTTCGTTGTTCATAGTAGGAAGAGGATGCTCCGCGCTAGATGTCTTGAAGATGGAGCCGCTCTGCATGGATGAAGATAGAAGATGCCGTCTGGATGAAGACTTCTGCCCGCTTGGATGAGGACTTCGGCCCGCTTGGATGAAGACTTCTGCCGGCTTCGCTGAGGACTTCTGCCGCTTGGATGAGGATGGATGTCCGGTCTTCAAAAACTGTAAGTGGATCGTCGGTGGTTAGTGTTAGGTTTTTTTAAGGGTTTATTTGGTGGGTTTTATTTTTAGGTTAGGGATAGTGATGTCCCGAACTGTTCGCCCGTGAACGGTTCCCTGAGAACATAGCTTGTTCGCGTTTGTGGGCGAACACATGGCGATGTTTGATCCGCCCCTATGTGTCATCATTGTGGAAACTTTGACCCTTTATGTCACAGCCGCCTGACACATTAGAGCCAATCAACATAAGACACTCCCTCACAGACCCTCCCAGCTACTCGGAATCCGCCATTTTAGACTCATAACGACCTTGCTTTCTTAATGAGAGGATGTGTTGTGTTTTTGCTCCTCACATTAATAGGAAAAACATAGCTAGGCTAGTGTATTTACAGTCCAGAAGGACTCCACTCATCTCTGCTGCAAGCACAGCACCCCAAAAAGCCCTTTTTAGGGCTATATTTCGTGCCGATTTTTTTTTTCCCGTTTTTTTTTTATTAGCATTTGCCTGGCTTTCAGGCTGTGTGTTTAAGGCTCACAGCATATGCTGTGACTACTGCCACCACTGATATCTCCCTAACAACATTAGTTTAAATTTAACTAACCAAAAAATGTAATTATTTTTCTAGTGTAATTTTTTTTCATTTTCTATCAGGCCAGTGTCACACAGCATATACTCTGGTTCATTGCTCTGTGCCAGCCAGCATCCACCAGTGTTAATATCCGTTTATAACATTATTTTAAATAAAAAAAAAAAAAAATATTTTGCTAGTGTAACCTAATTACATTTACTATGAGGCCTGTGTCTGTCAGGCTCACTCAGCATTAATATACCTCAATTTTTTTCAGTCTTTTGGTTAATTGGTCTGTGCCAGGCAGCCACCCAGCACTCATATCTATTCTTCTTCACCTTAATTTTAATATAAAAAAAAAAAGTTTAAATTTGTTTGCTAGTGTAATCTAATATAATTTTCTATCCGGCCTGTGTGTTTTGCTGACATACAGAGCCTACTGTGTTTACTTGCTGCCCTCCCTAGTCTATGAGCCACGACTCATATGTGTTTAACCTTTTTTTAATTTCCCCCCTCAAAAAATAATTTCAATCATTTTTCTAGTGTAATCTAATAGTATTTTCTATCAGACGTGTGTGTATCTGACTTACAGAGCCTACTGTTTTTAATAGCTGCCCTTCCAAGGCTATCAGCCACGACTCATATGTATGTGCTTAACCTTTTTCTTTAAATTGCCAAAAAAAAGTCTTTAAATCATTATGCTAGTGTAATCTAATTGTATTTTCTATCAGGCCTGTGTCTAACTGTCTATCTGACTTACACAGCATACTGTTGTTAATTGCTGCCCTACGTAGCAGCCAGCCAGGGCGACCACTCATAGAGTCATATGTGCATTGCACTTCTAAAAATAATTTTAATATTAAAATCTAAAATTTTAAAATATTTTGCTAGTGTAATCTAACTTAATTTTCTATCAGGCCTGTGTTTTTGTCCCTTAAACAGCATACTGTGTTAAATTGCTGCCCTACCTACCATCCACGACTCATATCTGCCAGCCTGTGTGCCAGGCCCAACTAGCCAATTAGTGGCACCAATCACAATTCTTGTAACAGTATATAAAAAAATAAAAATCATAATTTTTGGACTGCAAATATTCAGTCTCCTAGTGCCATTGAATTGCATTTACCTCCTGCCTGCCACTGCCAGCCTTTTTGTGCCAGGCCGTCTAGCCAACTATTTACACCAATCATAATTGTTGTCACAGACAGTATAGTTACTAATTAAAATTAAAAAAATTTGGATTGTTGATCTTAATCCTCAGTTTGCTTGTGACCTAGAATTGCACTTTCCTCCTGCCTTGCAGCCTGCTGTGAGCCAGGCCCGCCTAGCCAATTGTTGCCAGCATTCATATTTCTTTTAACAGTATTGCAAAAATTGTCAATCATCACTGTTTTGACTGTCAGTAATCAGTCTCCTTGTGTCCTTGAATTGCATCTACCTCCTGCCTGCCAGCCTTTTGTGCCAGGCCGTCTTGCCAACTATTTACACCAATCATAATTTTTTTGTCACAGTATAGTTACTAATTAAATTAAAAAATTCTTGATTGTTGATGATCTTAATCCTCAGTTTGCTCGTGCCCTAGAATTGCACTTTTCTACAGCCTTCCAAGCCTGTGTGCCAGGCCTACTTTCCTTCTGCCTTGCAGCCAGCTGTGAGCCAGGCCCATCTAGCCAATTGTTGCCAGCAATCATATTTCTTTTAACAGTATTGCAAAAATTGTCAATCATCACTGTTTTGACTGTCAGTAATCAGTCTCCTAGTGTCCTTGAATTGCATCTACCTCCTGCCTGCCAGCCTTTTGTGCCAGGCCATCTTGCCAACTATTTACACCTATCATAATTTTTTGTCACAGTATAGTTACTAATTAAAATTTAAAAATTCTTGATTGTTGATGATCTTAATCCTCAGTCTGCTCGTGTCCTAGAATTGCACTTTTTTACTTCCTTGCAAGACTGTGTGCCAGGCCTACTTGAAAAATATTTACACCAATCATATTTGTTGTGACAGTATTCTTAATAATTAAAAATTAAAATTTTTGGTAATAGTTGTTGTGAATCCTCAGTTTGCTGGTGCCATTGATTAGCACTTTCCTCCTGCCTTGCAGCCTGCTGTGAGCCAGGCCCACCTAGCCATTTGTTGCCAGCAATCATATTTCTTTTAACAGTATTGCAAAAATTGTCAATCATCACTGTTTTGACTGTCAGTAATCAGTCTCCTAGTGTCATTGAATTGCATCTACCTCCTGCCTGCCAGGCCATTTTGCCAACTATTTACACCAATCATAATTTTTTGTCACAGTATAGTTACTAATTAAAATTAAAAAATTCTTGATTGTTGATGATCTTAATCCTCAGTTTGCTCGTGCCCTAGAATTGCACTTTTCGACAGCCTTCCAAGCCTGTGTGCCAGGCCGACTTGATACATATTTACATCAATCATATTTGTTGTGACAGTATTCTTAATAATTAAAAATTAAAATTTTTGGTAATAGTTGTTGTGAATCCTCAGTTTGCTGGTGCCATTGAATAGCACTTTCCTCCTGCCTTGCAGCCTGCTGTGAGCCAGGCCCACCTAGCCAATTGTTGCCAGCAATCATATTTCTTTTAACAGTATTGCAAAAATTGTCAATCATCACTGTTTTGACTGTCAGTAATCAGTCTCCTAGTGTCCTTGAATTGCATCTACCTCTTGCCTGCCAGCCTTTTGTGCCAGGCCTTCTTGCCAACTATTTACACCAATCATAATTTTTTGTCACAGTATAGTTACTAATTAAAATTAAAAATTTCTTGATTGTTGATGATCTTAATCCTCAGTTTGCTCATGCCCTAGAATTGCACTTTTCTACAGCCTTCCAAGCCTGTGTGCCAGGCCTACTTCCAAAATATTTACACCAATCATATTTGTTGTGACAGTATTCTTAATAATTAAAAATTAAATTTTTTTGGTAATAGTTGTTGTGAATCCTCAGTTTGCTGGTGCCATTGAATAGCACTTTCCTCCTGCCTTGCAGCCTGCTGTGAGCCAGGCCCACCTAGCCAATTGTTGCCAGCAATCATATTTCTTTTAACAGTATTGCAAAAATTGTCAATCATCACTGTTTTGACTGTCAGTAATCAGTCTCCTAGTGTCCTTGAATTGCATCTACCTCCTGCCTGCCAGCCTTTTGTGCCAGGCCATCTTGCCAACTATTTACACCAATCATAATTTTTGGTCACAGTATAGTTACTAATTATAATTAAAAAATTGTTGATTGTTGATGATCTTAATCCTCAGTTGGCTCGTGCCCTAGAATTGCACTTTTCTACGGCCTTCCAAGCCTGTGTGCCAGGCCTACTTGAAAAATATTTACACCATTCATATTTGTTGTCACAGTATTCTTAGTAATTAAAAATTAAATTTTTTGTTAATAGTTTTGTGAATCCTCAGTTTGCTGGTGCCAGTGAATTGCACTTTGCTCCTGCCTTGCAGCCTGCTGTGTGCCCGGCCCACCTAGCCAATTATTGCCAGCAATCATATTTCTTTTAACTATTGCAAAAATTGTCAATCATCACTGTTTTGACTGTCAGTAATCAGTCTCCTAGTGTCCTTGAATTGCATTTACCTCCTGCCTGCCAGTCTTTTGTGCCAGGCCATCTTGCCAACTATTTACAACAATCATAATTGTTGTCACAGTACAGTTACTAATTAAAATTAAAAAATTATTGATTGTTGATCTTAATCCTCAGTTTGCTTGTGCCCTAGAATTATACTTTTCTACTGCCTTCCAAGCCTGTGTGCCAGGCCTACTTGAAAAATATTTACACCAATCATATTTGTTGTGACAGTATTCTTAATAATTAAAAATTAAAATTTTTGGTAATAGTTGTTGTGAATCCTCAGTTTGCTGGTGCCATTGAATTGCACTTTCCTCCTGCCTTGCAGCCTGCTGTGTGCTAGGCCCACCTAGCCAATTATTGCCAGCAATCATATTTCCTTTAACAGTATTGCAAAAATTGTCAATCATCACTGTTTTGACTGTCAGTAATCAGTCTCCTAGTGTCCTTGAATTGCATCTACCTCCTGCCTGCCAGCCTTTTGTGCCAGGCCGTCTTGCCAACTATTTACACCAATCATAATTGTTGTCACAGTATAGTTACTAATTAAAATTAAAAATTTTTATTTGTTGATCTTAATCCTCAGTTTGCTTGTGCCATTGAATTGCACTTTTCTACTGCCTGCCAGCCTGTGTGCCAGGCCCAACTATCCAATTAGTGCCAGCAATCATATTTATTTTAACAGTATTGCAAAATTTGTCAATCATCACTGTTTTGACTGTCAATCTGCAGTCTACTAGTGCCCTCCTTGAATTGCATTTTCCTCCTGCCTGCCTGCCTGTGTGCCAGTCCCAACTAGCCAATTAGTGCCACCAATCATATTTATTGTAACAGGATTGGAATTTCTGTTAATCATAACTGTTTTGACTGTGATTCTTCAGTCTCCTAGTGCCATTGAATTGCAGTTTCCTTTCTCCCAGCGTTTGTGCCAGACAGGCCCATTTGCCAACTAGTGCCAAACAATCATACTTGTTGTCACAGTAATTGTAATATTTTAAAAAACTAACAATTTGTGATTTTTAAAACATCTGTCTTTTTTGTTGTTGTCAGTCTCACAGCGTATACTGTGCCCACTTTCACAGTGCCACCACTCAATTGGTGTAATAGTATTGTTAGTATCCATTTAAAAAAAAATGACAGGCAGAGGCAGGCCACCCCGCAGGTTCCGTGGTCGTGGTCGTGGTGCTGTGATTCCTCTAGACACTACAAATATGCACATTGTTCAGACGCCGGGTGCCAGGGGGGACGCGAAAACTTCTGAGGAGGACCTAGTTGAATGGCTAACACAGGACACCCAATCTTTTTCAGCTTCCGCTGCTAGTCCTTCTAACCTTGACGCACCATCTAAGTCCAGCTGTGCTTTGGGCAGGTCTCAAGGGACCAGTGCCACTCCCCCGCCTGTCGCCACCACCAACACTAGCACCACAGCCGCTTCACTTGATCTGTCACAGGAGTTATTGACACATCATTTGGAAGAAATGAGTGATGCGCAACCATCATTGACAGAGGATGTAGATAATAGTGATCAGTCTCAGTCAGGCAGCATTACCGACATGGAGGTACAGTGTGATGATGATGATGATGTTGCACCTGCTGCTGCTTCCTTTCTTGATGTTTCAGATACAAGTGAAGCGGTTGACGATGATGTGTCGGTGGATGTCACGTGAGTGCCTGCTAGAAGAGAAGAAGAAGAGGGGGAAAGTTCAGATGGGGAGACAGAGAGGAGGAGGAGGAGATGATTTGGAAGCACGGGGAGGTCCTCTCAAGGAGCTAGTGGCACAGTCAGACAGCATGCATCGTCACCAGGGGTCAACCAGACAGCACGCCGACGCCCATCAACGCATGCTGTTGCCACCACCAGAATGCCGTCATTGCAGAGCTCAGCAGTGTGGCATTTCTTTTGTGTGTCTGCCTCTGACAACAGCGATGCCATTTGCAACCTGTGCCAAAAGAAACTGAGTCGTGGGAAGTCCAACAGCCACCTAGGTACAACTGCTTTGCGAAGGCACATGGTCTCCCATCACAAAGGCTGATGGGAAGAACACATGAGTAGAAGCAGCACACAAAGTGAAAGCCGCCCTCCTCCTCCTGCTCCAGCATCTTCAGCCACGTCAACCAGTGCTGTCCTCCTTGCCCCCTCTCAACTATCCTCCACTCAGTCTCTCTTACGTAGCAGTTCCTGGTCATCTGCCCACAGTCAGGTGTCTGTCAAGGACATGTTTGAGTGTTAGAAGCCAATTTCTCCCCTTGCCCGGCGTCTGACAGCTGGCTTGTATGAACTCTTAGCCCACCAGCTTTTACCATACAAGCTGGTGGAGTCTGATGCTTTCAAAAAATTTGTATCTATTGGGACACCGCAGTGGAAGGTACCTGGCAGAAATTTCTTTTCACAAAAGGCAATCCCAAACCTGTACTCTGTTGTGAGAAAGGAAGTTATGGCATGTCTGGCACACAGCATTGGGGCAAGGGTCCATATGACCATGGATAGCTGGTCTGCAAAGCATGGTCAGGGCAGGTATATCCCCTACACTGCGCATTGGGTAAACCTGCTGACTTCTGACAAGCATGGAATGCGTGGCTCTGCAGAAGAGTTGGTGACACCGCCACGACTTGCAGGCAGGCCTGCTGCTACCTCCTCTACTCCTCCTACTCCATCATCTTCCATAACCTCTTCCTCGGCTGAGTCCTCTTCAACTTCTGCATCTTGCTCCACATCTATGGCACCCCCCCAGCTTCCCAGGCACTATGCTACATCCCGGGTACGGCAGTGTCACGCCGTCTTGGGGTTGACTTGCCTGAAAGCGGAGAGTCACACCGCACCAGCACTCCTGACCGCCCTGAACGCACAGGTGGATCAGTGGCTGACTCCGCACCAACTGGAGATTGGCAAGGTTGTTTCTGACAATGGAAGTAATTTGGTGGCGGCATTGAAATTGGGCAAGTTGACACATGTGCCGTGCATGGCACATGTGTGTAATCTAATTGTACAACGATTTGTCCATAAGTACCCAGGCTCACAGGACGTCCTGAAGCAGGCCAGGAAGGTGTGTGGCCATTTCAGGCATTCGTACACGGCCATGGGGCACTTGTCCGATATCCAGCGTTGAAACAACCTGCCAGTGAGGCGCTTGATTTGCGGCAGCCCGACACGGTGGAATTCAACACTCCTAATGTTTGACCGCCTGCTCCAACAAGAAAAAGCTGTTAATGAGTATTTGTATGACCGGGGTGCTAGGCCAGCCTCTGGGGAGCTGGGGATATTTTTTCCAAATTACTGGACGCTCATGCGCAATGCCTGTAGGCTCATGCGTCCTTTTGAGGAGGTGACAAACCTTGTCAGTCGCACCAAAGGCACCATCAGCGACATCATACCATTTGTTTTCTTCCTGGAGCGTGCCCTGCGAAGAGTGCTGGATCAGGCTGTAGATGAGCGTGAAGAGGAAGCGGGAGAGTTGTGGTGTCCATCACCCCCACAAACAGCCGAATCAGCATCGCTTGCTGGACCTGCGGCAACGCAGGAAGAGGATTGTGAGGAAGAGGAGTCAGAGGAGGAATGTGGCTTTGAGGAGGAGGAGGAGGAAGACCGAGCACAACAGTCATCCCAGGGTGCTCGTTGTTGTCACCTCTCTGGTACCCGTGGTGTTGTACGTGGCTGGGGGGAAGAAGATACCATCAGTGAGATCAGTGAGGAGGAGGAACGGGACATGATTAGCTCAGCATCCAACCTTGTTCAAATGGGTTCTTTCATGCTGTCGTGCCTGTTGAGGGACCCTCGTATAAAAAAGCTGAAGGAGAACAACCTGTACTGGGTGTCCACGCTCCTCGACCCCCGGTATAAGCATAAAGTGCCTGAAATGTTACCAAATTCCTGCAAGTCGGAAAGGATGGAGCATTTTCACAATAAATTAAAAACTATGCTTTACACAATGGATAAGAGTGATGTCACAGCACCACAGGAATGTAACAGGGGAAGAGATGAAATTAATCCTCCTCCTCCTCCTCCCACGACCACGGCGGCAAGGACCGGACGCTTTCCTGACATCTTGTTGATGGAGGACATGCGTACCTTTTTAACTTCCATGCACCATCAGAGCTTTTCGGGATCCAGCCTTAGAGAAAGACTCAACCGACAGGTAGCAGACTACCTAGCTTTAACTGCGGATCTCGACACTCTCAGGAGCGATGGACCCCTTGACTACTGGGTGTGCAGACTGGACTTGTGGCCTGAGCTATCCCAATTTGCAATGGAACTTCTGGCCTGCCCCGCTTCGAGTGTCTGGTCCGAAAGGACTTTCAGTGCAGCGGGAGGTTTTGTCACTGAGAAGAGAAGTCGCCTAGGTCAAAAAAGCCTTGACTATCTCACTTTTATAAAAATGAATGAGGGCTGGATCCCGAAGGGACTGACATTGGGCGATACATCTGAATAAAAAAGGCCTGATGATGAGATGAGCTGGCTTGGGCTACAACTGGTACACAGGCTGGCCTTTTTTTTTCGGTTATAAAGCCGGAGGACTTGCTTGACTTATCCGCCAACAACTAGTGTTCAAGCCACAAGCTTTTAGGGCACTTTTTAAATTTTTTACAAACATCAATTTTTCTGGCCTCTGCTACAGCAGTTGCTACAACAATACCCAATTTTTTCAGTCATTTGTACATTCCTAATTTTTCTGGCCTCTGCTGCAGCTCTGTGGGTACAAAACTCAAATAAAAAAATAAGGCACATAACACTAGTGATTAAACTGTTACGAATTGTACAACTTAGCATTAGCAAACCACTCATATGTGGTGGACCATTAAATTGAACGCAAAATGCCACAAATTTGAAAGAGGAGGACCGACCAAGCATCTTTATCCGTCTCTTGGTTGCTCTAAATTATCTCTGTGTTCCATCTATGCCATACCTGTACTCTATTGTGCAAAAGGGTGGCATATGTAGTGTTTCATGCTGTTGTGCCTGTTGCGGGTCGTGGCCCATGGTATAAAAAGGCTGAAGGAGAACGACCTGTAATGGGTGGCTCATCAAATTTTTAGAAAAATGTTCCTGGTTCCTCTCAATTATCTCTGGGTTTCTAAAATGGATGCCATACCTGTACTAGCTTGTGCAAAAGGATGGCATATGTGGTGGTGTTTCCTGCAGTAGTTTCTGTTGAGGGTGCTGGACCCTCTTATAAAAAAGCTGAAGGAGAACCACCTGGAGTGGGAGTCCAAGCATGGTTTTTGGGGCTATTTCACTTTTCAAAAAAATTATCTGTGGGTTTCTAAAATCAATGCCGTACCAGTACTCTATTGTTCAAAAGGATGCCATATGTTCTCTTTCCTGCTGGTATTTTGTTTGAGGGTCCTGGACCCTCTTATAAAAAGGCCTAAGGAGAAAGAGGTGTACTGGGTGTCCACTCAATTTTTTTTTCTATTTCACATTTGACCAAAATTATCTCTGGGTTTGTAAAATCAATGCTGTACCTGTACTCTATTGTTCAAAAGGATGCCATACGTCCTCTTTCCTGCTGGTCTTTTTTTTGAGGGTCCTGGACCCTCTTATAAAAAGGCAGAAGGAGAAAGAAGTGTACTGGGTGTCCATCGAATCATTTGTTTGATTCAAATTCCCGGTTGCAACAAATTATCTCTGGGTTTCTAAAATCAATGCCTTTCCTGTAATCTAATTTTCAAAAGGATGCCATATGTCCTCTTTCCTGCTGCTGGTTTTGTGGAGGGTCCTGTAGCTTCTGCTAAAAAAAGGCCTAAGGATAAATAAGTGTACTGGGTGTCTAATCAATCTTTTTTTAGATTTCACGGTTGCAACAAATTATCCCAGGGTTTCTAAAATCAATGCCTTTCCTGTAATCTATTAGTCACAAGGATGCCATATGTCCTCTTTCATGCTGTTGTTTCTGTTGAGGCTCCGGGAGCCTCTTATAAAAAGGCCTAAGGATAAAGAAGTGTACTGGGTGTATAATCTATGTTTTTTTAGATTTCACGGTTGCAACTAATGATCTCTGTGTTTCTAAAATCAATGCCTTTCATGTAATCTAATTTTCAAAAGGATGACATATGTCCTCTTTCCTGCTGCTGGTTTTGTGGAGGGTCCTGGAGCCTCTGCTAAAAAAAGACCTAAGGATAAATAAGTGTACTGGGTGTCTAAGCAATCTTTTTTTAGATTTCACGATTGCAACAAATTATCCCAGGGTTTCTAAAATCAATGCCTTTCCTGTAATCTATTAGTCACAAGGATGCCATATGTCCTCTTTCATGCTGTTGTTTCTGTTGAGGCTCCGGGAGCCTCTTATAAAAAGGCCTAAGGATAAAGAAGTGTATAATCTATGTTTTTTTAGATTTCACGGTTGCAACTAATGATCTCTGTGTTTCTAAAATCAATGCCTTTCATGTAATCTAATTTTCAAAAGGATGCCATATGTCCTCTTTCATGCTGCTGGTTTTGTGGAGGGTCCTGGAGCCTCTGCTAAAAAGGCCTAAGGATAAAGAAGTGTACTGGGTGTATAATCTAAGTTTTTTAGATTTCACGGTTGTAACTAATGATCTCTGTGTTTCTAAAATCAATGCCTTTCCAGAAATCTATTTTTCTAAAGGATGCCATATGTCCTCTTTCCTGCTGCTGGTTTTGTTGAGGGTCCTGGAGCCTCTGCTAATAAGGCCTAAGGATAAATAAGTGTACTGGGTGTCTAATCCAGTTTTTTTTAGATTTCCCGGTTGCAACTAATTATCTCTGGGTTTCTCAAATCAATGCCTTAAATGTAATCTATTGTTCAAAAGGATGCCATATGTCCTCTTTCCTTTTTTTTTTTTTCTCTGTATTTTTGTTTATTTTAGAAAATGTAATGCACTTATAGGTTCGCTAAGATTATGACTTTGCACACTGCCATTTTCCATGCAGCATTTTGACATGTCGTGTGATATGACTAGAAGAATGGTATGTTTTGAATCTGCTGAGCATAATAAAAAAAAAAATAATTTAATTTAACTTGAGTTAATAACTGAAGCATGACTTCAGGAGTCAGGTGTGGTCATAGGTAGTGGTTGTTAGCAGATTCTTTTTAATGCAAATTGCAATTGCCACAGCGTGCATAAAATGTGCGTCACTAGTCCAAATCTTACCTTTTCTTTTCATTCAGGGGTGTCCGGCGCCATATTGGAAAAGCAAAATACAGGTCTCCGTACCCGTTGATATAAGGGGTGACTAGTGCTTTTACCAGGCTCCTCTTGGATAGCCCCAGAAAGTGTGACTATGAATCCCAAAAAGAAAATTAAATTAAGGTTGAAAACTAACTCCAAAGTAACTTGTAAGACCTGGAGCTCCCCAAACACACGTCCTACCCAAATCTTACCTTTATAATGCCAATTGATATTGCCACAGCTGGAACAACAGTAAATAACATGTGCGTCACCACAGTCTCCGAAGCTGTTGTCGGATGTATACAAAAACACTGATAAAGTATTCCTTTTGGGGCGCAAAGAGATGGCTACCGGAACACTCCAGGAACTTCCCAAGAGTCGCTGTCTTGTGTTTCTGGTGATGTTGGAGACATCTTGGTAGTGTACAGGGAGGCCCAAAATCCTCTCCATCTCTGTGCACCACAGGACAGGACGTCCTTGTCATCCATAAGCACATGAAATTGCTTGCATTTTCCTTGGTTCAAGAAGTTCAGCTTTTGTGGTGATAGTACAGAATTAAATAAACTTTGGTTTCCTACCATACTCAAGACAATCTTGTAGTTCAAGCTTCGGACTTGCTGTGGGAAACAATGGCCTGTCCATACCAGGAAGATGATTTAGACAGAAGTAACGGGCTCTGATTGCAGGTGACACATGTTTATCGTCTATCATCAAAGGGGTTGCGTGCAGAATATGGCTGATGGCCCCTTATTCACATGTTTGTCCAGAGCCACAACATTTGCAAACAGCCAGAAGAAAGGTCAGTTCTCACCAGCCTTAAGTTGAACTTCAATTACCAAATGCTGATATTCAAAAAATAGACAAACAGTGCCTTAAAAAACACATTTGCAATATGGATTCACCAGAGCAAGGTCATTGCAAGTACTTCCCACGATAACAAAATTAAAATGCCACAACTCCGCAATCTTCCCCTTCACATTATTATTGTCACACTACATTGTACTCCTATGCTAACCTCCCTGCTCTTGTTTTTGTTGAGGGTCCTGGAGCCTCTGCTAAAAAGGCCTATGGATAAATAAGTGTACTAGGTGTCTAATCAATGTTTTTTTCTATTTCCCGGGTCATATAAATGATCTCTGGGATTCTAAAATCAATGCCTTTCCTGTAATCTATTATTCAAAAGGATAACATATCTCCTCTTTCATGCTGTTGTTTCGGTTGAGGCTCCGGGACCCTCTTATTAAAAAGGCCTGAGGATAAATAAGTGTACTGGGTGTCTAATCAATGTTTTTTTCTATTTCCCGGTTGCAAATAATGATCTGTGGGTTTCTAAAATCAATGCCTTTCCTGTAATCTATTATTCAAAAGGATGACATATGTCCTCTTTCATGCTGTTGTTTCGGTTGAGGCTCCGGGACCCTCTTATTAAAAAGGCCTGAGGAAAAATAAGTGTACTGGGTGTCTAATCAATGTTTTTTTCTATTTCACGGTGGCAAATAATGATCTGTGGGTTTCTAAAATCAATGCCTTTCCTGTAATCTATTATTCAAAAGGATGACATATGTCCTCTTTCATGCTGTTGTTTCGGTTGAGGCTCCGGGACCCTCTTATTAAAAAGGCCTAAGAATAAATAAGTGTACTGGGTGTCTAATCAATGTTTTTTTCTATTTCCCGGGTCATATAAATGATCTCTGGGATTCTAAAATCAATGCCTTTCCTGTAATCTATTATTCAAAAGGATGACATATGTCCTCTTTCATGCTGTTGTTTCGGTTGAGGCTCCGGGACCCTCTTATTAAAAAGGCCTGAGGAAAAATAAGTGTACTGGGTGTCTAATCAATGTTTTTTTCTATTTCACGGTTGCAAATAATGATCTGTGGGTTTCTAAAATCAATGCCTTTCCTGTAATCTATTATTCAAAAGGATGACATATGTCCTCTTTCATGCTGTTGTTTCGGTTGAGGCTCCGGGACCCTCTTATTAAAAAGGCCTGAGGAAAAATAAGTGTACTGGGTGTCTAATCAATGTTTTTTTCTATTTCACGGTTGCAAATAATGATCTGTGGGTTTCTAAAATCAATGCCTTTCCTGTAATCTATTATTCAAAAGGATGACATATGTCCTCTTTCATGCTGTTGTTTCGGTTGAGGCTCCAGGACCCTCTTATTAAAAAGGCCTAAGAATAAATAAGTGTACTGGGTGTCTAATCAATGTTTTTTTTCTATTTCCTGGGTCATATAAATGATCTCTGGGATTCTAAAATCAATGCCTTTCCTGTAATCTATTATTCAAAAGGATGACATATGTCCTCTTTCATGCTGTTGTTTCGGTTGAGGCTCCGGGACCCTCTTATTAAAAAGGCCTAAGGATAAATAAGTGTACTGGGTGTCTAAACAATTTTTTTTTTCTATTTCACGGTTGCAAATAATGATCTGTGGGTTTCTAAAATCAATGCCTTTCCTGTAATCTATTATTCAAAAGGATGACATATGTCCTCTTTCATGCTGTTGTTTCGGTTGAGGCTCCGGGACCCTCTTATTAAAAAGCCCTGAGGATAAATAAGTGTACTGGGTGTCTAATCAATGTTTTTTTTCTATTTCCCAGGTCATATAAATGATCTCTGGGATTCTAAAATCAATGCCTTTCCTGTAATCTATTATTCAAAAGGATGACATATCTCCTCTTTCATGCTGTTGTTTCGGTTGAGGCTCCGGGACCCTCTTATTAAAAAGGCCTGAGGATAAATAAGTGTACTGGGTGTCTAATCAATGTTTTTTTCTATTTCCCGGGTCATATAAATGATCTCTGTGCTTCTAAAATCAATGCCTTTCCTGTAATCTATTATTCAAAAGGATGACATATGTCCTCTTTCATGCTGTTGTTTCGGTTGAGGCTCCGGGACCCTCTTATTAAAAAGGCCTAAGAATAAATAAGTGTACTGGGTGTCTAATCAATGTTTTTTTCTATTTCCCGGGTCATATAAATGATCTCTGGGATTCTAAAATCAATGCCTTTCCTGTAATCTATTATTCAAAAGGATGACATATGTCCTCTTTCATGCTGTTGTTTCGGTTGAGGCTCCGGGACCCTCTTATTAAAAAGACCTAAGAATAAATAAGTGTACTGGGTGTCTAATCAATGTTTTTTTCTATTTCCCGGGTCATATAAATGAGCTCTGGGATTCTAAAATCAATGCCTTTCCTGTAATCTATTATTCAAAAGGATGACATATGTCCTCTTTCATGCTGTTGTTTCGGTTGAGGCTCCGGGACCCTCTTATTAAAAAGGCCAAAGAATAAATAAGTGTACTGGGTGTCTAATCAATGATTTTTTCTATTTCCTGGGTCATATAAATGATCTCTGTGATTCTAAAATCAATGCCTTTCCTGTAATCTATTATTCAAAAGGATGACATATGTCCTCTTTCATGCTGTTGTTTCGGTTGAGGCTCCGGGACCCTCTTATTAAAAAGGCCTGAGGATAAATAAGTGTACTGGGTGTCTAATCAATGTTTTTTTCTATTTCCCGGGTCATATAAATGATCTCTGGGATTCTAAAATCAATGCCTTTCCTGTAATCTATTATTCAAAAGGATGACATATCTCCTCTTTCATGCTGTTGTTTCGGTTGAGGCTCCGGGACCCTCTTATTAAAAAGGCCTGAGGATAAATAAGTGTACTGGGTGTCTAATCAATGTTTTTTCAATTTCCCGGGTCATATAAATGATCTCTGGGATTCTAAAATCAATGCCTTTCCTGTAATCTATTATTCAAAAGGATGACATATCTCCTCTTTCATAATGTTTTTTCTGTTGAGGCTCCGGGAGCCTCTTATAAATAGGCCTAAGGATAAAGAAGTGTACTGGGTGTCCAATCAATGTTTTTTTCTATTTCCCGGGTCATATAAATGATCTCTGGGATTCTAAAATCAATGCCTTAACTGTAATCAATTGTTCACAAGGATGCCATATGTCCTCTTTCATGCTGTTGTTTCAGTTGAGGTTCCGGGAGCCTCTTATAAAAAGGCCTAAGGATAAAGAAGTGTGCTGGGTGTCCAATCAATGTTTTTTTTTATTTCACAGTTGCAAAAAAATTATCTATGGCTTTGTAAAATCTATGCCTTACCTGTCATCTATTGTTCAAAAGCATGCCATATGTCCTCTTTCCTGCTGTTGTTTTTGTTGGGGGTCCGGAACACTATTCTAAAAAGGCCGTAGGAGAACGACCTGTACTGTACTGGGTGTCCAATCATGTTTTTGTTTTCAATTTCACGGTTCATAATAAATATCGCCGTGTAACTAAAATCAATGCCATACCTGTACTCTGTTGTTCAAAAGGATGGCATATGTGGTGTTTCATTCTGTTGTGGTTGTTGAGGGTCGTGGCCATGGGACAGCGTATAAAACGGCTGAAGGAGAACAACCTGTACAGCCTTGCTCCTCTTTTTAGGCAGGCCAGCTCTTTGCATACATGCCCAAGACGCATGCCTCTTTTAGGGAGAGGTGCAGCCATAATGCAGGGTCAGAACCTCTGCCTGCAACTGTTATACTCGATTTTGCGAAAGGAAGTAAGCTTACCATGGTTCCCTGCACGCACGTATTGTTGTTATATTTTGGTGAGTGTAATCATGATGGCCATGTAGACCACCACCACTGAGAGTCCTGGAAGTAACAGGGATGAGATGGAAGAGCTAAGAATAGTAGAACTTGAAACAACCGAGTTAGCCATGGGTGTTAGTGCAAGACCGCTTGGCTTTTTTTTGGCTTTGGGTGCGGCTATTCATGCAGGCAATATAGAGCTGCCACCATTCGGTGTCGTATCAGCTATTAAACTAATAAGAACAGTACTACCAAAATACAGCCAATGAAGGGCCTTATGAAGACTGAGCCAAGGTTGGATTGTAGTATTTGGTTAGGCTAATCATGATGGCCATGTAGACCACCACAGAGAGTCCTGGAAGTAACAGGGATGATGAGATGAAAGTGCTAAGAATAGTACTACTTGAAACAACAGAGTTAGCCATGGGTGTTAATCCAAGACCGCTTGGATTTATGTTTGTATTGGGTGCGGCTAATCATGCAGGCCATATAGAGCTGCCACCATTCGGTGTTGTATCAGCTATAAAAATAATAAGAACTGTACTATCAAAATACAGCCAATGAAGGGCCTATGAAGACTGAGCAAAGGTTGGATTGTAGTATTTTGTTCGGCTAATCATGATGGCCATGTAGACCACCCGTTACAGGGATGAAAGTGCTAAGAATAGTACTAATTGAAAGAACCGAGTTAGCCATGGGTGTTAGTCTAAGACCACTCGGCTTTTTTTTGGGTTTGGGTGCAGCTAATCATGAAGGCCAGATAGACCTGCCACCATTTGGTGTTGTAACAGGTATTAAACTGCAAAGAACAGTACTACTTAACACAACCTACTTACCATGGGTCCCAGAGCATATGTTTGGTTATTATATTTTGTAAAGGTAATCATGCAGGCCATATAGACCTCCACCAATAGGGTGAGTATGAGTAACAGCTATTAAAATGCGAAGGACATTACTAATTAACACAACATAGTTACCATGGGTCGCAGACCAAGAGCAGATGTCCTATTATTATATTTTATATGGGTAATCATCCAGGCCGTATAGACCTCACCAAATAGGGGGAGTTACAGAGATTAAAGTGCTAAGAATGGTAGTACTTAAAACACAACCTAGTTAAAATAGGTACCAGACCGCATGTCTTATTATTATATTTTTTCAGGGTAATCAGGCAGGCCATATAGAACACCCCCGATAGGGGGGGGGGGACAGGGATTAAAGTGCTAAGAAAAGTACTAATTAACACAAGCTAGTTGGGTCCAAGAACGCATGTTTAATTATTAGACTTTATTAGGGTAATTATATATCTAACAAATCTATCTATTTCTCTTCTATTGATTCTATCTAACTATCAATCTATGTATATCTATCTATCCTATTTATCAATCTATCTTCTGTCCGGGATGTTTTGAGACAGCCACTTTGGGAATGTTAGTTGATTTAGGCCCATTATGGCTTAAAAGTAGACTCTGCATAAACTATGTAATTTTCCATGGGAGTTTTGCCAGGGATCCCCCTCCAGCATGCGACAGTCCAGGTGTTAGTACCCTTGAAACAACTTTTCCATCACTATTGTGGCCAGAAAGAGTCCTTGTAGGTTTTAAAGTTCGCCTGCCTATTGAATTCAATGGCGGATCGCGCGGTTCGCGCGTTCGCGAATAATACCGGAAGTTCGAGTCTGCCGTTCGTGAACCGAAAATTTTAGGTTTGCGATATCTCTAGTTAGGGACTTTGGGCAGTAAAAGAGCTAAATGCTCTTTTAAGGGCAATGCCCATACAAATGCCCTTTTCAGGGCAATGGGGAGCTTAGGTTTTTTAGATAGGGTTTTTATTTGGGCGGGCTGGTTGTGTGGGTGATGGGTTTTACTTTTGGGGGGGTATTTGTATTTTTTTTTACAGGTAAAACAGCTAATTTCTTTGGGGCAATGCCTCGCAAAAGGCTCTTTTAAGGGCCATTGGTAGTTTATTGTAGGCTAGGGTTTTTTTTTTTATTTTGGGCGGCCTTTTTTATTTTGATCGGGCTATTAGATTAGGTGTAATTGTTTTTTATTTTTGATACTGGTTTTTTTTTTGTAACTTAGTGGGGGGGGGTTTTTTGTAACTTAGTGGGGGGTTTTTTTGCAACAGCATTTATTTTTTTGTAATTTAGTCATTTTTAATTGTAGATTTAAGTAATTTGAGTAGGGTTAGGTTTTTAAATATGTAATATAGTTTTTTTAATTGGTAGTTTAATCTAATTTTAGTATAATAGTTAGGGTAGGTTAATTAATAGTTTAATATAGTTTAATGTAATTTTAGTCTAATAGTTAGGGTAGGTTATTTAATAGTTTAATATAGTTTATTTTAATTCTACAGGTAAGTTTTAATGTATTATAAGATAGGGATGTTGTAATTTTTATGTAAAGTTAGCGGGTTGTTAGATTTAGGGGTTAATAGCTTAATTTAGTTTATGGCGATGTGGGGGCTGGCGGTTTAGTGGTTAATAGGTTTAGTTAATGGTAGTGATGTGGGAGGCCAGGGGTTTATGGGGTTAATAATTTTATTACAGTTGCGGTGGGGGTGGAGAGCGGCAGGATAGGGGTTAATAAAAAAAATTTAGGTTGCGGCGATGTCGGGGGGGAATGTTAGGGCTGTTTAGACTCGGGGCTTATGTTAGGGTGTTAGGTGTAAACATATTTTGATTTCTACCATAGAAATCAATGGGATATCTGGCAGCATCGAACATAAGCTTTCGCTGCTTTCAGACTCCCATTGATTCCTATGGCATCCGCGGCCTCAAGGGTGGCGGATTGAAAACCAGGTACGCTGGGCCGGAATAGTGGCGAGCGTACCTGCAAAAGGTGTCATATAGTGCCAAATTTGTATTCAGAACATCTGTAATAATGTAAGCATTGATCTGTGTCGGATTGAGACCAGCGGATCGTATGTTACGTCACAAATTTCAACTTTTGCCGCTCTATAGGCTTTGATAAATAGGTCAAATCAAGCTCGCCACAATTACGCTGCGGAATTCCGGCATATTTGCGGTTGACGGCTTGATAAATAGGCCCCTTCGTCTCATTTTAAGTTTTTTTTGTACTGTACCCTCATGATTGTAATATAGCTTTGTATAGCGCTACATAACATTTTGGCACTTTATAAATAAACAATAATAAAAATAATAATAATACCTGGTGTAAGTAGATGACTTGTCTCAGGTAGTCAGACCTACAGCAGACATTTGATGGTGGTATTGTATAGGCTTGGATAAACTTCCTTTTTGGACATATTGAATCTGCTCGAGCATTCTCTTGCTTCTCTCTGTGCGTAGTTTCCACATCTCTTCACCTTTGTCCTTGACCAATAGCTTCTTACCCAGATACTCATAAGAAAAATAAAGATAATACCTCTATCTTACCTTTAGGACATCTTTTAGTCATATCTCTTATGGCCTGATGATCTAAGGCTCCCTGGTCTGGTGAGATTATCTAAGAACTCATATGAGTATTGCAAGGGTTCTGGATGAGAAGGAGATACACATACAATACAATATAATTATACAAAGCTAAAGAGATTGTATGATTTCTTTCCATGCCAGCGAGATTTTCCTCATCAAGCCCTTAGACTTTCTCTTTACTCTCATATACAAGGTTTTGTCTTCTAAGGGCCTAAATAGGCTAAAGCTCTCCACTCTGGCAAGATTTTTGTCAGATCCCTCAAAGAATTTTATAAAGGCAAATTTTAGATTGAAATCTGTTCTGGATGTGAAGAATAGGCACATACTTTGCCAAATAATGCTCAAAAGAAGCACCCAAACTTTTTTGTGGGATATCTCTCCATGCTAGTGAGTTTGTGATCATTAAGCAATTAGGGTCTAATGATTTAAAGGGCTCCGTTCAGGTGAGATGACCTAAGAAGTCTCGTCAGTACTGTGAGGTCCTTTTATGAATTTTAGAAACACATATATTACCTCACTTTATCTCACTATGGGCCAGATTAAGAGTGGAGCGCAAAATTGTGCATTCGAGAGTGCAATATTTGCTCTCCACTCATTAATACTGGTGCTCTCTCTCAGGAGAGTACGCTTCCATAGACTCCAATGGGAGCCTCATTCTCATGCTTATAGCAGCGCAGGGGGTAAGTCGTGCAGCGATGGGCAGCAAATTTAAATATACAGTATATATATGTACAGTATATGAATATATACATATATATTTATGTATATATTCATATACTGTACATATATATACTGTATATATATAGAGGAGAATTGCCTGGTATTTCTGGGCTGGACTGACCTTACTTGGCGGGATCAGACTGATATACTTCAGGAAAGTTTTCTTCTGTGAAAAGCACACTGGTCTAAAAGAGGCTGCTTCCGGGTGGTAAATCGCCATAGAACAAGCCACTGAGCTGTTGTTCGTTCCTGGTAGAGCGCTTCTCTCTTTGTATGCAAATTATTATGACCCTGGGGAAGTCTCCCTATGGGTGATGGGGGAAACCAGACGTGGACTCCTTGCCCAGTGTGCTTAGAGGAATGTGGCTGCACCTCACTGACGAGGCCCATAGGAGGCCGAAACGATCGTCTGGGGTTGTCATGTTCCTTGTTCAGAGGAGAATTGCCTGGTATTTCTGGGCTGGACTGACCTTACTTGGCGGGATCAGACTGATATACTTCAGGAAAGTTTTCTTCTGTGAAAAGCACACTGGTCTAAAAGAGGCTGCTTCCGGGTGGTAAATCGCCATAGAACAAGCCACTGAGCTGTTGTTCGTTCCTGGTAGAGCGCTTCTCTCTTTGTATGCAAATTATTATGACCCTGGGGAAGTCTCCCTATGGGTGATGGGGGAAACCAGACGTGGACTCCTTGCCCAGTGTGCTTAGAGGAATGTGGCTGCACCTCACTGACGAGGCCCATAGGAGGCCGAAACGATCGTCTGGGGTTGTCATGTTCCTTGTTCAGAGGAGAATTGCCTGGTATTTCTGGGCTGGACTGACCTTACTTGGCGGGATCAGACTGATATACTTCAGGAAAGTTTTCTTCTGTGAAAAGCACACTGGTCTAAAAGAGGCTGCTTCCGGGTGGTAAATCGCCATAGAACAAGCCACTGAGCTGTTGTTCGTTCCTGGTAGAGCGCTTCTCTCTTTGTATGCAAATTATTATGACCCTGGGGAAGTCTCCCTATGGGTGATGGGGGAAACCAGACGTGGACTCCTTGCCCAGTGTGCTTAGAGGAATGTGGCTGCACCTCACTGACGAGGCCCATAGGAGGCCGAAACGATCGTCTGGGGTTGTCATGTTCCTTGTTCAGAGGAGAATTGCCTGGTATTTCTGGGCTGGACTGACCTTACTTGGCGGGATCAGACTGATATACTTCAGGAAAGTTTTCTTCTGTGAAAAGCACACTGGTCTAAAAGAGGCTGCTTCCGGGTGGTAAATCGCCATAGAACAAGCCACTGAGCTGTTGTTCGTTCCTGGTAGAGCGCTTCTCTCTTTGTATGCAAATTATTATGACCCTGGGGAAGTCTCCCTATGGGTGATGGGGGAAACCAGACGTGGACTCCTTGCCCAGTGTGCTTAGAGGAATGTGGCTGCACCTCACTGACGAGGCCCATAGGAGGCCGAAACGATCGTCTGGGGTTGTCATGTTCCTTGTTCAGAGGAGAATTGCCTGGTATTTCTGGGCTGGACTGACCTTACTTGGCGGGATCAGACTGATATACTTCAGGAAAGTTTTCTTCTGTGAAAAGCACACTGGTCTAAAAGAGGCTGCTTCCGGGTGGTAAATCGCCATAGAACAAGCCACTGAGCTGTTGTTCGTTCCTGGTAGAGCGCTTCTCTCTTTGTATGCAAATTATTATGACCCTGGGGAAGTCTCCCTATGGGTGATGGGGGAAACCAGACGTGGACTCCTTGCCCAGTGTGCTTAGAGGAATGTGGCTGCACCTCACTGACGAGGCCCATAGAAGGCCGAAACGATCGTCTGGGGTTGTCATGTTCCTTGTTCAGAGGAGAATTGCCTGGTATTTCTGGGCTGGACTGACCTTACTTGGCGGGATCAGACTGATATACTTCAGGAAAGTTTTCTTCTGTGAAAAGCACACTGGTCTAAAAGAGGCTGCTTCCGGGTGGTAAATCGCCATAGAACAAGCCACTGAGCTGTTGTTCGTTCCTGGTAGAGCGCTTCTCTCTTTGTATGCAAATTATTATGACCCTGGGGAAGTCTCCCTATGGGTGATGGGGGAAACCAGACGTGGACTCCTTGCCCAGTGTGCTTAGAGGAATGTGGCTGCACCTCACTGACGAGGCCCATAGGAGGCCGAAACGATCGTCTGGGGTTGTCATGTTCCTTGTTCAGAGGAGAATTGCCTGGTATTTCTGGGCTGGACTGACCTTACTTGGCGGGATCAGACTGATATACTTCAGGAAAGTTTTCTTCTGTGAAAAGCACACTGGTCTAAAAGAGGCTGCTTCCGGGTGGTAAATCGCCATAGAACAAGCCACTGAGCTGTTGTTCGTTCCTGGTAGAGCGCTTCTCTCTTTGTATGCAAATTATTATGACCCTGGGGAAGTCTCCCTATGGGTGATGGGGGAAACCAGACGTGGACTCCTTGCCCAGTGTGCTTAGAGGAATGTGGCTGCACCTCACTGACGAGGCCCATAGGAGGCCGAAACGATCGTCTGGGGTTGTCATGTTCCTTGTTCAGAGGAGAATTGCCTGGTATTTCTGGGCTGGACTGACCTTACTTGGCGGGATCAGACTGATATACTTCAGGAAAGTTTTCTTCTGTGAAAAGCACACTGGTCTAAAAGAGGCTGCTTCCGGGTGGTAAATCGCCATAGAACAAGCCACTGAGCTGTTGTTCGTTCCTGGTAGAGCGCTTCTCTCTTTGTATGCAAATTATTATGACCCTGGGGAAGTCTCCCTATGGGTGATGGGGGAAACCAGACGTGGACTCCTTGCCCAGTGTGCTTAGAGGAATGTGGCTGCACCTCACTGACGAGGCCCATAGGAGGCCGAAACGATCGTCTGGGGTTGTCATGTTCCTTGTTCAGAGGAGAATTGCCTGGTATTTCTGGGCTGGACTGACCTTACTTGGCGGGATCAGACTGATATACTTCAGGAAAGTTTTCTTCTGTGAAAAGCACACTGGTCTAAAAGAGGCTGCTTCCGGGTGGTAAATCGCCATAGAACAAGCCACTGAGCTGTTGTTCGTTCCTGGTAGAGCGCTTCTCTCTTTGTATGCAAATTATTATGACCCTGGGGAAGTCTCCCTATGGGTGATGGGGGAAACCAGACGTGGACTCCTTGCCCAGTGTGCTTAGAGGAATGTGGCTGCACCTCACTGACGAGGCCCATAGGAGGCCGAAACGATCGTCTGGGGTTGTCATGTTCCTTGTTCAGAGGAGAATTGCCTGGTATTTCTGGGCTGGACTGACCTTACTTGGCGGGATCAGACTGATATACTTCAGGAAAGTTTTCTTCTGTGAAAAGCACACTGGTCTAAAAGAGGCTGCTTCCGGGTGGTAAATCGCCATAGAACAAGCCACTGAGCTGTTGTTCGTTCCTGGTAGAGCGCTTCTCTCTTTGTATGCAAATTATTATGACCCTGGGGAAGTCTCCCTATGGGTGATGGGGGAAACCAGACGTGGACTCCTTGCCCAGTGTGCTTAGAGGAATGTGGCTGCACCTCACTGACGAGGCCCATAGGAGGCCGAAACGATCGTCTGGGGTTGTCATGTTCCTTGTTCAGAGGAGAATTGCCTGGTATTTCTGGGCTGGACTGACCTTACTTGGCGGGATCAGACTGATATACTTCAGGAAAGTTTTCTTCTGTGAAAAGCACACTGGTCTAAAAGAGGCTGCTTCCGGGTGGTAAATCGCCATAGAACAAGCCACTGAGCTGTTGTTCGTTCCTGGTAGAGCGCTTCTCTCTTTGTATGCAAATTATTATGACCCTGGGGAAGTCTCCCTATGGGTGATGGGGGAAACCAGACGTGGACTCCTTGCCCAGTGTGCTTAGAGGAATGTGGCTGCACCTCACTGACGAGGCCCATAGGAGGCCGAAACGATCGTCTGGGGTTGTCATGTTCCTTGTTCAGAGGAGAATTGCCTGGTATTTCTGGGCTGGACTGACCTTACTTGGCGGGATCAGACTGATATACTTCAGGAAAGTTTTCTTCTGTGAAAAGCACACTGGTCTAAAAGAGGCTGCTTCCGGGTGGTAAATCGCCATAGAACAAGCCACTGAGCTGTTGTTCGTTCCTGGTAGAGCGCTTCTCTCTTTGTATGCAAATTATTATGACCCTGGGGAAGTCTCCCTATGGGTGATGGGGGAAACCAGACGTGGACTCCTTGCCCAGTGTGCTTAGAGGAATGTGGCTGCACCTCACTGACGAGGCCCATAGGAGGCCGAAACGATCGTCTGGGGTTGTCATGTTCCTTGTTCAGAGGAGAATTGCCTGGTATTTCTGGGCTGGACTGACCTTACTTGGCGGGATCAGACTGATATACTTCAGGAAAGTTTTCTTCTGTGAAAAGCACACTGGTCTAAAAGAGGCTGCTTCCGGGTGGTAAATCGCCATAGAACAAGCCACTGAGCTGTTGTTCGTTCCTGGTAGAGCGCTTCTCTCTTTGTATGCA
Source organism: Bombina bombina (assembly GCF_027579735.1). Lineage (NCBI taxonomy): Eukaryota > Metazoa > Chordata > Amphibia > Anura > Bombinatoridae > Bombina > Bombina bombina. The sequence continues at coordinate 851,791,260 of NC_069499.1, read as the reverse complement.
AATTATTATGACCCTGGGGAAGTCTCCCTATGGGTGATGGGGGAAACCAGACGTGGACTCCTTGCCCAGTGTGCTTAGAGGAATGTGGCTGCACCTCACTGACGAGGCCCATAGGAGGCCGAAACGATCGTCTGGGGTTGTCATGTTCCTTGTTCAGAGGAGAATTGCCTGGTATTTCGGGGCTGGACTGACCTTACTTGGCGGGATCAGACTGATATACTTCAGGAAAGTTTTCTTCTGTGAAAAGCACACTGGTCTAAAAGAGGCTGCTTCCGGGTGGTAAATCGCCATAGAACAAGCCACTGAGCTGTTGTTCGTTCCTGGTAGAGCGCTTCTCTCTTTGTATGCAAATTATTATGACCCTGGGGAAGTCTCCCTATGGGTGATGGGGGAAACCAGACGTGGACTCCTTGCCCAGTGTGCTTAGAGGAATGTGGCTGCACCTCACTGACGAGGCCCATAGGAGGCCGAAACGATCGTCTGGGGTTGTCATGTTCCTTGTTCAGAGGAGAATTGCCTGGTATTTCTGGGCTGGACTGACCTTACTTGGCGGGATCAGACTGATATACTTCAGGAAAGTTTTCTTCTGTGAAAAGCACACTGGTCTAAAAGAGGCTGCTTCCGGGTGGTAAATCGCCATAGAACAAGCCACTGAGCTGTTGTTCGTTCCTGGTAGAGCGCTTCTCTCTTTGTATGCAAATTATTATGACCCTGGGGAAGTCTCCCTATGGGTGATGGGGGAAACCAGACGTGGACTCCTTGCCCAGTGTGCTTAGAGGAATGTGGCTGCACCTCACTGACGAGGCCCATAGGAGGCCGAAACGATCGTCTGGGGTTGTCATGTTCCTTGTTCAGAGGAGAATTGCCTGGTATTTCTGGGCTGGACTGACCTTACTTGGCGGGATCAGACTGATATACTTCAGGAAAGTTTTCTTCTGTGAAAAGCACACTGGTCTAAAAGAGGCTGCTTCCGGGTGGTAAATCGCCATAGAACAAGCCACTGAGCTGTTGTTCGTTCCTGGTAGAGCGCTTCTCTCTTTGTATGCAAATTATTATGACCCTGGGGAAGTCTCCCTATGGGTGATGGGGGAAACCAGACGTGGACTCCTTGCCCAGTGTGCTTAGAGGAATGTGGCTGCACCTCACTGACGAGGCCCATAGGAGGCCGAAACGATCGTCTGGGGTTGTCATGTTCCTTGTTCAGAGGAGAATTGCCTGGTATTTCAGGGCTGGACTGACCTTACTTGGCGGGATCAGACTGATATACTTCAGGAAAGTTTTCTTCTGTGAAAAGCACACTGGTCTAAAAGAGGCTGCTTCCGGGTGGTAAATCGCCATAGAACAAGCCACTGAGCTGTTGTTCGTTCCTGGTAGAGCGCTTCTCTCTTTGTATGCAAATTATTATGACCCTGGGGAAGTCTCCCTATGGGTGATGGGGGAAACCAGACGTGGACTCCTTGCCCAGTGTGCTTAGAGGAATGTGGCTGCACCTCACTGACGAGGCCCATAGGAGGCCGAAACGATCGTCTGGGGTTGTCATGTTCCTTGTTCAGAGGAGAATTGCCTGGTATTTCTGGGCTGGACTGACCTTACTTGGCGGGATCAGACTGATATACTTCAGGAAAGTTTTCTTCTGTGAAAAGCACACTGGTCTAAAAGAGGCTGCTTCCGGGTGGTAAATCGCCATAGAACAAGCCACTGAGCTGTTGTTCGTTCCTGGTAGAGCGCTTCTCTCTTTGTATGCAAATTATTATGACCCTGGGGAAGTCTCCCTATGGGTGATGGGGGAAACCAGACGTGGACTCCTTGCCCAGTGTGCTTAGAGGAATGTGGCTGCACCTCACTGACGAGGCCCATAGGAGGCCGAAACGATCGTCTGGGGTTGTCATGTTCCTTGTTCAGAGGAGAATTGCCTGGTATTTCTGGGCTGGACTGACCTTACTTGGCGGGATCAGACTGATATACTTCAGGAAAGTTTTCTTCTGTGAAAAGCACACTGGTCTAAAAGAGGCTGCTTCCGGGTGGTAAATCGCCATAGAACAAGCCACTGAGCTGTTGTTCGTTCCTGGTAGAGCGCTTCTCTCTTTGTATGCAAATTATTATGACCCTGGGGAAGTCTCCCTATGGGTGATGGGGGAAACCAGACGTGGACTCCTTGCCCAGTGTGCTTAGAGGAATGTGGCTGCACCTCACTGACGAGGCCCATAGGAGGCCGAAACGATCGTCTGGGGTTGTCATGTTCCTTGTTCAGAGGAGAATTGCCTGGTATTTCGGGGCTGGACTGACCTTACTTGGCGGGATCAGACTGATATACTTCAGGAAAGTTTTCTTCTGTGAAAAGCACACTGGTCTAAAAGAGGCTGCCTCCGGGTGGTAAATCGCCATAGAACAAGCCACTGAGCTGTTGTTCGTTCCTGGTAGAGCGCTTCTCTCTTTGTATGCAAATTATTATGACCCTGGGGAAGTCTCCCTATGGGTGATGGGGGAAACCAGACGTGGACTCCTTGCCCAGTGTGCTTAGAGGAATGTGGCTGCACCTCACTGACGAGGCCCATAGGAGGCCGAAACGATCGTCTGGGGTTGTCATGTTCCTTGTTCAGAGGAGAATTGCCTGGTATTTCTGGGCTGGACTGACCTTACTTGGCGGGATCAGACTGATATACTTCAGGAAAGTTTTCTTCTGTGAAAAGCACACTGGTCTAAAAGAGGCTGCTTCCGGGTGGTAAATCGCCATAGAACAAGCCACTGAGCTGTTGTTCGTTCCTGGTAGAGCGCTTCTCTCTTTGTATGCAAATTATTATGACCCTGGGGAAGTCTCCCTATGGGTGATGGGGGAAACCAGACGTGGACTCCTTGCCCAGTGTGCTTAGAGGAATGTGGCTGCACCTCACTGACGAGGCCCATAGGAGGCCGAAACGATCGTCTGGGGTTGTCATGTTCCTTGTTCAGAGGAGAATTGCCTGGTATTTCTGGGCTGGACTGACCTTACTTGGCGGGATCAGACTGATATACTTCAGGAAAGTTTTCTTCTGTGAAAAGCACACTGGTCTAAAAGAGGCTGCTTCCGGGTGGTAAATCGCCATAGAACAAGCCACTGAGCTGTTGTTCGTTCCTGGTAGAGCGCTTCTCTCTTTGTATGCAAATTATTATGACCCTGGGGAAGTCTCCCTATGGGTGATGGGGGAAACCAGACGTGGACTCCTTGCCCAGTGTGCTTAGAGGAATGTGGCTGCACCTCACTGACGAGGCCCATAGGAGGCCGAAACGATCGTCTGGGGTTGTCATGTTCCTTGTTCAGAGGAGAATTGCCTGGTATTTCTGGGCTGGACTGACCTTACTTGGCGGGATCAGACTGATATACTTCAGGAAAGTTTTCTTCTGTGAAAAGCACACTGGTCTAAAAGAGGCTGCTTCCGGGTGGTAAATCGCCATAGAACAAGCCACTGAGCTGTTGTTCGTTCCTGGTAGAGCGCTTCTCTCTTTGTATATATATTTATGTGTTTATATGTGTATATTTTAGGGGGCAATTGGGGAACATTTTCATTAACTAGAGATCTGATCTCTGGTTAATAAACTTGTGCGCACAGTGCTACCGCAAGCTCGCGATAGCATTAAGCAGCCACTTGTAATAGCTGGTTATTTAACGTGCGCCCGTAAATGGGCAAATTTGCCCGCTTACAGGCACACGTTAAATTAGCGCTCTTAATGTGAAATAAAAACTCCTATATTACAAAATATAGTCTAAATAGATCCTAAAGATTTTGTGTGATTTTTCTTCATGGCAGCAAGTTATTGATTATCAGGTTATAAGTAAGAAATATAGACATGAGCGAGAATGCACAACAAAGAGCAGCCATTTGCTTTCCATTGTTTTTATTTAAGCTGCTCATTGGCACTGACACAATATTTGTCAGAACATTATTCTTGAGCTAATGTGTAACATTTAACTCCAGACACACCTCTGATCACAGTCACATGGCCACCTATCTATGCCATAATACATAAATATTTTGAATAACTCATATACCAACCAGTTGATCAATATTTACATCTTAGCAGTATTAAAATACATGTAAAATTAAAGGTACATCTTAAAGGGACATTCCAGTCAAAATTTAAATGTACATAGATCTTTCGAATAGAAACATATGTGCAATATATCAGTATTGGCAAAAATGCTTCTAGCAAAAGTTATCACTGTTTTACTGTTAACATTTTTCTCTGCACGTGCATGTGACGCATAGCTAGATATTGTCACTGCGCCCACATTTTAAACAATGCAGCTGCGCAGATCATCAGTGGGGCTTGTATCATGTCAGCAAGTAACAAATTGCGTCATTGCCAGATGGTACAAGCACCTTAGGCTCTCTGAGCAAGTGCTGTGTATAAAATGCTGGTGCACGTTGCATACTTAAATACACTTTTGAAACAGCTATAGTTTGTATTAGAAACATTTTTGCTAATGCATGTATATTACAAAATGCTTCTATTCAATACCGAAATGCACCCATGTGGTTTCCAATTTTGGCTGGAATATCCCTTTAAAGGGACACAAAACCCCCAAATTATCTTTCATAATTCAGATAGAGCATGTGATTTTAAACAAAGTTCTAATTTACTCATATTAGAACATTTTCTTTGTTCTTTTGGTATCTTTTGTTGAAAAGCCGGGAAGTAAGCTCAGGAGTGTGCACGTGTCTGGAGCACTATAAGGCAGAAGTTTTGCAAGGATGTTATCCATTTGCAAGAGCACTAGGTGGCCGCACTAATTTCTGCCATGTAGCGCACCAGACACCTATCTAGGTATCTCTTTAACAAAGAATATCATGGGAAGGAATCAAAAGAATGTTTGGGTTTTGTATCCCTTTAATAGAATACATCCATTAAGTAATATGAATTACCACATTTGTTAGATTCTTCTGCAAATATTGCAGGCTCAGGCGTAGCAACCTCTAAATGTGTGCGAATTCAAGGTAAAGTCTCTGGGGCCGATTTATCAACGGTCTGTTCCACGTGATCCGCTAAGCAGAAGCTGTACAACAGACATCGCTGAATTCCGACAGCATACGCTGTTGACATTTAGCATTGCACAAGCAGTTCTGGTGAACTGCTTGTGCAATGCCGCCCCCTGCAGATTCACGGCCAATCGGCCGCTAGCAGGGGGTGTCAATCAACCCAATTGCATCTGATCGGGTTGATTGCTGTCCACTGCTCAGAGGCAGCGGAAAAGTTAAGGAGCAGCGGTCTTAAGACCGCTGCTTCTTAACTGCTGTTTCCGGCGAACCTGAGGGCTTGCGTGGAAACAGGGGGATCAGGGGCCATTCGTCCTTTGATAAATTGGCCCCTATGTAGCTAACGACCTCGCCATTGTCTATTACCTGATGAATGAATAATAAAACAATGATAGTCTTTTCATGGTGGGTAAAGGTTATTTTTACACAGCTGCTTCGTCAATAAATCTAATCTAATTTAAGCACTAAAAAAGTCTGCAGCGCTGACAATGCTTGCAACGTACAAATGCAACAAAACCGACAGACCAAAAAATGTTAATTTTATTCTGCTAATTTGATACTATCGGCTAGATTACGAGTTTTTGTCGGTAAGGCTTGCGGTGCTAACGCTCAGTTTATGCTCACCGCTCACCTACAAACAACGCTGGTATTACAGTTTTTTTTAAACCCGGCGTTAGCCGCAAAAAAGTGAGCAGAGAGCAAAATTTAGCTCCACATCTCACCTCAATACCAGCGCTGCTTACGGTAGCACTGCTTACGGTGAGCTGGCTGAACGTGCTAGTGCACAATTTCCCCATAGGAATCAATGGGGCAGAATCGGCTGAAAAAAAACTAACACCTGCAAAAAAGCAGCGTTCAGCTCCTAAAGCAGCCCCATTGATTCCTATGGGGAAATACATTTTATGTCTACACCTAGCACCCTAACATGAACCCCGAGTCTAAACACTTATTAACCCCTAATCTGATGCCCCCGACATCGCCGACACCTACATTATATTATTAACCCCTAATCTGCCGCTCCGGACACCGTCACCACCTACATTATACCTATGAACCCCTAATTTGCTGCCCCCAACATCGCCGACACCTACATTATATTTATTAACCCCTAATCTGCCGCCCCCAATGTTGCTGCCACCTACCTACACTTATTAACCCCTAATCTGCCGCCAACGTCACCGCCACTATAATAAATATATTAACCCCTAAACCTAAGTCTAACCCTAACACCCCCTAACTTAAATATAATTTAAAATAATCTAAATAAAATTACTACAATTAATTAAATTATTCCTATTTAAAACTAAATACTTACCTGTAAAATAAACCCTAAGCTAGCTACAATATAACTAATAGTTACATTGTATCTAGCTTAGGGTTTATTTTTACTTTACAGGAAAGTTTGTATTTATTTTAACTAGGTACAATAGTTATTAACCTCTTAAGGACATATGACGGAATTTTTCCGTCATAAAACAATTGAGCAAACTGAAAGCTGTGTCCTTAAAGAGTTAAATAGTTATTAACTATTTAATAACTACCTAGCTAAAATAAAGACAAATTTACCTGTAAAATAAACCCTAACCTAAGTTACAATTACACCTAACACTACACTATAATTAAATTAATTCCCTAAATTAACTACAATTAAATACAATTATCTAAATTACGGAAAAAACAAACACTAAATTACAGAAAATAATAAAATAATTACAATTTTTTAAAACTAATTACACCTAATCTAATCCCCCTAATAAAATAAAAAAGCCCCCCAAAATAATAAAATACCCTACCCTATACTAAATTACAAATAGCCCTTAAAAGGGCTTTTTGTGGGGCATTGCCCCAAAGTAATCAGCTCTTTTACCTGTAAAAAAAAATACAATACCCCCCCAACATTAAAACCTACCACCCACACACCCAACCCTACTCTAAAACCGACCCAATACCCCCTTAATAAAACCTAACACTAACCCCTTGAAGATCACCCTACCTTGAGATTTCTTCACCCAACCGGGCAGAAGTGATCCTCCAGACGGGCAGAAGTCTTCATCCTATCCGGGCAGAAGAGGACCTCCAGATGGGCAGAAGTCTTCATCCAAGCGGCATCTTCTATCTTCATCCATCCGGAGCGGAGCGGGTCCATCTTCAAGACATCCGACGTGGAGCATCCTCTTCATCCAATGGCCGACGACTAAATGACGGTACCTTTAAGTAACGTCATCCAAGATGGCGTACCTTCAATTCCGATTGGCTGATAGAATTCTGTCAGCCAATCGGAATTAAGTTAGAAAAAATCCTATTGGCTGATCCAATCAGCTAATAGGATTAAAGTTCAATCCTATTGCCTGATCCAATCAGCCAATAGGATTGAGCTTGCATTCTATTGGCTGATTGGAACAGCCAATAGAATGCAAGCTCAATCCTATTGGCTGATTGGATCAGCCAATAGGATTTTGCTACCTAAATTCCGATTGGCTGATAGAATTCTATCAGCCAATCGGAATTGAAGGGACGCCATCTTGGATGACATCACTTAAAGGTACCGTCATTTAATCGTCGGATGTCAGATGAAGAGGATGCTCCACGTTGGATGTCTTGAAGATGGACCCGCTCCGCTCCGGATGGATGAAGATAGAAGATGCCGCCTGGATGAAGACTTCTGCCCGTCTGGAGGTCCTCTTCTGCCCGGATAGGATGAAGACTTCTGGCCGTCTGGAGGACCACTTCTGCCCGGTTGGGTGCTCAAGGTAGGGTGATCTTCAAGGAGTTAGTGTTAGATTTTATTAAGGGGGTATTGGATGGGTTTTAGAGTAGGGTTGATTGTGTGGGTGGTGGGTTTTAATGTTGGGGGGTATTGCATTTTTTTACAGGTAAAAGAGCTGATTACTTTGGGGCAATGCCCCACAAAAAGCCCTTTTAAGGGCTATTTGTAATTTAGTATAGGGTAGGGCTTTTTATTATGTTGGGGGGCTTTTTTATTTTATAAGGGGGATTAGATTAGGTGTAATTAGTTTAAAAAAATTGTAATTATTTTATTATTTTCTGTAATTTAATGTCCCCCCCCCCCGTAATTTAGATAATTTATTTACATTGTATTTAATTGTAGTTAGTTTAGGGAATTAATTTAATTATAGTGTAGTGTTAGGTGTAATTGTAACTTAGGTTAGGTTTTATTTTACAGGTAAATTTGTATTTATTTTAACTAGGTAGCAATTAAATAGTTAATAACTATTTAATAACTATTCTACCTAGTTAAAATAAATACAAAGTTGCCTGTAAAATAAAAATAAACCCTAAGCTAGATACAATGTTACTATTAGTTATATTGTAGCTAGCTTAGGGTTTATTTTATAGGTAAGCATTTAGTTTTAAATAGGAATAATTTAGTTAATTGTAGTAATTTTATTTAGATTATTTTAAATTATATTTAAGTTAGGTGGGTGTTAGGGTTAGACCTAGGTTTAGGTGTTAATACATTTAATATAGTAGCGGCGACGTTGGGGGCAGCAGATTAGGGGTTAATAAATGTAGGTAGGTGTCGGCGATGTTAGGGACGGCAGATTAGAGGTTAATAAAATGTAACTAGTGTTTGCGAGGTGGGAGTGCGGTAGTTTAGGGGTTAATATATTTATTACAGTGGTGGCGATGTCCGGTCGGCAGATTAGGGGTTTAAAAATGTATTTAAGTGTTTGCGATGTGGGGGGGGGGGGGGGGCGCGGTTTAGGGGTTAATAGGTAGTTTATGGGTGTTAGTGTACTTTTTAGCACTTTAGTTAAGAGTTTTATGTTATGGCGTTGGCCCATAAAACTCTTAACTACTGACTTTTAAATGCGGTAGGAGTCTTGACAGGAGATTCTGTACCGCTCACTTTTTCCAAGACTCGTAATACGCGTTAGGAAAATCCCATTGAAAAGTTAGGATACGCAATTGACGTAAGGGGATTTGCGGTATGCTCCAGTCGCGGAAAAAAAGTGAGCGGTACACCTGTACCTGCCAGACTCGTAATACCAGTGGGCGTTAAAAAGCAGCATTGGGACCTCTCAACGCTGCTTTTTAACCCTAACGCAAGACTTGTAATCTAGGCGTCAATTTGTACTAATGAAAATTGAAATTATGAAAAATCTAAATTTGTTCCTTTACCTAAAATGTGCAGTTCTTTTTGCTATATTACAACATTTTCTATTTTGGACATCCAATGGGTTAATAGGTGCAATTTCTATGCAGCCTTTAGTAGAAACTGATATAAGAGGATTAAGGTATACAAATCATTTACACAATGCTCCCTAGCTTGCATGACAGAAGATTTATTAAAATTGCTTAAAGGGACAGTTTGCCTCAAAAATGACTTCCCTTTAAATTGTTCCCATTGATCCATTTTACATGCCGGCGTTTATTGTATTTTTTTACAGGTAAAAGAGCTGATTACTTTGGGGCAATGCCCCACAAAAAGCCCTTTTAAGGGCTATTTGTAATTTAGTATAGGGTAGGGCTTTTTATTATGTTGGGGGGCTTTTTTATTTTATAAGGGGGATATATTACAACATTTTCTATTTTGGACATCCAATGGGTTAATAGGTGCAATTTCTATGCAGCCTTTAGTAGAAACTGATATAAGAGGATTAAGGTATACAAATCATTTACACAATGCTCCCTAGCTTGCATGACAGAAGATTTATTAAAATTGCTTAAAGGGACAGTTTGCCTCAAAAATGACTTCCCTTTAAATTGTTCCCATTGATCCATTTTACATGCCGGCGTTTATTAAATTGTTTAAAAGTTGCTCCTTCACCCCTATTTTGGAATTTGAAATAGCTGATTTAGCCTGTGGTATCCATACAGATTTTAAAAGTTTGTATACTGGAGTATAGGCTATTGAATAGCCTTAGTAAACACAGCCAACTCCCAGTGGGGTGCAGTATAGTTAAAGGGACACTAAACCCAAACATTTTCTTTCATGATTCAAGTAGAAAATACAATTTTAAACAACATTCCAATTTACTTCTATTATCTAATTTGCTTCATTCTTTAGATATCCTTTATTGAAGAAATAGCAATGCATATGGGGGAGCCAATCACACAAGGCATCTATGTGCAGCAACCAATCAGCAGCTACTGAGCCTATGCTTTTCAGCAAAGTATGTCATGAGAATTAAGCAAATTAGATAATAGAAGTAAATTAGAAAGTTGTTTAAAATTGCATACTCTTTCTAAATCACGAAAGAAAAAAATTGGGGTTCATGTCCTTTTAAGTAATAAAATTATAATTTTCCATTGTTCTCTCTAAGTATTAAGCTTTAGTTTTCCAGACAAATATAAGATAAGGAAGCAAGTGTGTGTACACAAAATGATAAAATAATGAGATCTGATATTACCTTTAAGTTCAACCCATTGTAATAGGCTGTGGTTTAAAAGCACAAAACCACTTCATATACACAAATAAACATGAAAGTGCAATTTCTCACACATTTTATACTCTGCAGCTGGTTTAACAAGTCATTGAAAATACATTAAAGTTAAAGGGTCAATTTTTGATAAATTAGTGCCTGGTTTTTAATAATCCAATTAAAAATAAGGGCACTTTAATTGATCATACTTGACATTTCACTTGTTTTCTTAAAAAAAAACAAAAAAAAACTTACCTTTTAATCCTGGCAGCCTCTCCAGCGATTCCCCCGGCCGTCAGAAGCCTCTGCAGACGTCAGAAATGACGAATCCGGCTTCCTCCTATCACGGCTTCCCCCCCCGGGGGAATCTTGGACTGATGCCAAGTCGGATTCATCATTTTGGACCCGTGAAGATGCCTTGCGACGGGCGGAGGAAGTGCTGGATCGGTTGTCAGGATTAAAAGGTACGTTTTTGAAGAAAACGAGTGAAATGTCAATTTTGATGAATTAAACAGCCCTTGTTTTTAATAGGATTATTAAAAACCGGGCACTAATTCATCAAAATTTACCTTCACTTTAATGTTAAAACAATTTTACAGTGTACTGTCCCTTTAAATTTCAACTTCAATTAGCTGGGCACATTTTTGCGCCCCAAATTACTATTGAGTAACATGTCCCTTTAAAGGTAAGGTGCTTTAGGTAGAACATACATCAGATACAGATTTCCTTTGTACTTTTTTAGGCTCTTAAAGGGACAGTGTACTGAAAAATATGGTTTTCCTTTAATGTGTCTCCAGTGACTTTTTATACCAGCTGAAGAGTATAAAATATATGTGCAATAGCTCATTTGTGTATATTTTTGTATATGAAATAGCTGTCTCTTACCTGAAACCACAACCCAATTAAATGGGCTGAGATTGCAAGGAGAGCAGGCATTAGTGTATCTCTCCATATTTAGACCTCATCCCTCTATACACAGTGGGACCAATACTTGCCATCTTTTTTTGAGCATTATTTTATTGTCTCTTCTTCACATCCTGAACTCTACATAACAAGATAAACAGCTCTCAAGCTAAATGTTTCTTTTCTAAAAATTTTAGTGGGTTGTTGCGATACTGACAAGCTATTTTAGATCTAGGCAGAGCAGAGAGCTATAGATCATTGGGACCTTGGATAAAACAATGGAAAATGTTAGTCCCCCTTTCCAACTCCTTACTGGGGGAATGTTTTTTTTTTAAACCTTTTTGTTTGCATATATTTTCTATAACTACTACTTAAGTGTTTAAATATTCAGTAAATGTGGGAATATAATGGGCAAAATCAGCTATTTCAAATGATAAAATCAAGGTTAAGGAGCTGTCGGTAAACCATTTAATACACTCCAGCAGGTAAAATGTATAATTGAGTGAGACAAAGTACAGAGGCGCCAATGGTGCAGATCAATGGTGGTATAGGGCACAATAACACCCCAATATGCACAGGATACTCACATGTGGTGAAGGCAATCAATCTTGCCCATAGAGACAGGCTGGATTTCACAGCAATCCAGCTGGCTGTTCCAAGGTGTGGTAACAGATGGGTGGGTGTTAGAGTATTGGTACTCTAAAGTAGCATAGCAACAGGAAGTAGCAGTTATAACACTTAGAGTGGATTTGGTAAAAAGTAAATTTATTTAAAAAGTATAAAAAATAACAATACCACTCATCTCAGTGTTAAAAATGTATCTTATACATAAGGAATACATGCGACGCGTTTCTCAGATATACTGTTTCCTCAGGCATGTTATTACACAATTCTTAACCTCCTTATATAGGGCTATGCTACTATGAATACACCCACATCCCACCCCCACCAATTGTTCAAATTATAACCAATCAAGAGCCATCATTTAACAATGACGCCGCCCTTATTACAATATACTGCATAAATTCTATATGTATACTCAAGTGACCTTTCAAACAAGTGAATAAACTGAATGTTTCTAAATTTGTATTCTTATATATGTTTGTATTTTCCAAGTACCTAACATTTTGTAGTCGAAAATTTGTAATCTATGCTGTTCTATAGGTAGAATAGAAATAGGAGTTTGAGCGCGAACATCTGATTTGATTGACAGTTATATAGACAAATTAACGGGTCTATCCTGCAAGCTATCTGACTATAGAGTGATTGACAACCTAGCCACCCTATGAGATTTTAGAAATTACGAACAGCATAGATTACAAATTTTCGACTACAAAATGTTAGGTACTTGGAAAATGCTGCTAAAATCCAGCCCGTCCCTATTGGCATAATTGAATGCCTTCATCTATTGTGAGTACCCTGTTATCTTAGTATACTGGTACATCTTCAGAAACCCCCATTGATCTGCACCATTGGCGCCCCTTCCGTGTTGTTCTTTCTTTTCAAAATGTATAATTGTTAAAAGAGAGAGAAAAACACAGTACACTGTCCCTTTAATTACTATATGATACTATGATACCCAAATGTTTAAACACTTGAAAGCGATGCAGCATAGCTGTAAAAAGCTTACTATAAAATATCACCTGAAAATCTCTATGTAAAAAAGAAAGATATTTTACCTCAAAATGTCGCAAGTATTCACACTTTCCATTGTAAAGGACTTTAAGCAGCAAATCAGTATGTCTGTCCCGGGACAGGTAATGGAGTGAGCTTCATGCACACTCATATTATTTACTTATTCAGTTTAAAGAAGTTTACTATGAAATCTCATGAGAGTTAAGTGAAATCTCATGAGATCACAGTAAAAGAGTTCATGGCTGCTGCTCATTTCTTAATTATTTTTTTTTACCTACAGCTGGACAGTAACTGAAGTATAACTTTCAACACAGAACTTACTCTGGTGATCTGAGGAACGGGGGGGGGGGGGGGGAATATCTTGCTTTTTTACACAGAGATGCTCAGGTGATTATTTTCCTGTCAGCTTTTTACAGTTATACTGGATCAGTTTCAAGTGATTTAGCATATGAGTATTATGTCCCTTTAATTCTCTCTCTCTCTCTCTCTCTCTCTCTCTGTCTCTAAATATATATATATATATATATATATACTGTATATATATATATATATATATATATATATATATATATATATATAAGAAATAAAACAATATTAATTAATTTTGTAGGACTTGACCCCTAAGCGTATATCTTCTCACATTCTTGTTAGTAGTTAACTGCTAATTGTTACCGTTTGTATTTATAAAGTTTTTAACTTTATACTGAATCCGACTGAATTTCACATTAATTGTTCATTAACAAAACACACAAATGAAATAACAGATTTTTTTTGTTTTGATCATTTAAAGGGACATTATACACTAGATTTTTCTTCACATAAATATTTTGTATATGATCCATTTATATAGCCTATACAGTTTTTTTAAACTTTTTTTGTATAATTTTGCTTATTTTTAAATAACATTGCACTGATTTTCAGACTCCTAACCAAGCCCCAAAGTTTTAGGAGAATACTGATGTATACCTACCCCAGCTTGCTCCTGTTTGTGTAAAAAGTCTTTTCATATACAGAGGAAGGGGGAGGGGGAAGTGTCTGCCTTTTTTGCTATAGAACCACTTTCAGTGGGTGTTTTAGCTAACCTTTTTAGCAGAGCTAAACTGGAAGCTTCTAAGTAAGTTTTTAAACAGTTTTATACTGGATTTGTAGATCAGTATCTGTGCATATTATTCTTTATAGTAGTGTCTATTACATGCAGTTAAATGAAAATTGGCGTATACTGTCCCTTTAAGTTTGTCAACTTGTTCCCAAATAAATTAACAAATTGAAGAGTTTTGCTTTCATCTGTTTAATTAATGAATTGGGATAGGCGAAACAGTTTATATTCAAATTCGAATGTTAGAACAAATATCATTGTAGAAATTTGATTTATATAATCTAAAGTTGATAAGAACGAATATTCTTAAAAATTCTATTATAGAATGTTATTTACATTTTTCGAATGTCACTTTTTCGAATTTGAATGTGACATTCGAATTCAAATGTCACATTCGAATATTACATTCAAATTCGAATGTCACATTCGAATTCGAATATTACATTTATAAAACAAAGTTGTAGACTAGAAATACTATTTCAAATTCGAATGTGAAATTCAAATTTGAATGTCCCATTTTTGAAATTGAATGTGATATAAAATACATAGCTAAACATTCTATTATTCGAACAAATATTTTCTAATGTTATTGAAAAATATGAAAACAAAAATTTTAAAATATAATGTTAGAATGTTATATAAACATTCTAAATTTGATTCAATCGAATGTATCAAAATTTGTTTTAAATTTCAAATTTTTAGAAACATTCGCCCATCCCTATTAATGAACTTTACATTTTATAACATATTAGATAGCCTGTGTTATTTTAGCCTAATTATATGATTTTTAGGCCTTTATTGTCCTTTTTATTATGTTTCTTGTGAATTCTATGTTTTTTTTTTAAGATTCAATTACAACATAAGGGCCCCTAGTTATCAAGCCGTCAACCTCAAATACGCTGGAATTCCGCAGCGTATTTGGGGCGAGGCTTATTCGCCTAAGTTATCAAGCCCTGCTGCCCGGCAAAAGTAGAATTTTGTGACGTAAGCTTTGATCCGCCGGACTCAGTCCGACACAGATCGATTCTTACGTCACTCCAGATGTTCCGAACGCAAGTTCGGCACAATCTGACTACTTTTGGTAGTTATCAAATAACTAGCAGGTACGCTCGGCACTAAATCAGCCAATCAGATTTTTACTACCTTAATTCTGATTGGCTGATAGAATCCTATCAGCCAATCGGAATTCGAGGGACGCCATCTTGGATGACGTCACTTAAAGGAACCGTCATTCGTTATCAAGGCCTCAAGCCAAAATATACTCTGAGGCCTAGTATCAACATGTCTACTTACCTGCCTTCGCCGGCCCAATACGCCCGCCTAAGCTCGCCTACCATCGCCGCCACGGACCTGAATAATCTCGCCAAAGTTATCAATAAAGCTGTCAAAAAGCCGCGCACCAAGTACGGGGCAATGAGCAGCGGACTGTGATAGTTATCACTCATCCGATCTTGCTGCTCTTCAGCTTTTTCCCAGCTTTATTGCTAGCCTATCACTAAGCACCCACACTAAACTACACTGTTGTACCCCCTATACCAGCGCCCCCGGGGCCCCGCAACTAAATAAAGTTATTAACCCCTAAACCGCCGCTCCTAGACCCCGCCGCAACTATAATAAATGTATTACCCCCTAAACCGCCGCTCCCGGAGCCCACCGCCACTCTAATAAACTGATTAACCCCTAAACCGCCGCTCCTGGACCCCGCCGCCACTACAATAAATATGTTAACCCCTAAACCGCCGCTCCCGGACCCCGCCGCCACCTACATAATACCTATTAAACCCTATCCTGCCCCCCTACACCGCCGCCACTATAATACATTTATTAACCCCTATCCTGCCCCCCCCTACACCGCCGCCACTATAATAAAATTATTAACCCTTAAACCTAAGTCTAACCCTAACCCTAACACCCACCTAACTTAAATATTAATTAAATACATCTAAATAAATATTATTCTTATTAACTAAATTAATCCTATTTAAAACTGAATACTTACCTTTAAAATAAACCCTAATATAGCTACAATATAAATAATAATTATATTGTAGCTATCTTAGGATTTATTTTTATTTTACAGGCAAATTTCAATTTATTTTAACTAGGTACAATAGCTATTAAATAGTTATTAACTATTTAATAGCTACCTAGTTAAAATAAAGACAAATTTACCTGTAAAATAAAATCTAACCTAAGTTACAATTACACCTAACACTACACTATCATTAACTAAATTATTCCTATTTAAAACTAAATACTTACCTGTAAAATAAACCCTAAGATAGCTACAATGTAATTAATAATTACATTGTAGCTATTTTAGGATTTATATTTATTTTACAGGTAACTTTGTATTTATTTTAGCTAGTTAGAATAGTTATTAAATAGTTATTAACTATTTAATAACTACCTAGCTAAAAGAAATACAAAATTACCTGTAAAATAAATTCTAACCTAAGTTACAATTAAACCTAACACTACACTATCATTAAATTAATTAAATAAATTAACTACAAATAACTACAATTAAATACAATTAAATAAACTAACTAAAGTACCAAAAATAAAAAAAACTAAGTTACAAAAAATAAAAAAATAAGTTACAAACATTTCAAAAATATTACAATTTTAAACTACTTACACCTAATCTAAGCCCCCTAATAAAATAACAAAGCCCCCCAAAATAAAAAAATGCCCTACCCTATTCTACATTAAAAAGTTAACAGCTCTATTACCTTGACAGCCCTTAAAAGGGCCTTTTGTGGGGCATGCTCCAAAGAAATCAGCTCTTTTGCCTGTAAAATAAAAATACAACCCCCCCCAACATTAAAACCCACCACCCACATACCCATACTCTAACCCAAACCCCCTTAAATAAACCTAACACTACCCCCCTGAAGATCATCCTACCTTTAGCCGTCTTCAGCCAGCCGACCACCGATGGAACAGAAGAGGACATCCGCAGCGGCCGAAGTCATCATCCAAGGGGCGCTGAAGAAGTCTTCCATTCGATTGAAGTCATCATCCAAGGGGCGCTGAAGAAGTCTTCCATCCGATTGAAGTCATCATCCAGGTGGCGTCTTCAATCTTCATCCATCCGGAGCGGAGCGGAGCCATCTTCAGACGAGCCGACAAGGAGCCATCCTCTTCTACCGACGGACTAATGACGAATGACGGTTCCTTTAAGTGACGTCATCCAAGATGGCGTCCCTCGAATTCCGATTGGCTGATAGGATTCTATCAGCCAATCGGAATTAAGGTAGGAAAAATCTGATTGGCTGATTTAATCAGCCAATCAGATTGAGCTTGCATTCTATTGGCTGTTCCAATCAGCCAATAGAATGCGAGCTCAATCTGATTGGCTGATTGGATCAGCCAATCAGATTGAACTTCAATCTGATTGGCTGATTAAATCAGCCAATCAGATTTTTCCTACTTTAATTCCGATTGGCTGATAGAATCCTATCAGCCAATCGGAATTCGAGGGACGCCATCTTGGATGACATCACTTAAAGGAACCGTCATTCGTCGTTAGTTCGTCGGTAGAAGAGGATGGCTCCGCGTCAGCTCATCTGAAGATGGCTCCGCTCCGCTCCGGATGGATGAAGATTGAAGACGCCACCTGGATGATGACTTCAATCGGATGGAAGACTTCTTCAGCACCTCTTGGATGATGACTTCAATCTGATGGAAGACTCCTTCAGCACCCCTTGGATGATGACTTTGGCTGCTGCGGATGTCCTCTTCTGTTCCATCGGTGGTCGGCTGGCTGAAGACGGCTAAAGGTAGGATGATCTTCAGGGGGGTAGTGTTAGGTTTATTTAAGGGGGGTTTGGGTTAGAGTAGGGGTATGTGGGTGGTGGGTTTTAATGTTGAGGGGGGTTGTATTTTTATTTTACAGGCAAAAGAGCTTTCTTTGGGGCATGCCCCGCAAAAGGCCCTTTTAAGGGCTGTTAAGGTAATAGAGCTGTTAACTTTTTAATGTAGAATAGGGTAGGGCATTTTTTTATTTTGGGGGGCTTTGTTATTTTATTAGGGGGCTTAGATTAGGTGTAATTAGCTTAAAATTGTTGTAATATTTTTTAAATGTTTGTAACTTATTTTTTTTTTTTGTAACTTATTTTTTTTATTTTTGGTACTTTAGTTAGTTTATTTAATTGTATTTAATTGTAGTCATTTGTAGCTAATTTATTTAATTAATTTAATGATAGTGTAGTGTTAGGTTTAATTGTAACTTAGGTTAGGATTTATTTTACAGGTAATTTTGTATTTCTTTTAGCTAGGTAGTTATTAAATAGTTAATAACTATTTAATAACTATTCTAACTAGCTAAAATAAATACAAAGTTACCTGTAAAATAGATATAAATCCTAAGATAGCTACAATGTAATTATTAATTACATTGTAGCTATCTTAGGGTTTATTTTACAGGTAAGTAGTTAGTTTTAAATAGGAATAATTTAGTTAATGATAGTGTAGTGTTTGTAATTGTAACTTAGGTTAGTTTTTATTTTACAGGTAAATTTGTCTTTATTTTAACTAGGTAGCTATTAAATAGTTAATAACTATTTAATAGCTATTGTACCTAGTTAAAATAAATTTAAATTTGCCTGTAAAATAAAAATAAATCCTAAGATAGCTACAATATAATTATTATTTATATTGCAGCTATATTAGGGTTTATTTTAAAAGTAAGTATTTAGTTTTAAATAGAATTAATTTAGTTAATAAGAGTTATAATATTTAGATGTATTTAATTAATATTTAAGTTAGGGGGTGTTAGGGTTAGGGTTAACCTTAGGTTTAAGTGTTAATAATTTTATTATAGTGGCGGCGGTGTAGGGGGGGCAGGATAGGGGTTAATAAATGTATTATAGTGGCGGCGGTGTAGGGGGGGCAGGATAGGGGTTAATAGGTATTATGTAGGTGGCGGCAGGGTCCGGGAGCGGCGGTTTAGGGGTTAACATATTTATTGTAGTGGCGGCGGGGTCCGGGAGCGGCGGTTTAGGGGTTAATCAGTTTATTAGAGTGGCGGTGGGCTCCGGGAGCCGCGGTTTAGGGGGAAATACATTTATTTAGTTGCGGCGGTGTAGGGGGGCAGATTAAGGGTGTTTAGACTTGAGGTACATGTTAGGGTGTTAGGTGTAGACAGCTCCCATAGGAATCAATGTGATGTCGGGCAGCAAACATGAACTTTCGCTATGGTCAGACTCCCATTGATTCCTATGGGATCCGCCACCTCCAGGGCGGCGGATTGAAAACCAGGTACGCTGGGCCGGAAAAGTGCAGAGCGTACCTGCTAGTTATTTGATAACTACCAAAAGTAGTCAGATTGTGCCGAACTTGCGTTCGGAACATCTGGAGTGACGTAAGAATCGATCTGTGTCGGACTGAGTCCGGCAGATCGAAGCTTACGTCACAAAATTCTACTTTTGCCGGGCAGCAGGGCTTGATAACTTAGGCGAATCAGCCTCGCCACAAATACGCTGCGGAATTCCAGCGTATTTGAGGTTGACGGCTTGATAACTAGGGGCCTCTGTGTCAAGGCTACGTACAGTTGTGTGTTACATAATGTATCTTTTTGGTTTTGATGTTAAACGGTATGCTACATTTTAAACCTGATGATGTGCTTTACGTAACATTTTTTGTATACTTACTTTTGATGAAAAAATAAATAAAATGTGGCTAATTAGAACATCTGAGTGTTTGGTAATCATTTTTTTTAGAACCAAATGTAACAATTTGAATGAATATTGAATGAATAAAGTTTTGTTGGGATAGCCAGACACAACAGCACTTAGCTAGTGCCTGTTCAAAGTGATGTATTCCAGTGTTTTGTAGCAAATACCCCATATGGGCGTAAATTATTGCCCTAAGTACCCCAAATGAAAAATTAAAATATTATTGGGTTAAAAAAATAAAAGGTAAGTGGGGATGTCCCAAAATGTGACAAATGGGTATCAGATATAGTTTTCAATTACCAGGAATTTACCTTGAAATCCAGCTTCACTGAATGCAATGGCAGCAAATCTTTGGAAAAATTAGAGCAATAAATAATAAGGATATTAACTTATAGAGAAAACTCACACACCTCACATATTGCTTTTATGAATGTGCCACTTAATAATATTCATGTTTCTACAATTTTGCATCTATCGTCACATACACAGCTAAGCTCAGGCATTGTGGCATACTTGGGTATAGAAAATATTTATCAGGCACATTTCACCCTGGCATAATTCCACCATGGCCCTATATTTGACACATGACTGTGTGACACCTTTTCACAGTGCTGTTTACCTGGCACTTTCCCTGTTACAAACGGTGTCAGAGTTTCTCAGCTACAGTCAGTTACAGTAAATGAGAAGCTGACCAACCAAGACAGGCAGTGGTGCTGGGGGTAAAACTGAAAGACACATTTCTGGGAGACAATGGTTTTTTATATTAACTAGGCCAAGAAATTATGAAAGGGCAAGGACCAATGTTCCAGGTACCACAGGTTGAGAAACAAGGATGTTTTCCATCTGCATATAATGATTTTCTGTGCCATTTTACTAAGCCTAGATGTCCATAAAACATATAGAGATAAAACCTAGTTTCTCTATTTGCCTTCCTTAAATATTTTCAGTCGTTGTGTCACAATCTCTCTCTACTTTTTTTATTTTCTCTTTCACAATTTTCTTCAATAGTGGTTGTGTTGTATTTTTGCTTTATTTCCCCTACTCTTCTAGAGGCGAAAAGCTGGGTGACTTTAAAGGGACAGTCAACACCAGATTTTTTGTTTTTTTAAAAGATAGATAATTCCTTAATTACCAATTACCCAGTTTTGCATAACCAACACAGTTATAATTATACACGTTTTACCTCTGTAATTACCTTGTATCTAAGCCTCAGCATACTGCCCCCTTATTTCAGTTCTTTTGACAGACATGCATTTTAGCCAATCAGAGCTGTCTCCATGGTAAATTCACATGCAGGAGCTCAATGTTATCTACAGGTGAAACTCGAAAAATTAGAATATCGTGCAAAAGGTCATTTATTTCACTAATGCAACTTAAAATGTGAAACTAATATATGAGAGACTCATTACATGCAAAGCAAGATAGTTCAAGCCGTGATTTGTCATAATTGTGATGATTATGGCTTACAGCTCATGAAAACCCCAAATCCACAATCTCAGAAAATTAGAATATTGTGAAAAGGTGCAATATTCTAGGCTCAAAGTGTCCCACTCTAGTCAGCTAATTAAGCCATAACACCTGCAAAGGGTTCATGAGCCTTTAAATGGTCTCTCAGTCTGGTTCAGTAGGAATCACAATCATGGGAAAGACTGCTGACCTGACAGTTGTGCAGAAAACCATCATTGACACCCTCCATAAGGAGGGAAAGCCTCAAAAGGTTATTGCAAAAGAAGTTGGATGTTCCCAAAGTGCTGTATCAAAGCACATTAATAGAAAGTTATGTGGAAGGGAAAAGTGTGGAAGAAAAAGGTGCACAAGCAGCAGGGATGACCGCAGCCTGGAGAGAATTGTCAGGAAAAGGCTATTCAAAAGTGTTAGGGACTTTCACAAGAGCCACCACACACAGACGGATCCTGGACATGGACTACAAATGTCGCATTCCTCTTGTCAAGCCACTCCTGAACAACAAACAACGTCAGAAGCTGGGCTAAAGAAAAACAGACCTGGTCTGTTGCCAGTGGTCCAAAGTCCTCTTTTCTGATGAGAGCAAATTTTGCATCTCATTTGGAAACCAAGGACCCAGAGTATGGAGGAAGAATGGAGAGGCACACACTGCAAGATGCTTGAAGTCCAGTGTGAAGTTTCCACAGTCTGTGTTGTTTTCGGGAGTCATGTAATCTGCTGGTGTTGGTCCACTGTGCTTCATTAAGTCCAAGGTCAACACAGCCATCTACCAGGAGATTTTGGAGCACTTCATGCTTCCTTCCACAGTCAAGCTCTATGGGAATGCTGACTTCATTTTCCAGCAGGACTTGGCACCTGCCCACACTGCCAAAAGCACCAAAACCTGGTTCAATGACCGTGGGATTACTGTGCTTGATTGGCCAGCAAACTCGCCTGACCTGAACCTCATAGAGAATCTATGGGGCATTGCCAAGAGAAAGATGAGAGACATGAGACCGAACAATGCAGAAGAGCTGAAGGCCGCTATTGAAGCATCCTGGTCTTCCATAACACCTCAGCAGTGCCACAGGCTGATAACTTCCATGCCATGCCGCATTGAGGCAGTAATTGCTGCAAAAAGGGCCCAAACCAAGTACTGAGTACATACAGTATGCATGCTTATACTTTTCAGAGGTCCGATACTGTTCTACAGGTATGTACAATCCTTGTTTTATTGATTGCATGTAATATTCTAATTTTCTGAGATTGTGGATTTGAGGTTTTCATGAGCTGTAAGCCATACTCATCACAATTATGATAAATCACAGCTTGAACTATCTTGCTTTGCATGTAATGAGTCTATCTCATATATTAGTTTCACCTTTTAAGTTGCATTAGTGAAATAAATGAACTTTTGCACAATATTCTAATTTTTCGAGTTTCACCTGTATATGAAAAACGTGAACTAATGCCCTCTAGTGGTGAAAAGCTATCAAAATGCATTTAGATTAGAGGCAGCCTTCAAGTCTAAGAAATTAGCATATGAACCTCCTAGGTTTAGCTTTCAACTAAGAATACCAAGAGAACAAAGGAAAATTGGTGATAAAAGTAAATTGGAAAGTTGTTTAAAATTACATGCCCTATTTGAAACATGAAAGGTTTTTTTGGACTTGACTGTCCCTTTAATTACATATTTTATAATATTTTTGTTTATTTTTCCTATTAAGAAAAGTTCATGCGGAATATTGTATTTGAATGTATTGGCCTCACTGTGTTTACACTCATGTATATTATGTTTCAAACTTAATTAAAAAAATAAATAAAAATACATATTAAAAAGTGCATCCAACAATTAGCAGCCACCCCTGGACTAATGCTAGCCAATATATATTTGCTGCATGAAATGAAAGCTTCATCTGTTTCTTCTGTCACTCTCATTTAAATAAGATTATACATTTCCTATCATGTGTATGAAAAAGCAGTATTTACACAAGTTAAAAAAGTTTTAATGCAATAATTGTTAATAAATAATATTAACAATTTGATAATTTGCCTTCAAAATCATGGTAAGTAAACCAAAATTAGAAACTATCACTGGAGTATTTATTGCATTGTTTTGTACTTTGTACTAATTCTCACTGGCTTATATGGAGAACCACCTCTGTTGTAATGGTTGAAAGAAACTCGCGTTTCTCAAATATTACAAGAAAACACTGATGAACATTTATTCAGGACAGGAACACAGTTTAAAAACAAAGAAACAAAAAGTGAAAAAAACAACAACAACCAACCAAACAAAAAAAATGCCCTGTTTATATAAGAAAAAAGAAAAAGAGTTGATTACAATGCCCCTTTAAAGGTTGGGTCTGTGTTCTTGACAGGGGGTTGTGATACAATGTCATTAGCCTATAGAACAAAAGGGGACTGGGGAAATCTGTGTGAGTGTCCATTGCCTCAAAACACCAGAGATTACATTAAATGTTCAAAAATATATTTTAAAATAGTACCAATCTCTAAAACTCAGTGTGACTAGTGGCTAAGATGTGTCAGTTGGTATCTTCAGGCAGTACACTATCAGTCAGTATATAGTGATACTTTTTAAAGTCTTCTCTGACATAGTATTTTTTTATTGATTATTTTCCACATATGTATTACCTATAACATTTCTCTTTGTCTCTGAAAACGTTTTTGACTTTTATTGACACATCATCCAAAGCTTTTTAAAGGGACATAAAAATCAGATTTAAAACACACTGTACTGCATTTCAAATTTATATAGAAACATATTTGCAATGCACTTTAATATGTAAAAATGCATGCAGCTCCCATTACATTAACTATGCACACATGCTCTGAATGCCAGCCATAACAGTCAGAAAAATTGCACCAGTATTGGATGCAAGTGCACTTGGCTTACCCTATTGACAGCTGATATACTGGCTGAGCATCATGGGAAATGTAGTTCCAAAACCTCTAGAGGGCCAAGTTTGAGGATGCCTGCTATATATGTTAGGGGAGTCACATGGACAAAAATATTTATCACAGATTAACCATTAACATATTTTTCAGAAGCATTTTTGCAAACAACAGTACTAACACATTGTTCTTTTTCAATTTGAATACATTACTTTGCATTTCAAATTTAACTTATTTGTCCTTTTTTAAAGTGATAACAAATATAAGGCCAGAAAGTTTATTTTAAAAATGATATACTTTTTTTTATAAAGCACATAATAAGAGACAATTACTGATTATGCAAAAATGTTATCCAAGAATCTGTAAGATTTTGTTGACTCTTAGCTTTTTTTTTAATTGATATATATATATATATATATATATATATAAATATATATATATATATATATATATATATATATATATATATATATATCATTTATGTCATAGCAGTTTGTTCCACCGGTTAAGGAATCCTCAAAGAATGATGCTTGCTCTATTGACCGTTAATAAAAGTAAAATATACGAAGAATATGCTGGGTAATAATTTACTGTAAAACACAGGAAAGGTTCCATTTTCCCTCAGTGTTTTTACTATAATATATTGAGGGACTCCAGAGATTTGTGTGTTTTTAAACAGAATTCCTTTTATCTTTAGAAACATTAGTACCGTGGTTTTCAGGATACATATCACACCTTCCCTTTTACTTTCCACCAGCAGCCTAATGTATTGCCCATATTAAACCCATTTCATTTTTAAGAGTATAACTAGATAACATTGTCTTTGATCAACCCTACTTCCAAGCACCAACAATCTTCATCAGTCTAAAGACACTTCGGCTCCAAAATGAGTCATGAAACCGTTTTTTTCCGTTGTCTCCAACTCGTCTACAGAACTCCAGACACCTGTAAAATCAAGTCCGAGCTTTACCAGAGACTTCACACATTTGTTGTGGAATGAGTAGTGGAGAAGTTCTCCATGCGGATTCTTACCACTTTCTCTTCAGGCGGTGGTTGCAGGAGAAACTTGCAGCTGAACACCTGGCGGCAGGCCTTGCGGAAGTTCTCTGACAGAAAGGCATAAATGATGGGGTTGATGCAGGAGTTTCCGTAGGCCAGGCAATGTGAGATAATGCGAAAAGCAAATGTAGCATTGTTCAAGGGGAAGTGGCTGAAGATGACCCACAAAGAGATGATGTGGTGAGGCATCCAGCAGACCAAAAAGACCGCTACTACTAGGAGGACTGTCTGTGCCGTCTACAACAAAAACATACAGAAAAGATCAGCAAAGATTGTATCAGGACAATATTAACATTATAATTATTCATAAACTTTATTACAAAGTTGGAAAAAAATGTCTATCATCAATCCGGCAAAGGATGTTATTATATTTTTGTCATATTTATTGTGACTGACACACTATCTCATACATTTTTTTTTGCAAATATTTCATTATTTAGTACAATACAAATTCCAAAATCCAAACTTATTCTAAAATCCAAACATTTTCACTAATATTTTTTTAAAAAAAATAATGATATAAAACTACCTTTAGTTACATGTATAAACTGTATAATGACATGTAAATATTGCCTAAATGACATAAGATATTGTGGTCGATTTATTAAACCCCGGGCGGACATGATTCGATATAGCAAATCATGTCCATCCTGCATTCTTGTGAAATGCTTGTCAAAGTAAAAAATGGTATAGGCAAAGCGCTAAACAGCAAAGATACCAGGAGGGTGATGTTAGTATAAAAAATAATCAATTTATTTGAGCAAACTGCTCCTATAAAACTATTTGAGATTAGTTCAAAATAATCACATACATTTCTAAAAACACACAAAACCACAGAATGTTATATTCATAAATTTAAAAGTCCAAGTGTGTAAAAACAGGGATATCTCCATTTATAATGGATATATATCTGCAAAGTAAATTAGAGCTTCCCAAATATATGCTATACAAAATACACCGCGCCGTTTTCCACCTATATGTGAATTCAATGTTTCGATTTTAATGAATGGCAATTTATTGGTTATATGAGAGTTTGGCAAATCCTCGTTTTAATTCAAATGACAGTTCTACTTATTTTTGCAGCTTGTGTGTGAGGATATAGATAAAGTAGAGGAATACTTGCATTCAGTTTTGTCACTGTGAATAACAATGCGTGGCAGCACTTAGCAAAATACAGGTAGCTTACCGGCTGTGCTGTACCGATTCTCATCAGACTTACAGTTCTTAGCTCCTTTACAGCATATTTTCCCTCTGAGGCTCCACTGCAGATTTAATTGGTTTTAGTTTAACCCAGCAATCCGGTATACACCTGGACCTCATTGGCGTTTTTCCAATGTGTTACGTCCGGTTCACAGTCAGCTGTGCATTGCTTTATCGGCATCCATGGATCACATGGGACTCGTGACGTCACTGTTTTGCCGAGAGTTGTGGTTCCAGATGTTAGCTGAATTCAATGTAGCAACGACCGTTGCAAAATTGACACTTTTCCTCTTGCCCTCCGTTTACCATATAAACTCCTCAGGGTTAGAGTAGATTTTCAGCTGGTAAATGTAGATACGTCAACCAGTTTCACCTCTTCATGGGATTTATCAAGACATAAATTATTTTGCTTCCTCTCGCTTTTTAAATAGCCCTCCTCATATTTTCATTGGTCCTCCAGTTTCCCAGATTTTAAGGTGAAATTGTGTGGTTTTTAATGCACATAAAATAAATAAATTAAACAAATAATTAAAGTTCTAAGTGTAAATATAGGCATTAGATATATATAACGTGACTTTTTTATAGTAATTATTTTCTATAATAATACGTGAGTCATATAGATTAACATATTATCATAGAAAATAAATACTATAAAAAAGCCACGTTATATATATCCTACACTTATTTTTACACTTAGAACTTTAATTATTTATGTATTTAATTTATTTATTTTATTTTTTATTTTTGATCACTCATTAAAATAACCTTATAAATAGTGATGTCGCAAACCTAAAAATTTCGGTTAGCGAACACGAACTTCCACAAAAGTTTGCGAACTGGCAAACCGGGCGAACCGCCATTGACTTCAATAGGCAGGTGAATTTTAAAACCCACATGGACTCTTTCTGGCCACAATAGTGATGGAAAAGTTGTTTCAAGGGGACTAACACCTGGACTGTGGCATGCCGGAGGGGGATCCATGGCAAAACTCCCATGGAAAATTACATAGTTGATGCAGAGTCTGGTTTTAAGCCATAAAGGGCATAAATCACCTAACATTCCTAAATTGTTTGGAATAACGTGCTTTAAAACATCAGGTATGATGTTGTATCGATCAGGTAGTGTAAGGGTTACGCCCGCTTCACAGTGACAGACCAAACTCCCCGTTTAAAGGGACAGTCTACACCAGGATTTTTATTGTTTTAAAAGATAGATAATCCCTTTATTACCCTTTTCCCAGTTTTGCATA
Source organism: Bombina bombina (assembly GCF_027579735.1). Lineage (NCBI taxonomy): Eukaryota > Metazoa > Chordata > Amphibia > Anura > Bombinatoridae > Bombina > Bombina bombina. The sequence continues at coordinate 851,763,679 of NC_069499.1, read as the reverse complement.
ACTTACACATTTATAATAATAAACTTTTAACCTCTGTGATTATCTTGTATCTAAGCCTCTGCAAACTGCCCCTTTTTTCAGTTCTTTTGACAGACTTGCAGTCTAGCCAATCAGTGCCTGCTCCCAGATAACTTCTCGTGCATGAGCACAGTGTTATCTATATGAAATACGTGAACTAACACCCTCTAGTGCTAGTGGTGAAAAACTGTTAAAATGCAATCTGAAAGAGGTGGGCTTCAAGGTCTAAGAAATTAGCATATGAACCTCCTAGGTTAAGCTTTCAACTAAGAATACCAAGAGAACAAAGCAAAATTGGTGATAAAAGTAAATTGGAAAATTGTTTAAAATTACATGCTCTATATGAGTCATGAAAGTTTATTTTGGCCTAGACTGTCCCTTTAATGCACTGCAAACAACCGCAAACAGTCCATTTGCACAACCGCAAACTCCCCATTTGCACAAGGTTGGATACCAAGCTAGCCATGTCCCGTTCCTTGTCCTCACTGATGTCATTGAAGGTCTCTTCCTCCACCCAGCCACGTACAACACCAAGGGTCCCCCGAAAGGTGACAACAAGCCCCCTGGGACGCCTGCTGTGTTTGGTCTTCCACCTCCTCAAAGCCACCTTCCTCCTCTAACTCCTCTTCTTCAGACTCCTCTCTCTGCGTTGCCTCTCTCTGCGTTATTATAAGGTGTGTTTTTTTTTTTTTTAATGTACACTTACACTACTATTAAGCAAGATATGAGTGGTGGCACTGGGCAAGTGGGCACAGTATACGCTGTGAGCCTGACACAAAAAAGCAGACTGATGTTTCACAGTCCAAAATGTTTTTTGTTTTTAAATTTACACTACTGTTACACCAGATATGAGTGGTGGCACTGGGCAAGTGGGCACAGTATACGCTGTGAGCCTGGCACACACGCTGGCAGGCAACTGCAATTAGATTACACAAGCAGACTGATGTTTCACAGTCAAAAAAGTTTTTTTTTAATTTACACTACTGTTACACCAGATATGAGTGGGGGCACTGGGCAAGTGGGCACAGTATACGCTGTGAGCCTGGCACACATGCTGGCAGGCAGGCAACTGCAATTAGATTACACTAGCAGACTGATGTTTCACAGTCAAAAAAGTTTTTTTTTTTTAAATTTACACTACTGTTACACCAGATATGAGTGGTGGCACTGGGCAAGTGGGCCTGGCACACACGCTGGCAGGCAGGCAACTGCAATTAGATTACACTAGCAGACTGATGTTTCAAAGTAAAAAAAGTTTTTTTTTTTTTAAATTTACACTACTGTTACACCAGATATGAGTGGTGGCACTGGGCAAGTGGGCCTGGCACACACACTGGCAGGCAGGCAACTGCAATTAGATTACACAAGCAGACTGATGTTTCACAGTCAAAAATTTTTTTTTTTTTAATTTACACTACTGTTACACCAGATATGAGTGGTGGCACTGGGCAAGTGGGCCTGGCACACACGCTGGCAGGCAGGCAACTGCAATTAGATTACAAAAGCAGACTGATGTTTCACAGTCAAAAAAGTATTTATTTTTTAAATTTACAGTACTGTTACACCAGATATGAGTGGGGGCACTGGGCAAGTGGGCCTGGCACACACGCTGGGAGGCAGGCAACTGCAATTAGATGACACTAGCAGACTGATGTTTCACAGTCAAATTTTTTTTTTTTTTAAATTTACACTACTGTTACACCAGATATGAGTGTTGTGGCACTGGGTAAGTGGGTCTGGCACACACGCTGGCAGGCAGGCAACTGCAATTAGATTACACTAGCAGACTGATGTTTCACAGTCAAAAAAGTTTTTTTTTTTTAAATTTACACTACTGTTACACCAGCTATGAGTGGTGGCACTGGGCAAGTGGGCCTTGCACACACGCTGGCAAGCAGGCAACTGCAATTAGATTACACTAGCAGACTGATGTTTCACAGTGAAAAAAGTTTTTTTTTTTTTTTATTTACACTACTGTTACACCAGATATGAGTGGTGGCACTGGGCAAGTGGCTTGGCAGGCAGGCAACTGCAATTAGATCACACAGGAAAAAAATAAATAAATAAATAAAAAATGATGTTCTAGCCCTAAAAAGGGCTTTTTGGGGTGCTGTGCTTACAGCAGAGATCAGATGAGTCCTTCAGGACTGTAGTGGAGACTGAATACACTAGCCTAGCTATCAATTTCCCTATTAAATCACCAGCAGCTACACTGTCCCTCCTCTCACTAACAATGCAGCTTCCGAATGAATCTAAAATGGCTGCTGTTCAGGAGCTGGGAGGGTCTGGGAGGGAGGGTCTGCTGCTAATTGGCTGGAATGTGTCTGCAGACTGTGAGATACAGGGTCAAAGTTTACTGAATGATGACGAATAGGGGGCGGATCGAACATCGCATATGTTTCCCTGCAGCGGCGAATGCGAACATACTATGTTCGCCGGGAACTATTCGCCGGTGAACTATTCGCTACATCACTACTTATAAATACTAAGAAGTATATCAAGCCTCTTTTTAAAAATATGTACTGTCTAACTGTATAGATTGTCCATTATATATATATATATATATATATATATATACTGTATAATGAACTTTTCCCTTTTCAGAATTGTATTGAATTTCAAAATGTACCCTAGAATGCATCAAAGAGATCTAGTCCATCTTAAAACTATCTATCTTTAAATTAGACACTGATAAACTGTTAGAATATACTTTTATTGCTTGCTTTTATTTTACTGTATATTGGTTCTTCATGTTATCTACTATAAATGTTTTTTTTAAATGTAATAACAATCTATGAAAAATACCTGAGTATAAAAATAAGAGCTATAACTGCATTAAAAACCACACAATTCCACCTTAAAATCTGGGAAACTGGAGGACCAATGAAAATAAGAGGAGGGCTATTTAAAAAGCAAGAGGATGCAAAATAATTTATGTCTTGATAAAGTCCATGAAGCGGTGAAACGCGTTGACGTATCTACATCTACATTTACTAGCTGACAATCTACTCTAACCCTGAAGAGTTTACAAGGTGAACGGAGGGCAAGAGGAAAAGTGTCAATTTTGCAACGGCCATTGCTAAATTGTATTCAGCTAACATCTGGAACCTATCACAACTCTCTGCAAAACAGTGATGTCACGAGTCACATGTGATCCCTGGATGCTGATTGAGCAATGCACAGCTGACTGTGAAACTGGATGTAACACATTGGAAAAACGCCAGTGATGTCCAGGTGTATACCGGATTGCCGGGTTAAACTAAAACCAACAAAATCGGCAATGGAGCCTCAAAAGGAAAATATGCTGTAAAGGAGCTAAGAACTGTAAGTCTGATGAGAATCGGTATGCTACCTGTACGTTAAATCTGCAGTGGAGCCTCAGAGGGAAAATATGCTGTAAAGGAGCTAAGAACCGTAAGTCTGATGAGAATCGGTACAACACAGCCGGTAAGCTACCTGTATTTTGCTAAGTGCTGCCACGCATTGTTATTCACAGTGACAAAACTGAATGCAAGTATTCCTCTACTTTATTTGTATCCTCGCACACAAGCTACAAAAATAAGTAGAACTTTCATTTGAATTAAAACGAGGATTGGCCAAACTCTCATATAACCATTAAATTGCCATTCATTGAAATTGAGACTTTGGGATCAATTTATCAGGCTCCGTTTGGAGCTTGATGCCCCGTGTTTCTGGTGAGCTTGCAGGCTCGCTGGAAACAGAAGTTATGAAGCAGCGGTCTGCTCTGAGGCGGCGGCCAGAAATCGATTTTGATCGGGTTGATTGACACCCCCTGCTAGCGGCTGATTGTTGTTGGCATTTATCGATGTGTGGCAGACATGATACACTACATTGTATCATGTCCATCCGCACTATAATAAATATACCCCATGAATTCACATATAGGTGGGAAACAGTGTGGTGTATTTTGTATAGCAAATATTTGCAAAGCTCTAATATATTCTGCAGATATCTATCCATTATAAAGGGAGACGTCCCTGTTTGCACACACTTGGACTTTTACATTTATGAATATAACATTCTGTGGTTTTGTATGCTTTTAGAAATCTATGTGAATATTTTTAACTAATGTGAAATAGTTTTATAGGAGTATTTTTTATACTAACATCACCCTCCTGGTATCTTTGCTGTTTAGGGCTTTGCCTCTACCATTTTTTACTTTGTACTCATATGACAATTTATCTATCTGGGAAGAGATAAATTGAGACAAAGCTAAAGATACCTAACTACAGGGAGTGCAGAATTATTAGGCAAATGAGTATTTTGACCACATCATCCTCTTTATGCATGTTGTCTTATTCCAAGCTGTATAGCCTTCAAAAGCCTACTACCAATTAAACGTATTAGGTGATGTGCATCTCTGTAATGAGAAGGGGTGTGGTCTAATGACATCAACACCCTATATCAGGTGTGCATAATTATTAGGCAACTTCCTTTCCTTTGGCAAAATGGGTCAAAAGAAGGACTTGACAGGCTCAGAAAAGTCAAAAATAGTGAGATATCTTGCAGAGGGATGCAGCACTCATTGCAAAGCTTCTGAAGCGTGATCATCGAACAATCAAGCGTTTCATTCAAAATAGTCAACAGGGTCGCAAGAAGCGTGTGGAAAAACCAAGGCGCAAAATAACTGCCCATGAACTGAGAAAAGTCAAGCGTGCAGCTGCCAAGATGCCACTTGCCACCAGTTTGGCCATATTTCAGAGCTGCAACATCACTGGAGTGCCCAAAAGCACAAGGTGTGCAATACTCAGAGACATGGCCAAGGTAAGAAAGGCTGAAAGACGACCACCACTGAACAAGACACACAAGCTGAAACGTCAAGACTGGGCCAAGAAATATCTCAAGACTGATTTTTCTAAGGTTTTATGGACTGATGAAATGAGAGTGAGTCTTGATGGGCCAGATGGATGGGCCCGTGGCTGGATTGGTAAAGGGCAGAGAGCTCCAGTCCGACTCAGACGCCAGCAAGGTGGAGGTGGAGTACTGGTTTGGGCTGGTATCATCAAAGATGAGCTTGTGGGGCCTTTTCGGGTTGAGGATGGAGTCAAGCTCAACTCCCAGTCCTACTGCTAGTTTCTGGAAGACACCTTCTTCAAGCAGTGGTACAGGAAGAAGTCTGCATCCTTCAAGAAAAACATGATTTTCATGCAGGACAATGCTCCATCACACGCGTCCAAGTACTCCACAGCGTGGCTGGCAAGAAAGGGTATAAAAGAATAAAATCTAATGACATGGCCTCTTTGTTCACCTGATCTGAACCCCATTGAGAACCTGTGGTCCATCATCAAATGTGAGATTTACAAGGAGGGAAAACAGTACACCTCTCTGAACAGTGTCTGGGAGGCTGTGGTTGCTGCTGCATGCAATGTTGATGGTGAACAGATCAAAACACTGACAGAATCCATGGATGGCAGGCTTTTGAGTGTCCTTGCAAAGAAAGGTGGCTATATTGGTCACTGATTTGTTTTTGTTTTGTTTTTGAATGTCAGGAATGTATATTTGTGAATGTTGAGAAGTTATATTGGTTTCACTGGTAAAAATAAATAATTGAAATGGGTATATATTTGTTTTTTGTTAAGTTGCCTAATAATTATGCACAGTAATAGTCACCTGCACACACAGATATCCCCCTAAAATAGCTAAAACTAAAAACAAACTAAAAACTACTTCCAAAACTATTCAGCTTTGATATTAATGAGTTTTTTGGGTTCATTGAGAACATGGTTGTTGTTCAATAATAAAATTAATCCTCAAAAATACAACTTGCCTAATAATTCTGCACTCCCTGTATATAGCTAGTGCTATAATCTATTTCACATTGTGAAATGCTTGTGCAATGCCGCCCCCTGCACATTTGCGGCAAATTAGCCGCTAGCAGGGGGTGTCAATTATCCCGATCGTATCTGATGACCGCTGCTTCTTAACTTCTGTTTCTGGCGAGCCGTAAACTACGGGGGTAGATAGCAGCATCTGCTGCTTATTACATTTGCCCCATTGTTTTTACACTTGGTTCCATTCCCTCTACAAACTGTCCCATTTTAAAGATGCAAATATTCCAAAATCCAAATAGAATTGCATTACCAACAAGTGCAAAGTAAAAAGACAGTGCAATAGAACTTTCTCTGAATTTTAAATGAGCAGTAGATTTTTGTCTGACAAATTTCAAAATGGCCTTACATTTGCTGACCCCCTAAATCATGTGAGAGCCAACAGCCAATCACAGACTCTTACGTATACACTATGAATTTCTGCATACTCAGTAGAAGAAGTTACAGCCTTTCAGGGGACAGTGAAAAAAACACTTTTTTTTTTATTCAAGAAAGCTACAAGAAAACCACAGTAAAGGACGTACAATGCAAACATCTTTCTACTACACATAGACTTGTATAATAAAATTCTTTAACACATTAAAGCATTCTCTTTTTGCACTTGTATATCCCTTCAATGTCCTTTTATAAGTTTTGAATCACAGACACCATACAATGAATTGTGATTTAAGGGGATAGAAAGGTCAAAAATAAAATGTGCATGTGTTTATTTGTTTATTTCAATTTTAAATAAAAACATTTTTGCAATATAGTTCCATTAGCAAAAATGCTTCTAGTAAAATGTATTACTGTTTTTCAGCAGCAAACGCACATATGCTGTGGGCCAAGTTGGGATAGGATAGTGGGTGTGGCCGGTGGGTGTGTCTTGGTGGTTTATGGTTGTGTCTGGGTGCACTGTGTGTTGGGCTAAGGAATACTCTGCAAATAGGGATGTATGCCTGTCTTAGAGAGACAGAGCTCAGAACCTGGAGAACCTGGGGCTGACCATCTCAAATAGAGACAGTTGGGAGGTCAGCATGATGTGCGTATGCTACTGAAAACAGTTATAACATTACTAAAAGTATTTATGTTTTTTGAAGTATATTGCAAAAATGCTTCTATTTAAAACTGAATTGCATCCATTCACATTTAAATTTTGATCTTTCTGTGCTTTTAAATACAACATTATTGCTAATTCAGGAAGACGGGCTACAAAAATCCATTGTCAAACTGCATATACCAGTTCCACTGTAGAGCAGGATCATGCACTAGCCTGGCTTATAAATAAAGCCTTTTGAATTATTTTTTTCTCGTAGTGTATTTCACAGCAAGCACAACATCATCAGAACAGCAGGGTCAAACGGAGGAAAACAAAACATCTATTGCTGACAAAAAAAAAGCGTGCAGATTTCCAAGCTTTCTATTTCACATCCGTGTGGCCCGTGGAGCTCTGTGTGTGATATATAGAATATTAACGGTTTATGGAATCCAATTGGCTTGACATATAGGTGTTACATGTGTTCATTTGCAGTCCCGCTATGTTTAAAAAAAAAAAAAAAGAGAAATCAGTAAACTGAATTATTTCTGACATAGAAAAACTTTTTTAAATGTACAAGTATAAGAAAACATAAGGCAGCCTCTTAAATTGCAATAGATTGGGGTTTTTTTGCTCCAAAGTGTCAACACAATATTGCATAGTACAATCCCTACACAGGTATCAAATAATTATTTATAGCCATGAGCCAGAAAGTACATTTTATTGTTAGAGTTTACATTTAACAATATCTAAGTTCAGGGCAATGGCTGGAACATTTTATTTATCAAGGGCCAGACTACAAGTTATACACAAAAAAAATTTTTTCATGCTTATGCGCAAATGTCGCTTAACCCCTTAGTGACCAGAACATTTTTCAATTTCCTTACCGTTAGGGACCAAGGCTATTTTTACATTTCTGCGGTGTTTGTGTTTAGCTGTAATTTTCCTCTTACTCATTTACTTTACCCACACATATTATATACCGTTTTTCTCACCATTAAATGGACTTTCTAAAGATACCATTATTTTCATCATATCTTATAATTTACTATAAAAAAATGATAAAATATGATGAAATAATTGAAAAAAAAAAACTTTTTCTAACTTTGACCCTCAAAATTTCTTACGCATCTACAACCACCAAAAAAACTTCCATGCTAAATAGTTTCCAAAATTTGACCTGAGTTTAGAAATACCCAATGTTTACATGTACTTTGCTTTTTTTTTTGCAAGTTATAGGGCAATAAGTACAAGTAGCACTTTGCTATTTCTAAACTATTTTTTTTCAAAATTAGAGATAGTTACATTGTAACACTGATATCTGTCAAGAATCCCTGAATAACCCTTCTCATGTATATATAATTTTTTTAGTAGACAGCCCAAAGTATTGATCTTGGCCTATTTTGGTATATTTCATGCCATCATTTCACCGGCAAATGCGATAAAAAAAAAGTTAACTTTTCGCAAACTTTTTCACAAACTTAGGTTTCTCAATGAAATTATTTACAAACAGCTTGTGCAATTATGACACAAATGGTTGTAAATGCTTCCCTGGGATCCCCTTTGTTCAAAAATAGCAGACATTTATGGCTTTGGCATTACTTTTTGGTAATTAAAAGGCCGCTAAATGCAGCTGAACCCCACACTTTTATTATGCCCAGCAGTAAAGGGGTTAATTAGGTAGCTCTTAGGGTTCATTTTAGCTTTAGTGTAGAGATCAGCCTCCCACCTGAAACATTCCACCCACTGATCTCTCCCTGACCCCTCTCAAACAGCTCTTTTCCCTCCCCCACCTCACAATTTTCACCACAATCTTAAGTACTGGCAGAAAGTCTGCCAGTACTAAAATAAAAGGCATTTTTCTTATATTTATTCTGCAATTTTGGATCCTCCCTGACCCCCCTAAACAGCTCTCTAACCCTCCCCCCTCTACCTATATGCCACCATCTTGGGTACTGGCAGTTGTCTGCCAGTACCCAGTTTGCTGAAAAAATTGCTTTTATTATTATTTTGTATCTATAAAATAATTTTTTTGTAGTGTAACTGCCCCCTCTCAATTCCCTACCCCCCACCCTCTTGCGCGCTCCTGCACAATTTTGCGCACTTGAGGGACACAGGAACCGGAACCGACCAGCTATGGGCCGCCCACCTGCCTCCCTGTTATGGCTCCCACCTACCAATGATCGGCACCATCACTGGCCGATGCAGAGAGGGCCACAGAGTGGCTCTCTCTGCATAGGTGGGTAAAAAAGGGTATTGCAGTGATGCCTCAATATTGAGGCATCACTGCAATACCTTGAAAACGTCTGGAAACGATCACGATCGCTTCCACCACTTGAAACCCCAGAGGACGTGCCAGGCACGTCCTTGGTCGTTAAGGCGTTAAAGTAAACCTTTAACACAGGGGCGCATTACAAGTAAATTGTTTGTGCATGAGCGAAACTCTATGCGCGATTAACTTCACAACTGCGTTAACTTCTCTTCATAGACTTAAAAAACAAGAAACACTTGCACACTAACCCGGCACAGCATTAGACCTACAGTGCTAAACCCAAAGCTAGTTATGAATATTTTTGTAAAATATATATCTGTACACACATATATATATATCTCAATATGTACATATATATCAATATGTACATATATATATATATATAATTATTATTATTATTATACTTTATTTATGAAGCATCATCATATTCCGCAGTGCTTTCCATGGATACAGTTCATTTAAATAAAACAATAATAATACAAAACTTCTTAGAGACAGGACAAAATTTACAAACACATACAGGAGGAATTGAGGGCCCTATTCCTTTGAGAATTTACAATCTAGAAGGGTAGGAGGTTAAGAAACAGGAGGTGAGGACTGCAAATTTGAGAAAGATGTTAATTCAAAGTTAGATGAGGAAAATGTTGTTAGGTAAGTGAAATTAATTTATTATTGAGTTGGGTGGTAGGCTTCCCTGAACAGAAAAGTCTTCAGAGAGCATTTAAAGAAAGAAAGATTAGGGAAAAGCCTGACAGCACGAGGGAGAGTGTTCCAGAGGGTAGGTGCTGCACGACAGAAGTCCTGCAGTCTACCATGAGAGTAGGTGATAGTCACAGATGCAACGAGCAGGTCATTGTTGGATCTTAGTGGGCGGGCTGGAGTATACTTGTTAATTAGAGAGGAAAGGTAGAGGGGAGCGGTGTTGGTGAGCACTTTGTATGCAAGGGTGAGAATTTTTAATTTAATTCTGCTGTAAATGGGGAGCCAATGAACGGACTCGCAGAGAGGTGCAGCAGATACAGAGCGTCAGGAAAGGTGGATCAGCCTGGCAGAGGCATTTAGGATGGAATGAAGGGGGGAGAGGCGGGAAAGAGGAAGGCCAGTAAGTAGGTTATTGCAGTAGTCAAGTCAGGAAATAACAAGGGAGTGGATTATTTGCTTTGTGGTGTTAGCGCACAGAAAAGGTTGAATCTTGGAAATATTGCGTAGATGGTTGGGGCAGGATGTAGAAAGCGATTGGATATGGGGGGCGAAGGATAGATTTGAGTCAAGTGTAACTCAGAGGCAGCAGACTTGGGGCGATGGGGAAATGGTGATGCCGTCAACAGGGATAGAGAAGTCACAAGTCGGCGTAGAGCTTGAGGGGGGATAAGAAGGAGTTCAGTCTTGGACATGTTAATCTTTAGGTAGTGAGAGGCCATCCAGGAAGAAATACCAGATAAGCAGTTGCTGACATGAGAAAGGACAGAGGGAGTGAGAGAAGGGGTGGAAAGGTAGATCTGGGTGTCATTAGCATAGAGGTGATATTTGAAGCCATAACTGTTGATAAGTTTACCCAGCGAAGAAGTATAAATGGAGAAGAGTAGAGGACCCAGAACAGATCCTTGAGGCAGTCTAACAGACAGAGGCATTGGAGGGGAGGAGTCGCTGGCAAATGACACAGAAAAAGACCTGTGAGAAAGATAAGAGTGAATCCATGAAAGAGCAGTGTCACAGAGGCCAAAAGAGCTAAGGGTCTGTAGGAGGAGGGGGTGGTCAACTGTGTCAAAGGCAGCTGAGAGGTCAAGTAAGATGAGTATAGAGTAGTGGCCAATATTTTTAGCAGAGAGAAGATCGTTAGTAGCCTTGGTAAAGGCAGTCTCAGTTGAGTGTTTGGGGCAGAATCCAGATTGCAGGGGGTCAAGCAAGGAGTTGGCGGACAGTAAGTGGGTTAGGCAATTGTAAACTAGTTTTTCAAGGAGTTTTGAGGTTAGTGGAAGCAGTTATATGGGGCGGTAGCTTTCAGGAGAATTCGGGGCGAGGGAGGGTTTTTTGAGTATGGGAGTGTTTGAAAGAAGATGGGAATGAGCCAGTAGAGAGAGATAGGTTGAAGATGTGGGTAAGAGCAGGAGTGAGGTGGGAAGATAGGGAGGGTATTAGATGGGAAGGGATAGGGTCAAGTGGGCAGGTAGTGAGGCATGAGGAAGATAGTAACGAAGAAACTTCATTCCAGTGGCTGGATGGAAGATGCAGAGGGTGGCAAAGGGAGTAACTGGGCCTGTTGATGGAATATTGCAGGTTGGTGGTGGGATGTTGCTTCGGATAGTATGTGTTTTGTTGAAAAAAGTAGTCTGCCAGGTCTTGAGCACTAAAGACAGATGAGGGGGGGGTGGAGCAGGTGGGTAGAGGAGAGAGTTAATGGTGGAGAAGAGTCATTTAGGGCTTGAGGAAAGAGTAGATATAAGAGAAGAGAAGTAGGTTTGTCTGTGAAGGGCAGAAGTGTATGAACAAAGAATAAACTTATAGTGTATGAAGTCAGGTTCAGAGTGAGTTTTCCTCACACGCTCAGCAGTACGGGAGCATTTTTGCAAATAGCGTGTTTGCTGAGAGTGCCAGGGCTGCAACTGACGGTGTGATGTTTTGCGCAGCTGGGAAGGGGCAAGTGTGTCTAGTGCAGAGGAGAGAGTTTGGTTATAGTGGGCTGTTACGAGATCAGGGCAGGTTATATTGGAAGTGTGAGGGAGGAGATTGTGAATCATTTTTGAAAATTGGAGTGGATCCACAGCATGTAGATTTCTACAGGTGCGGGGGCAGGATGGAGGAGTGTGTTTAGCTGTTACATTAATATTATAGGTGACCAGGTGATGGTCTGAAATAGGAAACGGTGAAGTCAGATATAGAACAGAGGTAGGAAAATACCAGGTCGATGGAGTGTCCATCACGGTGGGTAGGGAATAGGGTGGATTGTGAGAGACCGAAGGAGAATGTGAGTGAAAGAAGTTTAGAGGCAGCAGGGGCAGACGGGTTGTCAATGGGAATGTTGAAGTCCTCAAGAATTAGGGTTGGTATATTTGTAGAGAGAAAGTGAGGAAGCCAGGTGGACAAGTTGTCAAGGAATTTGGAGGAAGGTCCAGGAGGGCGATAGATGACTGCCACTTTGGGGGAGAGTGGACTTCAAAGGAGGAGAAGGAGAGAAATGGGATTGGAAGTAGGTACTGATAAGTGCAAGAGGGGGAGAGCAGGATCCCAACACCCAATATATATTATATATTATATATAATATACACATACACATAAACACAGTATATATAAATACAAAGAACATTTTATACTATGCGAAGAACATTGGAATTGAAAATATTTACAGTAAAAAACTTTCTAACATATTAAAAAAGATTTTAAAAAAAAGGATTTATTAGGTTTTAAGGTATTTGAGTGCAAAGGGCTCCAAAGTGTATTTACAGTACATATGTGTTTTTTTTTTTTTTTTTGATAATTTTTATTGAGGTTTAAAAATCAAAAAAAACAACAGGCATTATGAAATACAACCAACATATACCAATGAATAGAAAACCTAGCACACAAGTTGCAAAAAATATAGCGAGTCTGTTACATCATAAATATGCCAGTAACAAAAATTCCATAAATAAACCTCACATTTCCTATTTTAGTTACATACAAAAAAAAGAAGTAAATTTTAAGCCTTGAATTCCAAAAATAATAAAAATAAAAGCAAAACATAACGCAAAACTAAATCACAGATATTGACTTATTACTAAAGGATCTTAAGTTAGGTGAGATCCATCTCTCCCCAACCATACTTCGACCCTATATAAAAACCTAGCAGGGAAAAGAGGAAAGAGGAGGAAAAAAGAAAAAAAAAAAAAGAAAAAAAAAAGAAAAAATAATAAAAAAAAAAAATTGAAAATTCTCTCTCCCCCGATCCCGCCCCCGCCCACCGCCCCACCCCGTCCCCCCCAAGAGCTATGAACTAATGTGTCCTCGCAGAGCCCTCAATCCACGTATGTGGAAAAACATTAAGTAACGTTAATTCCGCAAAACTCACCGAGGAAAGAAAGGGGGAAAGTATCCTTTTTTGCAAGGGATATGGATAGGACAAAATAACTGGAGACCATTTCAATAGAAACTTCTTGATCATGCTCTCAGATACGTCATAAAGATGAAATGACTCAAAAACAATTTGATCTTGCAAAACTCTAAACATCAAAGCTAATCCCGGCATCCGCCTGGCCTTCCAGTTTTTAAGAATGCAGTATCTAACAGTAAGAATAATAGTATTTAAACTATTTATGGTACTGACATTAAGAGACTCTTGTGGAGGACATAAGAAAAAGACATCTTCCGCTGATAAAGCAATTGATACTTTATAAAGTTTATTAAACCAGAATATAATTTTTAACCATAATTGTCTTGCCCTGGGGCATGTCCAAAACATATGAAGCAGGTCAGCCCTCTCATGTGAACAGCGGGGACATACACTAATAGAAGTCGGGTAAAATCTGGAAATTTTCCACGGAGAAAGGTAAAAATTGTTTATCAATTTCATGTGAGATTCATTCCAGGCTACCGGGGCTTTACACTTACGTAACGAGACAAAACTCTGACTAATCTTATCTTGATTTACTGATGGGATTAGCGACAGCCAGAACGTGTAGATATTTTCCCTAATTACAAGACTCTGTTTGGTCAACATTATGTCATACATCAATGATATTGAAGAATCTCCAGCCACAGCTTTCCGTATAAACAGCTTGATAACCGACCAGTCCGAAAACGAAGGAGAGGGCCAACGTTGTGAAAGGACAAAATGGCGAATTTGAAAATAAGCAAATAAATTGGATCTAGCCAGGTCAAATTTATTAAAGATCGAATCCGCCGTTAATAATTGGTCATTTTCATCTAGTAACTGTTTAACATAATATAGTCCTTTATCAGACCAGTCTTTGAAAACTTTTTGATGGAGGCCGGGCAAGAAATTAGGATTATTTACAATAGGCAACCATTCAGAAAAAGAATAATCTATATTTAACATCACGCAGAACTTTTGCCAGGCAAAAACTATATTCCTAATAGTAATAAGACACCTGACATTCTGAGGCAACTTCTGGACATCAATGTGTAAAATTGCTTTTAACACAAATGGGGCAATCAAATAATTTTCTAAATCTTCTGATGAAACTGAGTTAGTACCAGCAATCCAATCTATTGCTGTTTTGACCATGGCAGCTAAATTATACAATTTGATATTGGGAAGCGCCAACCCCGCCGAACCGGAGTTTTGCATTAATCTAGCCAGCGCGATTCGGCGTTTTTTATTGTTCCAAATAAACTTAGAGACTTGCGAATTAAAAAACTTCAAGTCTTTATTCATTAGGAATAAGGGCAAATTCTGGAGTGGATATAGCAAGCGCGGAAAAATGATTGATTTTATCAGATTAACTCTGGCAGTGATAGACAATGGAAAGGTAGCCCAGAGGTGTAAATCAGATGCAATTTTTTGGAAAAGAGGCTCAAAATTGGCTTCATACCAGAATTTAGGGTTTTTATGCAAAACCAAACCTAGATATTTAATAGCATCAACCAACTTAAATGGGATAACAAGGCCCTCCAACTTAGAAGTGTTTATGCACATTAATTCGCTCTTTTCCAAATTTATCTTATAACCTGAAAAGGAACTGAAGACTTCTAATACCTGTAGAATCATAGGAATAGATTGCTGGACATTGGCAAGAAAGATCAACACATCGTCTGCATAAAGCAACATTTTTAGATGGTATGTACCAAATGGGACTCCACTCAAAATATCTCTGCATCGGATCGCAAAAGGTTCCAAAGCTATATTAAAAAGTAAAGGAGAAAGAGGACACCCTTGCCGAGTGCCTCTTTGTAGTATTATTTTAGAAGATAAAGACCCATTAATAAGTAAAAAAGAAATTGGTTTATGATATAATCTAATGATGAATTGTAGAAATTCCCCTTTTAAGCCAAACTTCTCCATCGCCCTAAAGAGATGTTCCCAAACAATTGAATCAAAGGCTTTGATCGCGTCTAAAGAAAGTATGGCAGTTCCTTGCCATAATGGCTCCTTCCTTTCCTTATCCACATTCCAGGCGTAATCTAAAAAATTAATTAATTTGCGAGTATTCTTAGATGGATTTCTGGCAACCATAAATCCAGTCTGATCTGGATGAATGATTTTATGTATATGAGAAGAAAGCCTTGAAGCAATAATAGACATTAATATCTTATAGTCTATGTTCAGAACCGAAATCGGCCTATAGGAGGCCGGATCTTCGGGATTTTTGCCTTTTTTTAAAATAAGCGAAATATTGGCGGCAGAGAAGTAGCTAGAGATCACATTATTAGACATATAATAGAAATTAAAGAGTTTTTCTAAAGTAGGGAGAAGAACCTCACCAAGACATTTATAGAACTCCGCAGGAAACCCATCTGGTCCCGGCGCCTTATTCATCTTCAAGTGAACTATGCCTTTTCTGATTTCATCAATAGATATTGGGGCATTGATCGCTATTAAGTCCTCACTATTTAATTGAGGCAACTTTAAGATGGACCAAAAAATATCTTGGTTACCAGTATCTATCTCTATTCCCGAGTATAATTGATGATAATAGGCATGAAATGCCTCCATAATACCCTTCGTCTCCGTATATCTTCCCTTCTCAGTTTGAATGGCAGGTATAATATTTCTCTTTTTTCTGACCTTAATGAGTTTTGCTAAATATTTAGCGGAAGAGCCATGCAATCCCCTAAATTGAAGATTTATTCTTCCTTCCTCCTCCAAAAGTTTTTGTTTTAAGAACAAATCTCTTTCCTTCCTATTGTCTTGATACTTCTTCCAGTTTCCTGAAGTGCGCCTCAAGCAATATTTCCTATATGAGTTCCTAATTTTATTCATGATTTGGATTTCCCTTGCTTTACTCTTTTTCTTCACTATACTAATATATGATTGTATTTCTCCCCGCATTACAGCTTTAAAAGCTTCCCAAAAAATTTCCGGTTTATTAGCATAGCTTATATTATCAGAATAATATCGAAGCCAAAGGGATTTCAAGAAATCAACAAATCTGGCATTAGTGTGCAAATATCGAGGGAAATAAAAACTAGGCGTTTGTGTTCTGTTCTTTAGCCCAGAAAGAAGTGACAAGGAGATAATGGCATGGTCTGAAATACTAATATCCCCAATTCCTGCCTCTAATTCCTGATTGGCCAAGCACTCCGTAATTAACAAAAAGTCAATTCTCGAAAAAGTACAGTGTGCTTTAGATTCGCAAGAAAATACCTGTTTATCAGGGTTTTTTAAACGCCATATATCCAATAATTTTAGCTTTGCACAGAATAGTGATAGATATTTTGCATTCTTTGCATTAACTAATCTGTTTTTGTTAGAAAATCTATCAAGTGTTGGGGATAAAGTGGCATTAAAATCCCGCCCTAAAATTAAATTTTCGGCACTAAAAGGAAATAATTTGAATTGTATTTTCTGCCAAAAGTCTCTGGAAAATTTATTTGGGGCATATATATTGCAGATGATCAATTTAAAATTCTTTATAGACACATGAATTAAGATGTATCTTGCCGCCGGATCTATTTCTACCTTATCTATTTTATATTCTAACTCTTTATGAAACAAAATAGCAACCCCACATTTTCTAGCACGACCGGTTGTGGAGACTACTTCCCCGATCCATTTTATCTTCAATTTAGCCGCTTCTTGCTCATTGAGATGTGTCTCCTGAAGGAGAACAATGTCTGGTTTATAGCTAGCCAGAGTTTTAATAATCAATTTGCGTTTAATGGGGGAAGATATCCCTCCTATATTCCAAGATAAAATCTTAATACCTTCCGCCATCTAAAATCCAACTAATTTAGCCATTATACAAGAAATAAACCACTCGAGGTGGGTTGAAGGCCCGGGGCGAGGGAGGTAGAGGAGGGGCGGTGGCGGAGGGGGGTGAGGGAGAGAGAGAGAGAGAGACAGAGAGAGAAAGAGGAGAAAAAAAAAAAAAAAAAAATATTACCAAACGGGGGGGGAGGGAGGGGAAAAGGGAAAAGACATATACCTAAAAGGTACAAAAACAACAACCTCACAACTTTTATTAACATATGTTCCTTATTGTCTGGGAGAGAGAAACACATTTCCATCTAAGACAGCAAACTTTACCCTGTCTCTATAAATTTTTTAACATCTGCTGCCTGTTCAAAAGAAAGTTTAGTACCTTTGTCCTCGATAATTAAACGTGCAGGATATACCAGTCGAGCTTTAATCCCTTTATTTATCAACTGCGAACAATATGGGGCCATCAACTTCCTTTTAGCAGAAGTCTCATACGAAAATTCTTGAAACAACAGAATCCGATTCTTTCCAAATATAGGAGGATCATTATTTTTAAAACGTTTCAAAATTTCAACTTTATCTTGAAATCTTAGTAATTTAAAAATACAGATTCTGTTCCTCAAGACTCCATCTGAAGAGGGTTTCTTTTGGCCCAACCTATGTGCCCGTTCTATCGCCAGGGGTAACAACTCAGGGGAAAACCCTAACGATTGTGGTAATGTAATTGAGGTGAATTTTAATAAATCCTCAAATTCAGGTGTTTCTGGGAGACCCACTATCCTAATATTGTTCTGCCTGGAACGATCCTCCAGATCCTCCAGGCGTGACTGCATACTTTTAATTTTAGCATCCTGTTTCTGGATTAAGTCCCCATGAATATGAGTTATATCTTCAACCTCAGAGATTCTTGTCTCAGCCTCAGTAAGTCTGTTTGAGAACTGTCTGATTTCAGAGGACAGTGAAACTAATTCAGCAGAGATAGTCCCTAGTTCTTTCTTAATTACATCGAACTGAGGAGAAAATATCTCTGTTAACTGTGTAATCAGTGTATGTGAATCAGAAGACATTTTACTAATTTCTGAAGAGCTATCCAAACTGGAATCAGCTGTTTTACTTTTTTTATCTTTTACTTTTACAGGCATTTTGGGTGAATTTGACTTCACCTGAGTGATAAATCTATCCATAAAGGATAGAACGAAAAAATAGAAATAAATCAAGTGCACTTAAAGTGAAGACCCATACAACAAAAAAAAAAAAAGAAAAGAAAAAGAAAAATATCAATCACAAGAACCCCCCTCCCACCCGTTCCCCTTATATAGATTTCCAAACTATTATTTGGTGATTATAGTAGTGTTACTGCAAAGTGCTTAATAAAGCAAAATAGTGCGTATGGCCTGAAAGTCTCTACTACCTTATCCAGATGGTATTATCCTTTTTTTTTTTTTTTTATCTTCCTTTTATTCCCTTCCTTTATCTTCCCTCTATTTTCCTTTTTCCCCCGTTTCTTTTGTAGCTATCCTTCCCCCTTTTTTCCTCTTTCTGCCCTTTTCTTTTTTTTTTGTGTTTCTATGAGCTTGCCTCCTTCCAGATAAAACTACACAGAGTTTTTAACAGAGCCCTTATAGCTCAGTTTTATCTCAAATTTGTAGGGGCTTATATAGCACTCAAATTAAGGCAATCAGAAAGGGGGCTTATTACGTAGTTGTTACACCACTGTTTGTTCACCTAAAGCTTTCCTAAGCCTAGGTCTAATTTGTTAACTCCTCTAAGAGCCAACAAGTATACAGAAAATGTATAGGGGATTTAAAAAAATACACGGCACGTATAGCAATCCTTATTACACATTACTATGTAGATATAGGCAAACCGCCCCAATTAAACAGATTCAGGATCTCCCTGTGGATAATAAGGTTTGACCAAACTTATCATAACAGGTGATTACATGCATAAACATATTAGTCATCCCCACAATTCTCAAATTACAATATGCAAGCCTGGAAATACATTTCTGACATTTCTTTGTTGACACGTAGAATTAGCCAATTTCATATAATACCCGTATTGTCCTCCACATCTAAGTGGCAAACTGAAGCTAGCAGATCGAGAGTCTCACATATAGGGAAAGCGTTATTTAGGGCAAAGACTCGATATCAACCCTGGTGAGGCAAACCCAGTTCACTGTGCAAATGTCCCCTTTTCTTTTCTTGAGGACTGACAATAGGAGAGGAAACAAACACTATGGCCTAGATTTGGAGTTCGGCGGTAGCCGTCAAAACCAGCGTTAGAGGCTCCTAACGCTGGTTTTGGCCGCCCGCTGGTATTTGGAGTCAGTGATTAAAGGGTCTAACGCTCACTTTACAGCCGCGACTTTTCTATACCGCAGATCCCCCTACGCCATTTGCGTAACCTATCTTTTCAATGGGATCTTTCTAACGCTGGTATTTAGAGTCGTTTCTGCAGTGAGCGTTAGAGCTCTAACGACAAGATTCCAGCCGCCTGAAAAAAGCAGGAGTTAAGAGCTTTCTGGCTAACGCCGGTTTATAAAGCTCTTAACTACTGTACCCTAAAGTACACTAACACCCATAAACTACCTATGTACCCCTAAACCGAGGTCCCCCCACATCGCCGCCACTCGATTAAAATTTTTAACCCCTAATCTGCCGACCGCCACCTACGTTATACTTATGTACCCCTAATCTGCTGCCCCTAACCCCGCCGACCCCTATATTATATTTATTAACCCCTAACTTGCCCCCCACAACGTCGCCGACACCTACCTACACTTATTAACCCCTAATCTGCCGAGCGGACCTGAGCGCTACTATAATAAAGTTATTAACCCCTAATCCGCCTCACTAACCCTATCATAAATAGTATTAACCCCTAATCTGCCCTCCCTAACATCGCCGACACCTACCTTCAATTATTAACCCCTAATCTGCCGACCGGAGCTCACCGCTATTCTAATAAATGTATTAACCCCTAAAGCTAAGTCTAACCCTAACACTAACACCCCCCTAAGTTAAATATAATTTTTATCTAACGAAATTAATTAACTCTTATTAAATAAATGATTCCTATTTAAAGCTAAATACTTACCTATAAAATAAATCCTAATATAGCTACAATATAAATTATAATTATATTATAGCTATTTTAGGATTAATATTTATTTTACAGGCAACTTTGTAATTATTTTAACCAGGTACAATAGCTATTAAATAGTTAAGAACTATTTAATAGTTACCTAGTTAAAATAATTACAAATTTACCTGTAAAATAAATCCTAACCTAAGATATAATTAAACCTAACACTACCCTATCAATAAAATAATTAAATAAACTACCTACAATTACCTACAATTAACCTAACACTACACTATCAATAAATTAATTAAACACAATTGCTACAAATAAATACAATTAAATAAACTATCTAAAGTACAAAAAATAAAAAAGAACTAAGTTACAGAAAATAAAAAAATATTTACAAACATAAGAAAAATATTACAACAATTTTAAACTAATTACACCTACTCTAAGCCCCCTAATAAAATAACAAAGACCCCCAAAATAAAAAATTCCCTACCCTATTCTAAAATACAAAAATTACAAGCTCTTTTACCTTACCAGCCCTGAACAGGGCCCTTTGCGGGGCATGCCCCAAGAATTTCAGCTCTTTTGCCTGTAAAAAAAAACATACAATACCCCCCCCCCAACATTACAACCCACCACCCACATACCCCTAATCTAACCCAAACCCCCTTAAATAAACCTAACACTAATCCCCTGAAGATCTTCCTACCTTGTCTTCACCATCCAGGTATCACCGATCCGTCCTGGCTCCAAGATCTTCATCCAACCCAAGCGGGGGTTGGCGATCCATAATCCGGTGCTCCAAAGTCTTCCTCCTATCCGGCAAGAAGAGGACATCCGGACCGACAAACATCTTCTCCAAGCGGCATCTTCTATGTTCTTCCATCCGATGACGACCGGCTCCATCTTGAAGACCTCCAGCGCGGATCCATCCTCTTCTTCCGACGACTAGACGACGAATGACGGTTCCTTTAAGGGACGTCATCCAAGATGGCGTCCCTCGAATTCCGATTGGCTGATAGGATTCTATCAGCCAATCGGAATTAAGGTAGGAATATTCTGATTGGCTGATGGAATCAGCCAATCAGAAACAAGTTCAATCCGATTGGCTGATCCAATCAGCCAATCAGATTGAGCTCGCATTCTATTGGCTGTTCCCATCAGCCAATAGAATGCAAGCTCAATCTGATTGGCTGATTGGATTGACTTGTGTTTAATTAATTGATAGTGTAGTGTTAGGTTAATTGTAGGTAATTGTAGGTAGTTTATTTAATTATTTTATTGATAGGGTAGTGTTAGGTTTAATTATATCTTAGGTTAGGATTTATTTTACAGGTAAATTTGTAATTATTTTAACTAGGTAACTATTAAATAGTTCTTAACTATTTAATAGCTATTGTACCTGGTTAAAATAATTACAAAGTTGCCTGTAAAATAAATATTAATCCTAAAATAGCTATAATATAAATGTAATTTATATTGTAGCTATATTAGGATTTATTTTACAGGTAAGTATTTAGCTTTAAATAGGAATCATTTATTTAATAAGAGTTAATTTATTTCGTTAGATAAAAATTATATTTAACTTAGGGGGGTGTTAGTGTTAGGGTTAGACTTAGCTTTAGGGGTTAATACATTTATTAGAATAGCGGTGAGCTCCGGTCGGCAGATTAGGGGTTAATAATTGAAGGTAGGTGTTGGCGATGTTAGGGAGGGCAGATTAGGGGTTAATACTATTTATGATAGGGTTAGTGAGACGGATTAGGGGTTAATAACTTTATTATAGTAGCGCTCAGGTCCGCTCGGCAGATTAGGGGTTAATAAGTGTAGGCAGGTGTCGGCGACGTTGTGGGGGGCAGATTAGGGGTTAATAAATATAACATAGGGGTCGGCGATGTTAGGGCAGCAGATTAGGGGTACATAGGGATAACGTAGGTTGCGGCGGTTTACGGAGCGGAAGATTAGGGGTTAAAACTGTAATGCAGGGGTCAGCGATAGCGGGGGCGGAAGATTAGGGGTTAATAAGTGTAAGGTTAGGGGTGTTTAGACTCGGGGTACATGTTAGAGTGTTAGGTGCAGACGTAGGAAGTGTTTCCCCATAGGAAACAATGGGGCTGCGTTAGGAGCTGAACGCTGCTTTTTTGCAGGTGTTAGGTTTTTTTTCAGCTCAAACAGCCCCATTGTTTCCTATGGGAGAATCGTGCACGAGCACGTTTTTGAGGCTGGCCGCGTCCGTAAGCACCGCTGGTATTGAGAGTTGCATTTGCGGTAAAAATGCCCTACGCTCCTTTTTTGGAGCCTAACGCAGCATTTGTTTTAACTCTCGATACCAGAGTTAAATTTATGGTGCGGCCAGAAAAAAGCCCGCGGAGCGTTAACAGCCCTTTTACCGCCGAACTCTAAATCTAGGCCTATGTCTTTTGACTAGAGAGTCAGCCTCTCTCTTACAGCCAATATCTAATGGCTCCCATTAACGAGCGGGCTTACAGTTCTGTAGTAGCAAAGCAGGCAACAGGAGATTTTAACTTACGTGCCCCACTCTGGACTTCTCCTCTGTATCCAATTATGGCCGCAAGTACCTAGGAGCTCGTTCCTCTGCCTGTGGAACCCGGGCACTGCTCCGCTACTCAAAGCAGAAACTAACTGGTTTGCAAGGCGTGACTTGATTGAGAGGTTTTCACACACCTTCACTTCTTATTGGAGGAAATAAAGGGCTCAACCGCAGAGTGGCTTCGCGATTGGTCGGCTCTCTTCTACTGCTGGGTCGCCATTCTTACAGCTGACCGATATGACATACCCCTAGAAACGGGGGAATTCTTCACCTTTTGCGAATCCTAGGAGGTGTAATCACCCCACAACGGGTACCGCTCTCCTTCCCGGGTCTCAGTTCGGTCCTCTGCAGACGCTCTGCTCCAGTGCCACAATGCTGCTGTATCCGTGGCGGACCAAGTGTACTCCAGCCCCGCCAGCTGAATCCTTATGATTTGCGGGATAGATATGTCCACAGGCTTCAGTTAACCAGAGTAAACGGTATTAAGTAATGGTTTCTCTCACGTCCCATTTTATTTTACAGGGTGAGGTTGCGGCTCGGACTAGAAGCCGTGAAAACAGTCCTTGGAGGTTTTTCCCGCCTGGGCCAGGATTTATTCGGCCGTCTCCCTAGGATGCAGCAGGGCACCAGCAATGGGAGAAATGGCCACAGGAGATCGTTGTACACAGCTGCTCAGTCTCGATGCACCCCGCCAGACTCAGCGTGTGCTGCTGAACAGCTCCTCCCACCGGAAATGCCTCACATATGTGTTTTTATGTGCATATATGTATGTATGTATATACCCGTTTTGTTCCGAGTATAGGCCGCTCCTGATTATAGGTCGCACCCTTAAAGTTTGGTGCCATTTTAAAGAAATTAAAATCAGCTTCTCTTCCTCATACACACCCCTCTCTCCCAAACAGTCTCTCCTTACACTCTCCGCCTCCTTCTCCTTTAAGGTCTTAACCCCCTATTCCATCTTACGACTTGCCATATAACCTTGTACTTGTAAAGAAATAAACAGACCAGACACATAGTTGGGAGAAAAACAAAGACCAGTCACGGTCACGTTTATTTAACATAAACGATTAACTCGTGCCTGCGATGATATTTAATACCATTGCAGGCACTCAAATAAATGAACTTTCCAAACTTGGCAACAAGCTTGTTACATCAATCCGTTGGCGGCATCTCACCCTAACCTAACCCCTACCAACAGCTGGTCAAGGCCCCTTTCTGTGTTTGCAGCGTGACACCCGGCTGTTCACGCCCAATGGCACAAAAATAGAGTTGTGGAATTAAGAGATTTTCAGCCTGTAATCGAAAGGGAGGGGACCCCCTAAGCCGGCGCCTAGGCGGGCGTAACCCCTCCCCTTTCTAGACCGTCACTCTTCTCCTTCTGTGCCCACTCCCCAGGGCCTTGACCACCCGCTAGCTATGGCATCTCCACCCAACCCAGTAAAGGCACCCCCCATCAGGCGAATCGTACAACCCTCCTGATGTAGGTGGTTGGCTATCTTAACAACCCGGGCTTACAAAGGCTAGCTCAATTAAACCTACCCCTGCCGGGTTCACTCACCCTCATGCTGCTGCATCGTTGCCGCCACTCTCTTCTTCCCTGGGCCGGGTGGGCGGGGAAAACTTTCTCCTCGAAGTCTGGAACAGAAAGAGGCTGGATACACTGCTGCAGGACCCTATAAAGGTAAGCACAAACACCGCCTCCAACCCTGCAACATTGTAACAAAAACACACTAGCATTCTCCAGACTTCAAGTTTGGTAATCCCTTAATGTTGTTACAGGCCCACTAGAGGGCCCTCCACTCTCATAAGGTCTTAACCCCCTATTCATCTTACGATTTGCCATATAACCTTATACTTGTAAAGAAATAAACAGACCAGACACATAGTTGGGAGAAAAAACAAAGACCAGTCACGGTCACGTTTATTTAACATAAACGATTAACTTGTGCCTGCGATGATATTTAATACCATTGCAAGCACTCAAATAAATTATCTTTCCAAACTTGGCAACAAGTTCGTTACATCAATCCGTTGGCGGCATCTCACCCTAACCTAACCCCTACCAGCAGCTGGTCAAGGCCCCTTTCGGTGTTTGCAGCGTGACACCCGGCTGTTCACGCCCAATGGCACAAAAATAGAGTTGTGGAATTAAGAGATTTTCAGCCTGTAATCGCAAGGGAGGGGACCCCCTAAGCCGGCTCCTAGGCGGGCGTAACCCCTCCCCTTTCTAGACCGTCACTCTTCTTCTTCTGTGCCCGCTCCCCAGGGCCTTGACCACCCCCCACAAGAGCCAGGCATCCTCTTGCCGCCAAACCAATAAGCCAACAGGCAACATATCTTACATAATAACAACCAATTGAAATTTTTTTTTTATATGACTAACAATAGGGCGCTCCTGATGTCTTTTAAGAAGATATCCAACCCAATATCTGTCAGGTGGACACCATCAGGGCGAAACAAATCCTTCCTGTCGGCCGTTATGAGCTCATGTCTGACCACAAAGCCACCCAAGGCCGTGACCGTCCTTCCCATCTCCCGGTTAACCTTTTTCCGTACATTGTACGCAGCCTTCTGGGTCACAATATGCCTCCAATGCAGTCGTGCGACCACATTGGACCAACCCAACTTAACATTTTTAAGCCATGTGTGCACCCACTTTAAGTCTGCTACCATTCGTTTAATTAAATCCAGTGCGGGGAGAGACCCCAAGTCATTTCCCCCGAGGTGCAGCACTATCACATTAGGCTGCCCCCATCTCCTGTGTGCCTCCTGCAATAATGCTGGCAGATCTGCCCACGTAAGGCCCCTGCGCCCTAACCATCGGAAGTTCGCCCTGGACGTTGCGAATCCAAGTTGCTGCCCTTCTGTTGACTGCAGTGCCCTGATGGACGCCCAATGATGTACAAATGTCCTACAATCATACTCAAACAGGAGGGGTAATTTCCACCTCTCACACTTGGCAAAAACTGATCAAACCACATTACCCATCATGCCCTTGTCTATCAATTCACACAGACCCCTAAACCCACCCAAGCAATGCCCTGGCACCCGCTCCCTAATGGTTGTTTGCCCTAGGGCCCTCCCTGCTAAGTGGGTCTAATGTATCTTTTGTATTGGGTTGACTTCCATCTACCCAACCTTTTAATCTCAGCTGACGATGTACCAGCCGCCACCCGCGCTGGTAGCTGCCCCAATCCTGAAGTAGTGGGGTGGTATCTTTTTCGGATCTAGCCCCGCCTTCTCCGCCGTTTTTGCGAGTACCCGGCAAAACTGAAACAATGACAAGGCGCTGCCATCCTCATGCACTAGCAACTGCCTACTGCTTTGCGGTCTCACTTTTTGGAACTCCTCAACACACCGCACTAGGCAGCACTCCTTAGATTCATGTATCACGAGTGGCAGCCAAGCCCCTTTTCCCTCCTGATCTGTTTTGGACCGAGGCACAAACAGGAGCAGTCCCTCGCCCGAGCAACGCACGTGCTCCACGAGGATGCCCCCCGTCCTTTGTGTTTCGAGGAGGCAACCAACTCCCCCACCCGCAGCGCTCCAGCGAACGCCAGAGCAAATGCTGCTTTAAACAGGAGCTTTTCATACTCCGACGTACAAATCGATTGCGATTGTCCCGCCAATTGCCTTAATCGACCTGACGTTAGGGCTCCCTCTGATCCTTCAGATGGGGGGAAACTCTCCCCCAACCTTTCAGCACCTGCCTAACCAAGAATGACCTGGAGTGGTCGACATAACCCAATGCCTTGTTAAAGAACGCCAGCGCTGCCAATTTGCCTGCTGCTCCCATTCTACTAGACCCCCCTAGCCTTAGCTGTGCCAACCATTCCAGTACCTGTACCCTGGAAGCATCTTCCACCGCACTCCCATCTGTTGGCAGAACGCAAACCCATTTGCTCCAGTGACTCACGTACGTAGCCCAAGTCTTTGGTGCCAGCGACGACCTGATTAAGGGGAGGATGCCCTCCCAGGCTGGAACAGCTGCCAAAGAAAAGACGGGCATGTTAGACCCTCCTTCACGGCCCTGGGCGCTACCTTCCTAAACTGCCCCCAGTTGAATCGAGAGAGTGCATCAGCGATAACGTTATGCACCCCCAGGACGTGTCCTGGCCATGAAAGTGATGTTGAGCTCCAAGCAGCGCAACACCAGGTGCCTCAAGTAGCACACTACCCCTGGGGAGGATGCGGACAGTTTGTTAATGGCATACACCACACTCAAATTGTCCGACCAGAACACCACTGATCTGTTAGCCAGCCTCCTTCCCCAGATTTCAACCGCAGCAACAATGGGGAAGAGCTCCAGCAAAGTCAGGTTTCTGACCCAGCCGGCCTCAACCCATTCACGAGGCCATGGACCCCGCACTCCATTCACCATCCAGG